>NC_092647.1:9254424-9567572 GCF_039555335.1 Amphiura filiformis
TCTGAAGTTGTTCATTAATTAATACTTCATATTAATACTTAACTACACTCAAGTTTCAAACACCAAGTTTCGTAATCTTTTAAGACCAGTGTTTACACCAGCCGGCCATCTCACCTGTAGTCATTGCTGCCAGACGTTTCTCTAAAGCCAATCCAATAATTAGGTACAGATCTTCTTACCTACCAGTGACAAGAAAACAAATGTATTATGGAATGGTATATTTACAGACTGACTGGCCCTGAAATGACGAGTACTACATATTCCAGAAAAATAAGGCACTCATTTTTTGGAAGTAAAAAAAATATTATCCTGTTTTGGCAAATGAAACATAGCTATTCCTAATCATTTACTTAGTAAAAAAAGTCAAATTTTGATTAAAAACCCAGATGTTTCTGAAAATAAAATGTGCAAATTTTATTACCGGAAAAGCAATAGGCTATTCCAGTTGAAATCCACACACACCCTTAATCTTCCACACAGGGAGTGTGAATTTCAAATGGAGTTATCTAAATGGGTGGTGGGTACATTTGAAAGCTACACACCCTGTGTCAGAGATTAATATCTTGTCAGATGGTGTACAGATTTCAAATGGAATAGCCCAACCCCGGGGGGGCCACTCAAATATGACAGTGTACGCATGCGTGACCAAATTTTTTTCAAACACCCCCTAAACGAGTTTTACCCTACCAGCAAATTTAGCCCCTTAATAAGGTAATTTAGTGTAGAATTTACCCCCTAATGAGTTTTTGGCTGGTGAAAATGCGACAAATGTACCCTTTTTGGACTCATAATTTACCAAAAATTTGAAAAGGTACCCTAAACAAGTTGTCCAGTTTCAGAAAACTACCCTTATTCTTGAAAATCACTGTTTTTAGACCCTAAACGCGTCACGCGCAGAATTTGCCTTGCCTAAAAAAACACCCCTTTTACTTGTTTTTTTTTGGTCACGCATGCGTACAGACCATTTATGTGAGTGATCCCCCCGGGAGCCCAACACAGACGGATTAATTGAAAGTCTGTAAGTATTTCTATTCTCCATGAGCAAACTGTAAAATGAATTCCAAAGCTATGCTTGCAATGTTAATGCACACAGCCAATGCACTATTTCCAAAATAACCAGAGAAAGGTGATTTGCAATTATTGGAGTTTATATCAAGCGTGTCATAAGTGGGGAGTCTGTGGTGCCCATGGGTGCCCCACTTTTTTGCATTTTTGGGGGCTCTTTTTTGCCGTTTCAAGTAATTTTGGGCGCCCCACTTTTTGTCACCTTGCTACATGCCTAGTGTATATCACTGTCATGTGCATTGATGTGAAATAAGCCAGGCCACATTCTTTTTGGCATAAACTGGATTTTCCCTCAAGTATTATTCAATGTTTCAAAGGATAAATACCAGAGATATACCAGGGGTAATCAGTAGCTAAAAGTGTGTAAATGCTGGGCTTCATTATTCCATAAACTGGGATATTCTAGCTTGCAACAGAAAATACCATTAGTGATATTCTACTTACAATAGAGTTGATAAAGTTCTGTTCTGTTGAGCTATGAATTGATGCCAGATAACCACCCTCTGACATACAGTAGTTGTTGGCATCAGTCCATGTCCTCACTGGGTTTCCTATAGCTCCACTCACATAGTAACAGTATGGATGCATGTAAACCCAGTTAGGGTTAGTTGGACAAGGTGTTGCGGTAGGTACTGGTGTTGTTGGTGTAAATGGAATCACTAATTAACACACACACAAAAAAAGGTATATCAACAATTATACACAGGCATGTATCTGTCAACCTCCCCCCAAAAAAAAAAAAAAAGAAGAAAGAAATAATAATAAAATAAATGGACTTCTGCATATGGAGTAGCAGATCCGGGCGGACTAGTCCTTCCATGCTTGGCAGAGTTGCTTTTATGTCCACAAATTGTGCATTTCCAAAAGCTTTAGGAAATATGGGTGCAACAATTTTGTGGTGGTAACGATGCAGGAATGACTGCCCCCTTCAGATGCTGGCCTGGATGGATTAGTGCGCTTGTCTGCAAATATGCACTTTCAAGTAGTTCAATGCTGTAGAATTATGTGAAAATTTAACTAAAATGTCAAAGTATCTGATGAATTGCTAGTACAATCACCATTCTTCATGATACCCTCATTCCCTTTATATATATATTTGGACATCTTAACCAGATCAAAAATTAATCCATGGCATGCTGAGGTTATTCGAGTCAGAGTGACATTTATGGAATTTATATGGATTGAGTTAATAAAGTTTTATATTATACCATAAAGATGTTGTTCTTGACTTACTTTTAGGCATTTTGCAAACATAAGCAGCCCCTCTGTAACAGTCGTCATCATACCATTTACCATAAGCATCATCAGTGAATTCTACACAATCTTGTGGGCTGCCATCTTGACCAACTCCACTAGGTTCGCCATTAGCCCAGTTAACATAGTCTACAGGTGTACCATCCTCATACTGAAATTCACCTATCAAAATATACAGAGGCCATGGAATGTATGAATTCTACACAATCTTGTGGGCTTCCATCTTGATCAACTATATTACACCACCATTGGCCCAGTTAACATAAGTTGTGTTCATAAAATCTTGAAGATCCCCATGTGCCTGTCCACACGACTCAATTACAGCCTGGAATCCTTGAGTTTTTTAATACCTGATGACATCCACTCTGGGATTGCAATAGGAAACTTACTGTAACTCATCTAGTGGTTCGCTCAACACTCAAGAATTGCAAAACATATGGATCCTTCACATAACATGAGCATCACTTGGGGAAATCGCGAAATCCCCCTATATTGCTTGGGAATAAATTTGGTGGCAAACTTAGGGATTGGAAATCTTGTTTAACTAAACTAAAAGCCCTGTGTGTGGACGTGCCTATAGTCTACTCTGCTTATTCTAATGAAATTCATCCATCCAAATAACCAGAATCATTATTTGTAGAATAGTGGTTAACCAACACTACAAGAATAAACTAATTACTATTGTTGTGTGCTTGTTCCTCTTACTCACCTTCAAACCCTCTTCTCAAACCCAGCCATATGGCTCTAACACCAACAACTCCCTGAGCATTCTGTCTCACAAATTCATTCTCTTGTTTACTGTGGATGCTAGCAAGATGAGCACCATGAGCTCTCTGACAATCATCATTGGCCTCTGGCCAAGAAGCAAAATCTCGATCCAAATCAAACTTGTAGCACCAGTCTCCATAAGTCAGCCAGCCTTCCAAGCAGACCCCCTCTCCTGGTGCATGGGTTGTGGGTCTTGGAGCTGTAGAGTAATAATATTACAGACAAAGTATACATTACAAAACAAGGGACAACAAAAATGAATTACAAAAAATAATCATGGTTTATAATACAAGTTTGGAATAGCAATTGCTCATACTTGAAGCATCCTACTTGGTACGAGGGGCGGTCAAAAAGTTTGTAGAACTCGGTATGCTACTTTGTTGCACGGTATCGAGTTTGGCCTCATTTGAAACCTTGTTCCTTCAAAACATTAGTGCAAAGATATTAGATTTTTGCTTCACTGTATATGGGCAGGACACTCTTCAGAGGAAGCCTACCTCCATGAATTCACAACTACTACCAGAAGTGAATACAGGGTCATCATTCACTCGGTCGGACATCCGGGAACATTGTCCCCTTCGTCCCCTTTGCACAAGCGCGCATAGCAACCAGATCAAGAAAGGGGAACTGGTTTTACAAGGCTATTTCCCCTTTGTGACATCAGTCCGACCAAGAGAATGGAAATTTCTCTGGACGATGGTGAAAACTCAAATGAAATTTAACAATGTACAGTTGCTGTAAATGGAAATGAAGTCCTTGATATTCAACAGCAATGAAATGGTTCTTAGAGTTCAAGAATGGAATGAGCGCCCTTGAGATCAAAGGTCCAAAAGACTTGCTGACGTCACCATTAATGATATACGGGCTGGTACAGTGACATTGATAATAAATAAAGAACTTAACAAGAAAGATGAACTAGCCACGAAGTATAACAGTTCTGATGAAAGTGTTTAAAGTAAAATCCATTAACATTTGGATATTCCAGGGTGTCTTCTAGATGGAGGTCCGTGAATCTTCATGCAAAAATGATGCCAGTTGACTTGATCCAGTCCACACCTGCTATACACCTAGAATGTATTTAGCTAGAGGTAATGAGGCATACATTAATCACTGGAATTATGAGTCCATTCAGTGGAAGCACCTGGATCTGCCACCCCTAAGAAGATCATCACTCAGTCACTATAGGTCAAGGTCTTCATCTCTGTTTTCTGAGATTCAGGGAGTCTTGATGACAGGTTATTTGTCAAATGAAAGTATAATCATAGGCATATATCATACAGTTTTGATAGCAAAATTGAGGCAAGCCATCAAGTGAAGAAGGTTGATGGTAGGAATGGGTCTGTTCTCGGATTGTGTCCTGTGCATTATTCTCAGTTTGTCAAGCTGCCATTCACAACAGAGAGGTCAAATAACTAAAACAACCATATTGTGGTCTAGGCATGACATGCGCGTATTTTGGGGGTGGGGGCTTTGAGGCGCCAGCCCCGGGTCAAAGTAGAGGCGGCAAAAACGAAGGGCGGCGGAAGACGAAGGCGCGGCAAAAACAGGGCGGCAAAAAGGAAGGGGGCGGCAAAACGAATTAGCAAATAAAAAGGGCGCAAAAAATTGGAACAGCATAAAAATATTGAAAAAATGTTGCTTTTAGGGCGCTATCGCCTAAAATCCTTTCTTTTTTTTTTTTTTTTTTTTTTTTTTGCTCTTCACTTTTTCAAACGACCGTGAAAAAAATTGGGTCAACCTTTTCGGGCTGTTAAAGAAGGGGCGGCAAAATTGTTTCTTCTTCAGCCCCCCGGGGTTGGGGCAGCCACGGTACGCCACTGCATGAAGCTGCAAGCTTATAAATAAAACTGAGCAGGCTAGTAAAAGTAAACCTGTCTGTGATTAGAAAATCAAGTCAAGTGACTGATTTTGAAAGGAGCGCTTCGAGCTGCTTTCTTGATTTCAGCTAAAAATCAAGCCGGTGGCACGTCCCTTAGGCGAACAAATACACGCTCAATTACACACATCAGTCGTCTGCGCTCCGCGGCTCTCTTGATCTCAGCTTAAGATTAAGCCAGATGCGCTTCGAGCGAAGTTAAATACACACGCATGACATACAACGGCCTTTCTTGGTTGGTGGTCAAAACCAAGATTCCTGAGTTTTCAGGAGCGCATCGGTGCCTTTCTTGATTTTCGGGTTAAAATCAAGCGCGCTTTGATACAGCGAAATAGGTGAACACGTACACAGTTAAAACACAAATAGAGCCATGGCCGATCAGGCAACAGTAGCTAGTTGAATAACACTCTCACAACCAGAACCATTGGTTTTAGATGGGAATCTTTCAGAAAATTGGAAGAAATTCAAACAAAGGTTTGAATTGTTTAGGGTTGCATCAGGTTTGACGGCAAGTACCGATGCACAACAAACGTCAACATTCCTTCACGTAGTGGGTGATGAAGCTCTTAGCCTATATAATACATTTGAATTCACGAACGATGATGACAAAATGAAACTAGAGCCAGTAATGCTGAAGTACGAGCAGTACTGCGCAGTGCGCACCCAAGAAAAACGTAACGTACCAAAGGTACCTGTTCTTTTCTCGTCATCAGGACACAAATGAAAATATTGATCAGTATATGACAGAGCTGCGTACTTGTAGCCAATCCTGTGAGTTTGATACGCTCAAGGATGGACTGATCAGAGACATGATAGCTAGAGGTGTCAAAGACAATAAGTTGAGAGAAACTTTGCTTCAAAAAGCTGACCTAACATTGGATACTGCATTAAAAAAGTGCAGAGCAAAAGAGCAATCGCAAAAACAGGCTAAAGAATTAGTCAAATCAGGTATATCATCACATGTTGACACGGTCAATAGAAATAAAAGATCTACTAGATCTAGACAACAACCGCCACAAGCTAGGCAACAGTCACATCAAAAGACATACCCACAGCAGAAAACTGAAAGTTCAAGTTCAAAATGTGGAAAATGTGGAAAGCACCACAAAAAAAAAGATGAGTGCAAAGCGCTAAAAATAGAACGCTTCAAATGTGGAAAAAAGGAGCATTTCGCAACCTTCTGTCTTTCTAAAAAGTCTCAACAAAGCAGAAGCAAAGTAGATGAAATAAATGAAAGCGATTCAGATCAAGAATACTTTGTTGACATTCATGCGATCACTTATGAGCTCACAACACGGAAACGTGATGAGTGGGTTGTTAAGTTACCAGTCAATAAGCACAATGTTTCATTGAAACTTGACACTGGTGCTCAGGTCAACATATTACATTACCTCACTCAGTGTATAAGAAACTGAAACCCAGACCAAAACTGCAGAAAAGTTTTGTGAAACTTAGGGGATATTCTGGTACAGTCATTCCAGTTCTTGGTAGATGTAAAGCAGAAATAAAACACAAAGGCAAAACACAAGAACTATCTTTCATAGTCATACCTAACCAAACAAGACAAGGCGTCAAATTTAGACCAGTGCTTGGGTTAAAGGCGTGTGAGTCCTTGGGTCTCATTAAGTTAGTTTGGAATGTGGAGGT
Source organism: Amphiura filiformis (assembly GCF_039555335.1). Lineage (NCBI taxonomy): Eukaryota > Metazoa > Echinodermata > Ophiuroidea > Amphilepidida > Amphiuridae > Amphiura > Amphiura filiformis. The sequence continues at coordinate 9,261,035 of NC_092647.1, forward strand.
AGACTCGGTTGAAGATAAACTGACAGATACTGTTATGGAAGAATTTAGCCATGTCTTTAAAGGGCTTGGATGTTTACCAGATACACATACAATACATGTAGATCCCTCAGTACCACCAGTACAACATGGTTGTAGAAAATTCCATTCAAATTATGTGACAAAGTCAAAGCAGAATTGCAAAAGAATGGAGAGTATTGGTGTTATAGTTAAGCAAGAAGAACCTACTGACTGGGTCAGTAGCCTAGTCACAGTCAAAAAGAAAAATGGTGATATTCGAGTATGTCTCGATCCTGTAACTTGAATAAGGCTATGAAGCGCGAGCATTTCAAGCTACCATCACGCGCGGAGATAATGGCTGAATTTGCTGGAGCAAAGTATTGCAGTAAATTAGATGCCTCATCAGGGTTTTGGCAAATAAAGCTCGATGCAGAAAGCAGTAAACTTACATGCTTTATCACACCCTTCGTAGATACCGATATTTGAGATTACCATTTGGGTTAAATATGGCACCTGAAGCCTACCACCAGAAGATTCATAGACTGTTTGAATCTATAGATGGAGTAAATACAATGATGGATGACATTATTGTATGGGGAGCTACTCGTGAAGAGCACGATACTGGCCTACGCAAAGTATTAGAAACCGCATCTAAAAATAACATGAAGCTAAATAGAAGCAAGTGTGAGTTTGGAGTAACCAAACTGATCTTCATGGGAGATCACACTGATCAAGGCATTATAGAAGATCCAAGTAAGATAAGTGCCATAACCAACATGCCGCGCCCTCAGCAGAAAGCTGATCTTCAAAGATTTTTGGGCATGACAAATTACTTAGCCAAATTTGTGCCAGAACTGTCATCAATGACAGCACCTATGAGAGAACTTCTTGATCAGCAGAATGAGTGGATTTGGGGTGATGCGCAAGAAAAATCTTGGCAGCAAGTGAAGAAAGTGCTTTCTTCAGCCCCTGTACTTAAGTTTTATAATCCAGATAAACAATGCAAAGTATCTGCTGATGCATATAATGACGGTCTTGGAGCAGTCTTTCTCCAACAACACAATGATGAGCAGTGGGCACCAATAGCCTATGCATCTCGGCAATGACAAGCGCTGAAACGCGATACGCGCAAATCAAGCGATTTCATCAGTTCCTGTATGGCCAGAAAGTACAAGCTGAAACGGACCACAAACAATTGGTAGCCATATTTAAGAAGCCACTTTCTGAAAGTCCGCTAAGATTACAGTTGATGCGCATTAGATTGCAAAGATATGATCTTGAGTTAGAGTACACACCAGGTAAACTGTTATTTACAGCTGACGCTCTCTCTCGAGCTGTAGATATTAATGCATCATCGCATCCTGATGAAAGTATGGAAGATGACATAGATGTTTATATTGTTATGATCATGACATCACTTCCAGTAACCACAAGCTCAACTAAAAAAATCAAAGAAGAAACTTTGATAGATCCTGTGCTGAAAAAGTTAATCAAAGCCATAATGGAAGGATGGCCAGTACAGAGACAACAGTGTCCAGTAGAAATTAGTGATTTCTGGAACTACAGAGATGAATGACCATGTTCAAAAGTGAGATAGATAGTACCTTGTTCTACAAACTTATTGACCACCCCTCATATTGTGTGATGAAACTGTCATCAGAGCAATTATTGCAAACACCTCATCTAAAGATTCCTGCCATCTGATTGGTTAAAAGGGCGTGCCCGCAAAAGTAACTATTCCCCAGGCATAGTTCTGCATGTGCTTTGTTCGCAGCGTGAAATGACGATACTTAGGGGGCTGGCATTTTCTTCGGAAAGGGGGGGGGGTCCCAAAAATACAGGGGGGGTCATAGAATTTTCAGACCAAAAATAGGGGGGTATAATTTTTTAACACCCAAAATAGGGGGTTATAGAATTATTAAGGGCTGGTGACTCAAAATTTTCTTTAACTTCGCAATCGAAATGTGCATACAATCTATGCAAAATTTTTACACACTCCGCGCGCCTTCTTTACCCTTACAATAAAAATTTTAACGCGCTCCACACACTTTTTTCACTTTTAATTTTTCCGGCAATGAATAATTTTTCTTGAGTCTGTGTAGTTGGAAGGGGGGGTCATAAATGTTTCACCCGCGATGGGGGGTCGTAAAATTTTTGCTTGTGATAGGGGGTCATAAAACAAGGCGGTTCTCGAACCACGAGTCTCGCCTGCTTTTGTGACCGCCTGCTTTTTGCGATAACTGTTGGTAGAGAGGTAAATGAATTTGGCGGTTATCGGCTGGGCACGATTATCTGGCTGATGGTAACTGTACTGTACCCACCAAGTTTCATGCCCATGCAACAGTTTTATTTGGCTTTAAATGTTGACTGTACCCACCAAGTTTCATGCCCATACGAGTTTTCACTAATTTGACCTCAGATGACCCTGGTGACCCCAAAATGACCTTCCAAAAATTTGGCTTTAAATGTTGACTGTACCCACCAAGTTTCATGCCCATATGACAGTTTCTACTAATTTGACCTCAGATGACCCCTGGTGACCCCAAAATGAACTTCCAAAAATTTGGCTTGAAATGTTGACTGTACCCATCAAGTTTCATGCCCATACGACAGTTTTTAATTACTTGACCTCAGATGACCCCTGCGTGACCTCGGATGACCCCGGTAATGACCTTCCAAAAATTTGGCAAACCAAAGAACTATTTCATCAAAGTAATAAATCAAAACAGAAAGATGCTTCCTTTACGAGTTATCACTCATTGAAAGTGCTACTTTGCTATAGTTTACATGGAAAGCGACTATCTTAAAGTCCTCATATTTCCTTAATTACATGACCGATCAAGCTTTTTTTTGGATATGTGATGCACAGTTGAAAATTAATTATTAAAAGATTTGGTGACCTCAGTTGACCTTTGACCTTGTATGTGACCTTTGACCTCACGAAATTGGATAAAGTATGTTGCGCTGAAAAATCAAATTAGGCAATACCAAAGAACTATTTCATGAAATAAATCAAAACAGAAAGATGCTTCCTTTACGAGTTATCACTCATTGAAAGTGCTACTTTGCTATACTTTACATGGAAAGCGACTATCTTAAGGTTAGCCGAGAGTTTTTCATGCGCTTGATTTCAGAGGGGCGTAAGTTCATAACAGAAACAGCCATGCAGAAAATGAACAACCGTACCGGGACGTAGGCCTACTTACAATAGAATATCGATCCACGGTCAAGACATGAAAAGGCTATGAAACTTGCCGGGGAAACTTGGCTCAGCTCGTGCCCGGAGCTCGGATGCCGGGGGGGGGGCACTTCGTCAAGCTACGCCCTGGAAAATGTGTTGATTTTAAATTTATAGCCTTGATATCTTTGATGAAATCAATGCTGCTATTCCCCTGATTACAATGTAAGGGTAGGCAACAACAACAATATGACTAGGCCTATATCAAAAAGCAATTATTTGTAAATCGAATTTGGGATGAAAATCAACAAGACAGACTTAGCAGGCCTACAAAGTGAAAAACAATCAATCACGATTCACTGCACTCAGCGAATCAATCAAATAAAACTAAAAAGAAAGGAGCAAGAAAGAATAAAGAAATAGTGAAAAGAGAAAAGAGAGAGAAAGAAAATGAACGAAAAAGAAAGAAAGAAAGAAATGAAAGAAATGAAAAAAAAAGAAATGATAAAAGAAAGGGAGAAAGAAAAGAGGAAAGAAAGGAAGTAAAAATATAAAAGAGAAAAAAAAAAAAAGAAAATTCAGCCACACGGAGACTCGAACCCACAAAAATAGTTCATAATAGATTCCCAGTCCAACGCTCTATCCACTCGCCACAGATCAACTTACACAAATTGACTGTTCTCAAAGCGGATGATATAACTATAATTGGATGCAATTACATATGATTACAATCGCGTCCGCATTATGGCTCTTAGAATAAACACGCATGTCGGCGCTGAAATTTTGAACGAACTGATATAGGACAACCTCGTTTTTTGCAAAACTAGCTTCAATTTGGAGTGAAAATCAAATGGAATAGCAATTGGCAGAATGTTGAGAAATAATGTAGGTATTCAGATGTCTAAATTAACGCCTCGTAATCAAGATATCGATAATTTCACAAACCAGCTTTTTCTCAAGCAAATTCTCCAAAATTTTCCCCCAAAACAGGCTTTTAAAATTTAATCGGTACTGTATTTGGTTCTTCCCCATGGCAACATTATTTCTTTGATCGATTTGTAATACAATACGAAAAAGAAGAAAACAATCGCTCTGTGTGGATTTATACGGAGCGCACATTTGAAAAAAACCTCATGGAACGTGTTTTTGATCTTGTGAACATGGTGGGTAAAAATGCTTTAAACGAAGGATTTTAAAATTTATTCTAATAATTTGTATATAACACACACAAAAATGTTAAGCTACATCCAATGCACCAACATTTCACTCGCTGCGATATTTGATTACTGAGAAAACTCTGTTTTAGAGAACAACTTTATACGTCTTTTATACGTTTTTTATACGTCTCTTTGTGTAACCTTAAAGTCGTCATATTTCCTTAATTACATGATCGATCAAGCTGTTAGTTGGATATGTGATGCACAGTTGAAAATTAGTTATTAAAAGATTTGGTGACCTCAGTTGACCTTTGACCTTGTATGTGACCTTTGACCTCACGAAATTGGATAAAGTATGTTGCGCTGAAAAATCAAATTAGGTCGAGTACACTGGCCACGCAACTCCCCACCAAGTTACGTCACTGTACCCCATACGGATCTCCAGATAATCTGTTCACAAGGTATTTTGCTTATTACGCATATATTATGCAAATTAGGTACGTAATACCATAATTTACGCTCAAAATCTAATCAGGTCAAGAACCTCTGGCCCCACTACTCCTCACCAAGTTACATCACTGTACCCCATACGGATCTCCAGATAAGCTGTTCACAAGGGTTTTTTGCTTGATACGCATCAAATACGCATAAATTATGCAACTTAGGTACTTAATTACCATAGTTTGCGCTGAAAATCAAATCGGGTTGAGATCCTCTGGTCATACTACCCCCTACCACGTTATGTTGACCGTACCCACCAAGTTTCGTGCCCATAGGACAGTTTTTAGTCATTTGACCTCAGATGACCCCTGGATGACCTTGGGTGACCTTGACGCACTAACCAATACAAACTTGTTCTGTCTGGGGTGAAGATGCACCCACCCACCAAGTTTGAAGAACGTACGACCCCTAGTCTCCGAGAAAATAGGTTTTGCATTTTATGCATAAATTATGCAAATTAGGTACTTAATTACCATATTTTGCGCTGAAAATCGAATCGGGTTGAGATCCTCTGGTCATACTACCCCTACCACGTTTCATCATCATAGGGCTTATGGATCTTACGGATCCCCAGATACAGCTCCATAAGGCGGATTTCTTCAGATTTCCAACCATATTTGTAGAATCGTTCCGCATAAATTATGCAAATTAACAACTAAATGCGCATACTTTTCGCCGCAACGCTACTAATCAGGTGATCAGCAGGTGTGTATCATTCCTGTCACCAGGTTTCGTTACCATGCGCCCGACGGATCTTGAGATAGTCTGTCCACAAACTCCGCTATCAATTTGCGCTGATTTTCGCATAAATTATGCAAATTAGCTATGTTAATTTGCATATTTTTCACCGAAAACATACGGTTACGGAGCAAACTTGGATACCCTTCCTCCCACCAAGTAGCGTCGCCGTAAGTCTTACGGTTCCCCAGATACAGCTCCGGACGGACACACATACATCCACACACACACCCCCACACACATCCACACGGACGGACGGACGGACAGACAGAAATAGTGATTACTAAGTCCCATCCTGAACAAAGTTCAGGCGAGACAAAAATTGACTCCGTCACCGACATATTTGGGACCCCCTTCCGAAGAAAATGCCAGCCCCTTACGTGTTAATGTTTTCGCTTATAATTACAGATCACAGATTGTAATCTGTGCTGTTTGCATTGAAACTATTTATTTCTCTTGCCAAAATCGATGCTTTTAACCAGACAGATGACAAGAATCTTAAGATTAGGTAAATAAAAAAACAACTATTGACTGCTTTTTATTCGGGGCATGGTTAAAATTACTATAGGCCCGCTGTGATCTCAAAACCATGGTTTTCAATCAATTTTAACCATGCTCCTCATAGCAGTGAATTCTTGCAAACCATGTACCTCCAGAGCTATAGCAGACTGGGTAATGCTGTTCATTGCATGGTATGTTATCCCATATACCATCAGCAGTAACCACAACACAAGCCTCTCCATCACCTACACTTGGCTCATTATCACCCCAGTTGGTGTACCACACAGGCCAACCATCCAACCATACAAATTTACCAGTTGCCTGCAACAAAGCATGTAAACATTATCTTGTATTATACTTACCACCATTCACTGTTACCTTAATGCTCTACTATAGTCCATCATACTATAAATAGGCTAATGTTGTATGTATGTGAGTATGAGTACTGTATATGAGTCCATGAAAGGCTCCCTCAGTTTCGATCCAAATGTTGCCAAATTCATACGGGAGATCGAGGAATATACCGAGATAGCAGGGTCGAAATTTGGTTGAAAATGGTCAAGAATTGGCCTTAAAATCAGTAAAAAAGTGACTTTTTCGGGCAAATATATAGACCACCTAGCGGCTGTTTGTTTACAGGCTATGCCAACCAATGCGTCAACTTGGCTAGCAGAAATAGCGCCGTCATTAGCGGGTCAGCGTACCGTCCCCGCGCCACTTGACTCGCACGCGGGTGCGCATAGCCAACTTGCGCAAAAAAAAGGGTACGGTTTATGGTATACGGGATGGGATCATGGGATTAGGCCTACTACATATCGTAAGGGTACGGGAGTGGGTACATGGATGTAGTTACACCTCCCCACCACCACCACCCAAAAAAGGCCCTTTGGAAAAAAGTCCACTTTTAAGGCTAAAAATGCATGAGCCCCAAATTGAATGAAAAATGAATAAAGGGTCCACTAAAACACCCTTCAAAAGTCTTTTCAAGGGTGTGAAGACCACTACTTGCAAGCAAATAAGGGAGGGAGAGGAGGTCTAGATTTGAGAAATTATTCCATAAATAATCCTGAATTTGGACCTGTGCTTAACAGTAGCAAGATATCATTTTTCCTTGATCAATGAACAGTCCTCATTAACTACCTTACAATTTAGGGACCTACTTCTGAGCAATTCAATGAAATATAATTATATTGAGCAACTCATCAATGGCTACCCTTGAGCATTAAATGAACAGTGTTACTAGGGCACAGAGCTTCAGGTAACTTCTCTGATTTACCGCTCCCCATTTCACTTTGACACCCCCCCCTTGCTATTACAAATTTCTTGTGCTGCCATTGAAAATGAACCCATCCAATTATCTATCCTTACACAGCTGTCTTCATACAGTTGCATAGCCTGGCAACAACTTTATACAGGGTGTCCCTGAAAGAACTGTATTGTCATAAATTTAATTTTTTTGGTATCAAAATGTGCGAACCAAAAATAATGAGGTAAATGTGGTTGAGGAATAAATCAGATACTTTTGAATTTTGACAATTGACCACTCCGTTCTTGAAATATAAGAGTTTTACAAAACTACCTCATTTTCAAACCATTTCATGGATTCAACTTTCAATCAATAAATAATCTGTATTAGGAGTGCCAATCACACTGCGCATGATAGACTGGTTCTATTTTGGACATATGTGCTTATTTAAGCATCAAGCAGCAAGTTCATGTAAAAGCTGGCAATTAAATTATTGTAGTTAATTTGGGTATGCTGAATTCAAATATTTTGTCTGCCAAGCTGTATTCGAACCCTGTGATCCTAAAAAGATCCCGCAAAACCCCTACATGATCATCTCTCTCTCTCTGTGTCAGGTGGCGCTGTGTAGCGCTGCTGTGGTCTTCACAAGAGTATGCCATCTCACTCGATCCGATGCCAAGTGTGTTGCACCTTGCATTCCCTGGTTAGAAACCAGCTTCACGTCATTAGTCCAAGATGTTGGTGGACGCCCTCTTCCTCGCTTGCCTTCCATGGCCCCTTGCAAAATCTGTTTTTCTACACCTCCATGTTTCCTGACAATATGGCCAAAGTACTTCAGCTTTCTCTCCATTATGCCGCTTCTGATGGTTAGACTTGTACCAATCTTGTCAAGGATCCAGGAATTTGTTCTCCTGTCTTTCCATGTCACTCGTAGAAGCCTCCTGTAGCACCACATCTCAAAAGCATCTACTCTTTTCCTATCATTCTTGGTCATAGCCCAAGACTCGCATCCATAAGTGGCAATGGAAAACACAGTTGCACGGGCGGGCGTACCTTGAGGTCAATGGATAGGCCTCTGCTTTTCCATATGCTTGACATGCCCTGCACAGTTGTCCTTGCAATAGCCAGTCTTCTCTTAATTTCAGTTGTGCTGTCACCACTGTTGTTAATCATTGAACCCAGATATTCAAATTGCTTCACCTCCTCAATCTGTTGTCCATCTATCACAAACTCATCACTTTTTCTCTCTCTGTCTACAACCAATATTTTTGTCTTCTTTGTGTTCAGGAGAAGGTGTTTTTCTTCACTGGCCTCTTTGATGCGCTTCAAAAGATCAATCAGCTCTACTCTGCTGCTACAAATAAGAGTGGTATCATCGGCGTACCTCAGGTTAGTAATTCTTGTACCGCCAAACTTCACTCCACCTTCAAACCCCTCCAAAGCTGTTCTCCTTATGTCTTCAGAGTAGATGTTAAATAGGTTTGGTGATAGCACACAGCCCTGTCGTAAGCCTCTTCCAATCTTGAACCAATCTGTGTCTCCACTACTTGTTCTGACTGCCGATTCTTGGTCTTCATATAAGCAGCTGATCAGATCCACAAGATGACTTGGAAAACCCATATTTTTCATAGTTTCCCACATCTGAGGGTGGCTAACACAGTCAAAAGCTTTACTGTAATCTATGAAGCACATGTAAAGAGGAAGTCTATGCTCTCTGCATTTCTCAATCACATTCCTGATATTGACAATTTGGTCCCTAGTACCCCTTCCTTCACGAAATCCTGCCTGCTCATCAGATATTTCCTGCTCCATTTTGTTCTTCATTCTCTTGATGATGATCTTCAGAAGCACTTTACTTGCATGACAAATCAGGCTGATGGTCCGGTGATTGGCACACTCTTTCAAATTTCCCTTCTTTGGCAGTGGAATAAATATGATCATACATGGGCAAAAATTAAAGATGCTCTAAATTCACTAAAAACATGTCAAATTATTCGTCTGGGCCTAAGGATTACAAAAATGTAACATATTTTTGTGTGGGACATATATTTACCAAGTTATGAGACTCCAAGGTCAATTTGAATGTTGTAGAGGGATGAAAAATTAAAGTTGCTCCTATTTTCATAACAAGGCTGTTATTGAACCATGCGTCTCGCCTGCTTTCACAGAACCGCCTGCTTTCCAAAAAATTTGGCTCTAAATGTTGACTGTACCCACCAAGTTTCATGCCCATACAAGAGTTTTCAGTAATTTGACCTCAGATGACCCCTGGGTGACCTCAGATGACCCCAAAATGACCTTCCAAAAAATTTGACTCTAACTGTTGACTGTACCTACCAAGTTTCATGCCCATATGACAGTTTTTAGTAATTTATTTTATTAGAATAAAATTATTGAATCCCTAAATTGACACAGCATGCAGTGGGCTGCATTCTCATTCACAGACGTCAGTTTTGACCAATTGAGGGCACCCTTTCAACAAAATCTGTATCTGACCAAATTATGTGTGTTTACCTGATCATTAAGCAAACCAATCCACAATGATTCATCACCGTTCTTAAATAATTGAGTTTCAAGAAAAGCTTCCTGGAAACCATCAGTAACAGTAGCTAGTATAGTGCCATCACCTTCACACATAGCCTTAGCCTCTGAGAAAGTCTTGAGAACTGGGTAGACTCTGTAACAGGTGCCAAAGTAGTCAAAGTAGCCATCATTGATACAAGTACCGGAGTCAGGTGGAATGATGGGTAGAGAAGGGTCTGAAAATGAACACAATAGACCATTAGTTGTTCACCTTATGTGATGATGTTCAGGCATGGGATGAGTTTAAGGTCTGGATTGGAAATAGTAGCGATTTCAAAAGTCCCTTCCTGTAGACAATGTGACCTGCCTTTACCTAAATCTATTTGCTTACACTATGTAATGACTTAACCCTTAATCAGGCTAATTTGAATGATTTACCATGAAAAAGTTGTCCCTGTGTTTTTCTTTGGACCTTCTTAAGTACACTTTTTCCTTTTTTCCCTAAACAGTGGACCCTTTTTATCATCTGGAGGGGGAGATGCATTATACCCTGCACTCCTTGGTGACACCCCTGCTTCAATAGAAAACTAAGGAATTTCTAGACGGAATATTGATTTTTGAAGACCAAAGCAAGGAGCAATGCTAACATGTTTGGCATGCCTACAAACCTTATACAATAAGAATTCACATCTGTAATATCTGAGAGAGTTGTCAACTTTCTGCTAATTTTGTGCGAACAGGTCACAAATGGTAATGGAACAAAATGCAGTGCACAGGTATGATGAGAGACTTTAGTAATGGAACAAAATGCAGTGGACAGGTATGATGAGAGACTTTAGTAATGGAACAAAATGCAGTGGACAGGTATGATGCGAGACTTTAGTAATGGAACAAAATGCAGTGCATAGGTATGATGAGAGACTTTAGTAATGGAACAAAATGCAGTGCACAGGTATGATGAGAGACTTGAGTAATGGAACAAAATGCAGTGGACAGGTATAATGAGAGACTTTAGTAATGGAACAAAATGCAGTGCACAGGTATGATGCGAGACTTTAGAAATGGAACAAAATGCAGTGCACAGGTATGATGAGAGACTTTAGTAATGGAACAAAATGCAGTGCACAGGTATGATGAGAGACTTTAGTAATGGAACAAAATGCAGTGCACAGGTATGATGAGAGACTTTAGTAATGGAACAAAATGCAGTGCACAGGTATGATGAGAGACTTTAGTTATGGAACAAAATGCAGTGCACAGGTATGATGAGAGACTTTAGTAATGGAACAAAATGCAGTGCACAGGTATGATGAGAGACTTTAGTAATGGAAACAAAATGCAGTGCACAGGTATGATGAGAGAATTTAGTAATGGAACAAAATGCAGTGCACAGGTATGATGAGAGACTTTAGTTATGGAACAAAATGCAGTGCACAGGTATGATGAGAGACTTTAGTAATGGAACAAAATGCAGTGCACAGGTATGATGCAAGACTTTAGTTATGGAACAAAATGCAGTGCACAGGTATGATGAGAGACTTTAGTTATGGAACAAAATGCAGTGCACAGGTATGATGAGAGACTTTAGTAATGAAAAATGCAGTGCACGGGTATGATGAGAGACTTTAGTAATGGAAACAAAATGCAGTGCACAGGTATGATGAGAGACTTTAGTAATGGAAACAAAATGCAGTGCACAGGTATGATGAGAGACTTTAGTAATGGAACAAAATGCAGTGCACAGGTATGATGAGAGACTTTAGTAATGGAACAAAATGCAGTGCACAGGTATGATGAGAGACTTTAGTAATGGAAACAAAATGCAGTGCACAGGTATGATGAGAGACTTTAGTAATGGAAACAAAATGCAGTGCACAGGTATGATGAGAGACTTTAGTAATGGAACAAAATGCAGTGCACAGGTATGATGAGAGACTTTAGTAATGGAACAAAATGCAGTGCACAGGTATGATGAGAGACTTTAGTAATGGAACAAAATGCAGTGCACATGTATGATGAGAGACTTTAGTAATGGAAACAAAATGCAGTGCACAGGTATGATGAGAGACTTTAGTAATGGAAACAAAATGCAGTGCACAGGTATGATGAGAGACTTTAGTAATGGAACAAAATGCAGTGCACAGGTATGATGAGAGACGTTAGTAATGGAACAAAATGCAGTGCACATGTATGATGAGAGACGTTAGTAATGGAGCAAAATGCAGTGCACAGGTATGATGAGAGACTTTAGTAATGGAACAAAATGCAGTGCACAGGTATGATGAGAGACTTTAGTTATGGAACAAAATGCAGTGCACAGGTATGATGAGAGACTTTAGTAATGGAAACAAAATGCAGTGCACAGGTATGATGAGAGACTTTAGTAATGGAACAAAATGCAGTGCACAGGTATGATGAGAGACTTTAGTAATGGAACAAAATGCAGTGCACATGTATGATGAAAGACTTTAGTAATGGAGCAAAATGCAGTGCACAGGTATGATGAGAGACTTTAGTAATGGAAACAAAATGCTGTGCACAGGTATGATGAGAGACTTTAGTAATGGAACAAAATGCAGTGCACAGGTATGATGAGAGACTTTAGTAATGGAACAAAATGCAGTGCACAGGTATGATGAGAGACTTTAGTAATGGAACAAAATGCAGTGCACAGGTATGATGAGAGACTTTAGTAATGGAACAAAATGCAGTGCACAGGTATGATGAGAGACTTTAGTAATGGAACAAAATGCAGTGCACAGGTATGATGAGAGACTTTAGTAATGGAACAAAATGCAGTGCACATGTATGATGAGAGACTTTAGTAATGGAAACAAAATGCAGTGCACAGGTATGATGAGAGACTTTAGTAATGGAACAAAATGCAGTGCACAGGTATGATGAGAGACTTTAGTAATGGAAACAAAATGCAGTGCACAGGTATGATGAGAGACTTTAGTAATGGAACAAAATGCAGTGCACAGGTATGATGAGAGACTTTAGTAATGGATCAAAATGCAGTGCACAGGTATGATGAGAGACTTTAGTAATGGAACAAAATGCAGTGCACAGGTATGATGAGAGACTTTAGTTATGGAACAAAATGCAGTGCACAGGTATGATGAGAGACTTTAGTAATGGAAACAAAATGCAGTGCACAGGTATGATGAGAGACTTTAGTAATGGAAACAAAATGCAGTGCACAGGTATGATGAGAGACTTTAGTAATGGAACAAAATGCAGTGCACAGGTATGATGAGAGACTTTAGTAATGGAACAAAATGCAGTGCACATGTATGATGAAAGACTTTAGTAATGGAGCAAAATGCAGTGCACAGGTATGATGAGAGACTTTAGTAATGGAAACAAAATGCTGTGCACAGGTATGATGAGAGACTTTAGTAATGGAACAAAATGCAGTGCACAGGTATGATGAGAGACTTTAGTAATGGAACAAAATGCAGTGCACAGGTATGATGAGAGACTTTAGTAATGGAACAAAATGCAGTGCACAGGTATGATGAGAGACTTTAGTAATGGAACAAAATGCAGTGCACAGGTATGATGAGAGACTTTAGTAATGGAACAAAATGCAGTGCACAGGTATGATGAGAGACTTTAGTAATGGAAACAAAATGCAGTGCACAGGTATGATGAGAGACTTTAGTAATGGAACAAAATGCAGTGCACAGGTATGATGAGAGACTTTAGTAATGGAACAAAATGCAGTGCACAGGTATGATGAGAGACTTTAGTAATGGAACAAAATGCAGTGCACAGGTATGATGAGAGACTTTAGTAATGGAACAAAATGCAGTGCACATGTATGATGAGAGACTTAAGTAATGGAACAAAATGCAGTGCACAGGTATGATGCGAGACGTTAGTTTTGGGCAAATTATCGGAAATATGAATTGATGTAAAAAGGGCAAAACTTATGTTATATTATCAAATATAAATAGACTATTCTTGAAAAGTTATAGAATTTATTATTATGTATATGGTGTAACCAATGGGGCTAAAATGAAACATACCCTATGTCACTGTGTAAGAGTGATTGCAACCAATTTTAACTGTCTTAAATTCGACTGATGGCAGCAAATATCATTACTTCAAGAAAGATGGATTGTTCCACTGACCTCATGATTAGGGGCTGTGCAATAATTACCCCCAGTAAATAGTGGGATGCAAGCCATTTTTGACAGGTCAAATGGGGGCAAGCAATTTTTGGCAAGTCAAAGGGGGGGAGATATTTTGGACACATTCATGAGGTACCTGTTAAATAAAATAAAAAGGCTTAAGAAAACAGTACCGAAACGTTCTAATATGCAAAATTTCCTGCTCCCTATGCTTGCATTATATATCTAAATCATTAAAAGGTTTGCAGATTGGGTTCCAAAGAAATTGGCATGTGCAAAGGGGATGAATGAGGATTTTTGGCAGGCCGAGAGGGGGAAAGCAATTTTGGCAGGCTGAGAGGGGAAAGCAGTTTTGGCAGGCCAAGAGGGGAAAGCAATTTTGGCAGGCCGAGAGGGGGGAAAGAAATTTTGGCAGGCCAAGAGTGGGAAAAAGCAATTTTTGGCAGGCCGAGAGGGGGAAAGCAATTTTTGGCAGGCCGAGGGGGGAAAGCAATTTGTAGCAGGCCGAGAAGGGGTGGGCAAGGTTTACACAGCCAATTATACTAATCATTAGGCTACAAAAAGTTTGTTTCCTGAAGTTGGCCCGAAAACCTAAATGCACTTTTTTTTATCATTTTTAAAATCATTTTTAGAGTCATGATGTATGGTAACATATAGGATATACCATAACGTACTTAATTTTTATCACTGCATATGATAAAATTGTTTCTGACCTAGATAAGAATTTTCATTCCATGGGAATCTTTTTGGACCTCTCGAAGGCATTCGACACCATTGACCATAACATTCTCCTGTCCAAACTTAATCACTATGGGGTCAGAGGAAGTGCCTTTGAGTGGTTCAAGAATTACCTTTTGAACAGAACTCAGTATGTTGACTTCAAAAATCATAAATCATCATTTCGTTCTGTATCATGTGTTGTGCCACAAGGCTCAGTGTTAGGTCTACTGCTTTTTATTATTTTCTTAAATGATATTGTATTCTCCTCTGACAAATTCAATTTTGTAACTTTTGCAGATGATACTAATGTCATCGTCTCACATCCAAATCTTTCTGATCCAATTACTATTGTAAACACTGAGTTGGAAAATCTTTCTGTATGGTTTAAATGCAATAAGTTATCACTTAACATCGATGTTTCTTTGTTTTTTCTCTCTTCCTCATTTTCTCTCTCTCTAAAAATATTACTATTGTATGAACTTAGTTCAGACAATAAATTCTTTTCTTGGAAAAAAATGTTACTTTTTTTTGTGGCAATCATGTGGAGCCGCCTGTTGTGGAGTGTTTAAGTGGTCTGGGTAAGGGTATTTTGTTTTGGAAATGACAGGGTAGATACTGCCGCACAAGTGTTTGCGGGTATTCTTTCCAATAATAATTTTTCATATATAACTGGTAATTATGATATTACATCACCACTGTCAGGATCAATCCCACCCCCTCACAATACTCTCACCATGCCTGCCCACCCTACTCAAACCACGGCATAGCCATGCAGCTTTCTTGGTGGTGGGGGAGATAATAAAATTCTTCCTGGTTTTGCGGGGGGGGCAAAGATGAAAAAATGCGTAATTTTGATCCCGTATTATTGGTGGGATATATACATACAAGGGGTATCAAAAGTTTTTGAAATCACCGAGAAGTGAAGGAGCTATAGCGATGAAATTTTGTCGGTGTAATCAATGATCCTTATGGTCCAAAACTGGTCTCATAAGTATGTTTACCTTTTTTACAGGTGGCACTAGATGGGCGGTAAGCGCATAACCTTGAAGATCATAACCAGTGAAGATCCTGCACTTTCTTCACTGTGGCCGCATCATCCCTAACTGATGGACGTCCACTTTTTGGCTCTTTTGTGAGGGATATGAGGCCAGTTTGGAAATTCCTTTTTCAAAAGCAATAGTGCCATATCCATATGATGGGCAAGCATCACCGTACACAACTTTCATTTCATCATTGATTTTCTGGACATTGTAGGCCTAACCCTTCAAATGCAGGAACTTAATCACGCTGCATGCCTCATTTCGCAGGTCATTCACTTACCACCCATCTAGTGCCACCTGTAAAGAAAGTAAACATTCTTATGAGACTATTTTTGGACCATAATGTACATAAGGATCCGTGATTACACTGACAAAATTTCATCTATATCTAGCTCTTTCACTTCTGGGCGATTTCAAAAACTTTTTGATACCACCTCGTATACCGTTAAATATTTGTTATTTTTTAGAGAGACTGTTCATGTAAAGGGGGCTTTAATAGGACAATGTGTGTACGTAGCATGTAAAATTTGGTATTTTGCACTATTTTGGCCCATGAACAGGGTGAATTTTGGTGGGAAACAGGTAGCACAGACGATCAATGCACCAGGCAATTTTGAGAAGCTTCTTTGAATTTCCCTATCCACTCTTTTCTTTTTGTCTTCTTTTCTTTTCCTTTTTCTGATTTTACTTCCTTTTCTTCCCCTTTTCTTTTCATTTGCCTTCCCTGATTTTCTATTTCATTTTTTTTTTGTATGAGGCACTTTCCTTTTTTCTCAGGGGGGCACTTTCCCCCCCTATGCATCTATCACATGCATCATCGGCATCATCATCCCCCTACTCCATGCATCCCCATGACAGACCCCCACACAAACACCCTGATACTTACTAGGCATAGTTTGACATAGATATGCATTGATAGAGTCACATGCCACATCATTCCATTTGCCAGGTTCATCCATTTCATTAATCATCTTGGCACAGTCACTCTTACTCTGCAAAATATAAATTGAATAGAAAAACAATTTCTTGTCTGTATCACATACTGTCGTTATCTCAAAAGGCTGCTTTGTGTCACTATTTGGTCATCTATAATAAATTCATTTTACCTCGACAGTCATGGGGTTGTTTGGAAAGTACCAACAGGGCCCAAACTTTAGCTAGAGTGAAATGCGGTTAATTTTCTTACACGTAAAATGCGGCCAATTCAGAAAGAAAATCTTGTTTATCTTATAGGGCCTACTACACACAATTACTTTTTGTTGGCCACTGAACTTCTTTTTTTCACTGACATAGGCCTGTGCATTTCAGAACTATACTTCTACTTGCTTTAAAGAGAACACAAGTATGAACACAGTATAGACAATTGAATGTAGACAATTTATTTGTATTTAAGGTCAAAGGTCATTAAGGGGTCACTTCAGGTATAAAACCAAATTCATAGTAGGTATGCACCTTTAACCTTTTCTTTTCCTGCTTGGCATGAATAGTTCAAAAATCAAATACTGCTTACCACTACTCAAAAAAACATGCCACTACTTGCATAAAATGTGGCTACTTTTGCAAGTATCATACAGCTGTACATGCATTTGACGTATTTTCCTTTCACTATAGCCAAATTATAAAGGTTTATAGTCTGAAAATACAAATTTCAATAACAATGGGGTTTGTGACAATTTGTTCATCAGTCGGTTGAGTACCAGAAGTTTATCAGTCAAGTGCTTTTTTGCCTACGAGTGATTTACCTTCCAAATTTGGGTAAAACCGTCCAAATCTCTGGTATTGGCCGCTTTGTTGGAAAAATTGGGCTACTTGAGAGTCATTCATTGTGGCATGGTGAGCCAGTTCACTGTACCATGGCATTGAAAAGTTTTGGCAACACTGGTTATATGCAACTCAGAATATAGGCAATTCTCACTAATTTTATTAGTAGCTCACACATTATACTATTTTTCACCTCAAGTTTGGTAGTGATGGTCAGTGCTGTTGTACCACCAATACCTGTGTGCACACTATCTGTGTAGGTTAGTATCACAGAATTAAAAGCAGAGAACCTGGACTCCCCCATACACCGCCACCTATAATACAGCCATCAGCTATGGGGATAAATTGGGGGTATTCGGGTCCTTCATGCTGACGGTGCACAGAAGCAATTGTGCATCTCATCTGAAGCGTATAACATCGCATCAAGTGTGTCTCTCTAATGCATCTAGTATGTGATGACACATGACCTCAAAACCAAATACCCCCAATTTTTGCTCCATGTGTGTATGGTGGCCAGGCGAGTCCTGGTTCTCTGGTTAGTGTGCACAATCAGATCAGTGAAATATGTACCTATATCTTTACCAAACCCAGGATGCAATCAAGTTTAGGATGTAGTCAAGCCTGCATATGAAATCTCTCACACTTGTTGACATTAAAAAGAGGGATTCATGCCACACATTTATTACAGCCAGGGATTATACCCAGGGAGATATTTCATGCAATGATTCCAACTACTAGCCTACTTCCATATTTGCTGCCTCTCAATAGCTCTTGCTAACTTACCCCATCTCATTGGTAGTAAAATATTACCATCAGGTTGACCCCAAGCCCAGTAGGTATAGTCCATAGTAGTTCCATCAACCCAATGAAATTTACCCTCAGCTCCCAAATCAGATTGTTTACCTGCCTTGTCTATCTCAATTCTTAATATGTACCCCTCATAACTTACCCCATCTGGTAGTACAATATTACAATCAGGTTGACCCCAAGCCCAGTTGGTATAATCCATAGTAGTTCCATCAACCCAATGAAATTTACCCTCAGCTCCCAAATCAGATTGTTTACCTGCCTTGTCTATCTCAATTCTTAATATGTACCCCTCATAACTTACCCCATCTGGTAGTAAAATATTACCATCAGGTTGACCCCAAGCCCAGTTGGTATAATCCATAGTAGTTCCATCAACCCAATGAAATTTACTCTCAGCTCCCAAATCAGATAAGCCAATCCAAACATCGCTAGCTGCAGATATCATCAGAGCTGTGATTTCCGCTGTACAGACAAAGAACATTACTATTATAATGACAATCTCCAGCAGGTAAATGTCATCAATCCTTGTTACTGAGTTACTTTGGTTGGGCACTGGGCAGTGACATTCTTGGATTTTGGTATATGAAATAAACACTTTTCACCTAAATGATATCAAATTTGCAGTATCTTGAAATAATCCCTCTTATAATATTAAAGCAAGTGGCAGGGTATTAGTACTTGAAAAGATACTCAAAACAGGTCCTTAAAGTTAACTGCTGGAATTATTAGGATTGGCTTGTCTCTTAAAACTGGAGGACAACTGGACAGTTCATACATAATATATGTACAATGTATAACATCCCATACAAAATATGTACATGACTATAGATAACAATCACTCCCCAGCCCTGTATGTGTTGTACATGTGAGCACTAATATTCAATGAATGAACAAACTAAAAATATAAGTAGATTTCATAATTGTAAAACACACTTACATTGTGTTCTTTGAGAGTGTATAACAGCCAGTATGCCACCAGATGTAAGTTGTGCACATTTATCACGAGCACCCTGCCATGTTTCTTTCTGCGCATCATTGATACCTTCTACATGGTAACACCTATCATCAAGTTTGATCCAATTGGTTGGGCAACCACCTTGTGGGGGCGCTGTTGGTAGGTGTGTGACTGGTTGGATATTGTCATAGTCTTTCTTACATACAAATGCCATGGGTATGCCACAATTCATGTCTCTCCATTTGCCTTTATCTGAAATTATTGTAAATAATGA
Source organism: Amphiura filiformis (assembly GCF_039555335.1). Lineage (NCBI taxonomy): Eukaryota > Metazoa > Echinodermata > Ophiuroidea > Amphilepidida > Amphiuridae > Amphiura > Amphiura filiformis. The sequence continues at coordinate 9,280,575 of NC_092647.1, forward strand.
TTAGTAAATTATATGGTGTGGGTGAAATATGTCCACATCAAATTAGGAGATCAGTGAAAGTGAACACTGAAAAAAATTTATAATTCAGAATAATGAAGCCATTTCCATATATGTGTAAGCCTGGTAAGCTTAAAGCAAACCCATGGATCAATAGGCCTACAAAGACCAATGTCTAGTTTTGAGATGTAGCTTTCATAATTACTTGTTTACTTGTCTCAAAATAAATCTTGGTCTAAATCCCTGCAAGATGCAAATAGACTTAATTGGTAAAACTTACTGAGATCTACATAATGTTCAGCACACTGTTCCATTCCATTGTTGTCATCAGGCTGTCCATTGGCCCAATTGGTATAATCTAAAACAGTTTCATCACTCCAACTAAAGAATAAAGGAAAAAATACAAACTTATGTTAGTGTCACAACACCAGAATCAATTTGGCAAAGGGTATGATGATGAACTGCAAAGCAAAAAGCAGAATTTTCACAACCAGTTCTTCACAAACGTTTGAGACTTGAAAATTGATTTTTAAGCAAGTTTATTTCAAGAAAAAATATTCCAAAATTATGACAAAAAGTAGCCCTTTTGGATTAAAAAAATCAAAGAGACTTCATAAAGTCTAGTATGGTGAATATCGGTATTATCCTTCTCCGAACTTTAAACAAAATTTTACTGGCAAATTCAAAGTAAAATCAATTATTTATCTTTTTTAATGCTCTGCGAGCTGCCCATAAGCTTCAACATAAAAAGTCAACGTTTTGAGATACTTGATCAAATGATCAAGATCTATCTCAAGAACCACTAAACCAATACAAAACTTGTTTGTACTCATTCTAATGCATTTTTCATGTTGATTCCAAATATGGTCATATCAATGTGTAATTCTGAAATTGTCAAATTTTCAAAGATAATATGAGACTTGTCATCTGCAGTTGACACATGTGTGGAGAGGATTCAATGTGAAGAATTTGGCTCTAAAATAAAGTGCAAACCTTTTGTTACCATTTCTCATGCAAAAGATGTTAAACACTGATGTGAATCACATGTGTGTGGGTAACTGATTTACTATTCATATTCAATTCATCCAAAGAACTGCTAGCAGGTGAGGTACATGTAAATAAAGTGAGTCATTTGATGCAGGCCCATTCAGTAGAATTGATCTTACCTGTACATGCCATTGCCACTGGTCTCCCTTAATCCAATCCAATACTCAGTCACCAAGAAATAACGCAGCTATCAAATACACACAAAACAACTGTTATAGTATCTTACTTTTTAACATACAAATTCAAAGTCATATCACCAAATCAAAGATATATACAAAAATGCACCAATAATATCTTGAGATTAAAAAAATATTATCCTGTTGCCAAATAAAACTAAATCCTAATCCTTTATTTTCTGGACCAAACTGGCAATTTTGGCTATTTTTTTTAAATAAGGCCAAAAACATTGTGCTTTATATGGTGTTTTTTGTATGTGCTGACAATCAAGCCTTAAGACCTGTACAAAGTATTAGTTTATGCACTCAAATTTTTGGCAAACACTTCTTCTATTTTATTTTATATCCAAACATTAAAATTAACATAAAATAAACAACATCTTAGCCTATAAAAGATTCTGACTGCTTAAAAATTGCAGGATTTTGTCCCTTTCCCAAAAAGTTGAAAAAATACAGGTTTTGAAACAAAGAAACAAAGATTGGTTTACATTTGCACACCCTGTATTTTGGTTCTTGTGTGAAACAGTATATACTGGAGCCCCGACATTTCTCATAAAATGACTGAATTAGCCTGAAATTCTACTGACTATAAACAGCTGATTTTGTTTATTATGTTGTGACTAAGGTTTTATATGGACCGGTAATAAAAGTTTGGAATTAAAGAAACTATAGGCGGAGTCTGCCAATCAAAGTCTCCTTGATCAAAAATAAAACTCTACTATTGCTTAGTAGCACTGGTGCCTTCAGCAGAGAAAATGAATTACTTTTACAAGGTGAAGAGCAACTTTTCTGGCATTGTTGACATGGTGCCTTCAGGAAAGAAATTTCATATTACTAAAATTTTGATCATCCCAAGAAAATGGTCTGTAAGTTTGATTGACATGTGACATCAGACACCAACCACTCCCCATTCCAGAAAAATATAGCACTAATTATTGCGAATTAAAAAGATATTACCTTGTTTTGCCAAATCAATCATAGTTAAATAGTTCTAACTGGCAATAAAAGTCAAATTTGGAAAAAAAAATTGGAAAAATGAGCCAAAAACTGTTTTCTTACAATTGTACAAAATTCTACGACTTGGCAAAAGTCTAAGCATTCAAATTATTGAGTATAGGCTAAGAGTTAGTTCACAATTTTAACATTTTGTGTTATTTTTGATAAATGGTTATGAAAAAGATTAGAAAATTGTGTTTTCTAAAAATTAGAATGCATAACAGCCATAACTTGACATTAGTCTTTGTACAAATCTTTGCGCTTGATTATCACAGCATATGAAAAACACCCTAAAACACATGTTTTTGGCCCTTATTTCCAAAAATTGACCAAATATGAAAATTTGACTTTCATTGCCAGTTAGAACTAATTAAAGGATTGTAATTTAGGTTATATTTCAATTGGGCAAACAGAATAATATCTTTTAATCTCAAAAAAATTAGTGCTGTATTTTTCTGGCATGGGGAGTAGTATCTTTTATTATAGTAAGACCGGCCAATTCCTGAATAATCAGTGCTTACTAGTTGATTGGATCACTAGCTGTGATCAGCGATAATAAATGTGTGAAAGTCTAATGTATACTATAAATCTTTTTTTTTCATAAGAACAAAATATATAATTATCAGTTTACATAATTGCATATGAGTGGCATAGATTTCTTTTGTGATATGGGGGACGGAGGTCATCCATCAACCTAGTAGGGGTTATAAATGTAGCCAAGTCCTCCCCTTGCCAAAGTCATCCAGCTGATATTCTCACACAATTATGTCCATTATATAATCAAGGTGAATTTCATACCTTAACAGCTCTCATAATGTTTACTTTTTTGTTTTTGTTTTTAAAACTTCAGTTTTTCACAAATTCAGGTCTTAAAATGATGTTTCCTTTAGAATGTAGAGGACATGCATTTTTACCATCTTTAAGCCTTTTTCACACCAACTTGGCCACCATTAATGTGAATTTTGGTTACAAATGGGTTTAAAAGAAGAACCTGACTGCAAGTTTGAGTCAATTTTGTCCCGTCCATATTGAGCCAAAGGGGTTTGGGTAGGCCTGCATTACAGGCTGTATCTTGTCCCGTCCATATTGAGCCAAAGGGGTTTGGGTAGGCCTGCATTACAGGCTGTATCTTGTCCCGTCCATATTGAGCCAAAGGGGTTTGGGTAGGCCTGCATTACAGGCTGTATCTTTGCTCTTATTCTATATTATTCCATGTCAAATATTTGGGGTTTATCCCCCATCCCCTGGGGATCTACACCTATGTTTCATATACATAGAATAATCAGTGTTTTCTTACCATATCATTAATAAATCTCTGTTCATCATCATCATGTACAGAGAGCAAATGTCCTCCTTTCTCGTGGCAGTAGTCCTCTGCTTCTGTCCAACCTTTACGTCCAAAGTCTGTAGGTTCACTGTTCCAATAGCAGTATGGATGACGGTAGGTCCACTCAGGGTCAGATGGACAGACTAAATGACAAATACAAAATTAGAATTCAGTAAGTCTGTAGGTTCAGTGTCCTAATAGCAGTAGGAATTACGGTAGGTTCACTCAGGGTCAGATGGACAGACTATGACAAATACAAAATTAGAATTCAGTAAGTCTGTAGGTTCAGTGTCCTAATAGCAGTAGGAATTACGGTAGGTTCACTCAGGGTCAGATGGACAGACTATGACAAATACAAAATTAGAATTCAGTAAGTCTGTAGGTTCAGTGTCCTAATAGCAGTAGGAATTACGGTAGGTTCACTCAGGGTCAGATGGACAGACTATAACAAATACAAAATTAGAATTCAGTAAGTCTGTAGGTTCAGTGTCCTAATAGCAGTAAGAATTACGGTAGGTCCACTCAGGGTCAGATGGACAGACTATGAAAAAATACAAAATTAAGTAGAATTTATAAGGCAATCAAACATTGTATACAGGTTCACTGTTCCAATATTAGTATGGATGACGATAGGTCCACTCATGTAATAGACACACTATCACAAATAAATGAGTAGAATTAAATAAGACTATCATCAAAGTCTGCAGCTTCACTGTTCTAATAGCAGTTGGGATGATGGTAGGCCCACTAAGGGTCAGATGGACAGACTGTGACCAATAATGAAGTAGAATTTAATAATGACGCTATCAAAGTCTACAAGTTGACTGTCCTAATAGCAGTATGGATGCTAGACTTCAAAGTCTACAGGTTGACTGTCCTAATAGCAGTATGGATGCTAGACTTCAAAGTCTACAGGTTGACTGTCCTAATAGCAGTATGGGTGCTAGACTTCAAAGTCTACAGGTTGACTGTCCTAATAGCAGTATGGATGCTAGACTTCAAAGTCTACAGGTTGACTGTCCTAATAGCAGTATGGATGCTAGACTTCAAAGTCTACAGGTTGACTGTCCTAATAGCAGTATGGATGCTAGACTTCAAAGTCTACAGGTTGACTGTCCTAATAGCAGTATGGGTGCTAGACTTCAAAGTCTACAGGTTGACTGTCCTAATAGCAGTATGGATGCTAGACTTCAAAGTCTACAGGTTGACTGTCCTAATAGCAGTATGGATGCTAGACTTCAAAGTCTACAGGTTGACTGTCCTAATAGCAGTATGGATGCTAGACTTCAAAGTCTACAGGTTGACTGTCCTAATAGCAGTATGGATGCTAGACTTCAAAGTCTACAGGTTGACTGTCCTAATAGCAGTATGGATGCTAGACTTCAAAGTCTACAGGTTGACTGTCCTAATAGCAGTATGGATGCTAGACTTCAAAGTCTACAGGTTGACTGTCCTAATAGCAGTATGGATGCTAGACTTCAAAGTCTACAGGTTGACTGTCCTAATAGCAGTATGGATGCTAGACTTTGGATGACCTAACAGAATATCCAATGCAGATCTAAGAAACCCATTAGAGCAAGAAAATAAAGAAACAACAGCTATCATGGCTAGGACATCTACATAGACATCCAGAAGACATACCTGACAGGAAAGCCATGACAGAATATCTGAGCAATTTGCCTAGAGGAAAGCCAAAAATTATTTGGATGTCTTTGATCCACAAAGAACTAAAACAACGAAATGTGTATGTAAAACATCAATTGAAATTTAATGTTTCATGTATATCTGCACAGAGACAACAAGTTATAACCACTGATTGATCCAGAAACATGATATCTACACACAGATTATCTGAAATAATCCAATTTTAAAAACCAAACCATACATTTCAAATTGCCCTATGGAGAGTGGCAGGAGGATGTCCTGTTTAGTATTTCAACAAAAGTCAGCATTATTTTTGTCTAAATTAATTTTAATTTTCCACTTCTTTGTGTCCATGTCGATCTTCATATTTATATTATTAGAAATGTCAGGCATTAGTTGCTCTCTATATTGGTCACCAAGAGTTACAGTCACAATGAGCTCCTCTATTTAAAAAAAAAGGACCATGTTTGGGTGTTCATCAAGGACCACAGAAAACTTACAATTCATCCATTTTGTATTATAAGTGTCAGCCATTTTAGTAAAAGGGAAAGCAAAGCTGATGAGACAGTTATAATAGAAACTATATTGATATGACAGAACTTAACACTCAACTTACTTGTACCCGGAGTGGGTGATGGTGGCGGTGTGCGTGGTGATTGACCTGTACACAAAATATCAAAAAGGTTAACAGTTAAGATGACTATTCTAAAGTTGAAATGCATGTAATCTAGATCATTGATCTTCAAAATCAATGATTGAAATGCTGAAATAAAACAGTTATAATATCATGTATGATAATGAACTCTTCATTAAACAGTATAAGCAAACTGATAGAAGTGAATACCAAGATGTTTTTGGATGGGGGCCAGCTATCACTGCATGACTGTGATGATATGGAACAAGGAGAATGGCATAACACCCAAAGCGCATACTAAATGTATATTCGCTTAAATTCATGTTGTCAAATGTCTGTACCAACAAATTGCCGCAACATTGCCCAAAAAGTGGCATTAACCTGGATTAGCTGTTTTCAGTCTTATCAGTATAGGGGCCAATTTGCAGCCAAAAAGGGCTCTAAAGACTTGAGTAGAAACTTCATATTTGGTGTACAGAAGGTATGACACATAGGTACTGTAAAACAAGTTAATTTCGCGAGGTATTTAATTTCGCGAATTTCATGAGGTCTACAAATTCGCGAAATTAAATACTCATGAAATTGATCCTTGAAAACACACACAGAAAGCTTAAAACAAGCTTTATGTATATTTTTAAGCTTATTCTGTCTACACAAACCATCATATTTATATCCATTTACATCGCTCAGAATACAGCATGAAATTAATTTTTCATGATGCATGGAGGTAAAGTAATATTTTAATTTTATTAGTGCACATCCATTTTGTTAATTTTTCAGTCCTTCTGGACTTATTTTGACATTCTTTTTTGATATATTTTCTGGTATTTTTCTTATCAAATCGGCCATCTTTAACCCCCTGAGCACTACCTGCCAATCTAACATTGCCTCTGATTGGTCAATTACGTGATAGCTTCATTTTAATCACCAATCAGAATGGAGCTTTGCAAATAATTCACCCCAATTTTTTTGCATGATGAAATTATTCTAACAATATTGTTGATTGGTCCAATCGATAATGAAAGCTTCTTTTTGGCCAATCGGCAGGTAGTTCTCATGGGGTTAATTTGTTTATTTCTGAACTCCAGTAATGCACCAACATCCTGAAATAATAGGTTAAATCCATGTGTCTGTTAAAAGCTATGCATGGTCTTCAATCTTTAGGAAGAGGAGAGGAACTTAGGCTAATTTTACTCACAGCATTGTGGGTAATAGGCAAGGGGCATTGGGAATAAGGTAATCAAATATGGCCGATGGTCCAACTTGGAAGTGGTAAAATATCGCAAAACTATCATCAAAATAGACAGTCAAAATGACAAAATATAAAAAAAATCAAGGTTTAATCTGAATTACTAGATATTCATTGTACATTATAGGCCTAGAAAAGGGAAATTTATCCAGTGTTTAGAGCGATGTAAACGGATAGAAATATGAAAGTTAGTGCAGAATTCTGTGGAGTTCAAAATTTGGCATACTTTGTAGGTGTAAGCTTATATCGAAATTGTAAATTCGCGAAATTAAATACTCGCGAAAATGTCGATCATCGCCAATTCGCGAAATAAAGTACCCGCGAAATTAAAGTGTTTTACAGTATTTAAAATATATGAAAAAAATCAACGCTTAATTCCATACATTTAATTTATGGGTAAAAATGCCATTTTTGGTGATTTTTGAGCAAAAATAGTAATTTTTACATGGGAAATGTTAGAAAAATGACATATGAATCGTGGAAAGTATATCAGTCTACTAAAATGGATGTTTGGATCAAAAAAGTCAATCACAACATTTTCTGTGACCCTATGATCTCCTGCAATTCATAAGTAGGGCTAATGCATGTTTTTAGTGATTTTGATCATTTTGGGCAAAAATGGACCCTTTTCGCCATTTTTAGCAATTTCTTGCATTACAAAAGTTTAAATAATACTTAACTTTATTGACAAACAAGGCTTCTGTAATTCTGGGCTATTGAGAGAATAACGAGTATGCAGTTTCCATGGCAATGGCCATTAATGCTCATTTTTAAGCAAATATCTCCTGTAAAATAGAGCTAATTTCCCAGTAAATTTCCCAGTGTAAATAGCCATTTCCATGGAAACTGTCTTCTCTTTGAATTCTCATAATAGCTTAAAATTAAAGAATACCTCTATATCAATAATACAAAGTGTAATTCAAACTTTCATAATGCAAGAAATTGCTAAAAATGGTGAAAAGGGGTCCATTTTTGGCCAAGATGACCAAATCACTAAAAACATGCATTTTAGGCCTACTTATGAATTCCAAAAGGTCATAGGTCAAAAACCATAGGTCGCAGAAAAATGTTATGATTGACTTTTTTGATTCAAACATCCATCTTAGTAAATTGATACACTTTCCATGATGCATATGCCAATTTTCAAAATACTTCCAATGCAAAAATTACATTTTTTGGTCAAAACTAAACAAAAATCTTCAAAAATGGCATTTTTACCCATTAATTAAATGTATTGAATTAAGCAATGATTTTGTTTACATATTTGAAATATCCTTGTCACATGTGTTCTTCACACAAAATATGAAGTTTCTACTCCATTTAGTTTTCCAAGAAATAGCTAGTTAAAATGTGCCATTTTTAGGTAAAAAATAACAACAATCCTTAATGTGACTGTTGTCATGGAAATGAAAATCGAAATTTGACACAGTGGTGTAACTAGGGGACGGGGAGGGGGGGCACCCTTAGGGGGCGCCAAATTGAGCAATTCAGCATCAATTCTGCGCCCCTCCAAGCCATGAAAGTCAAAATTTTCGAACACATTTCAGCACAAAATCAATTGAAAGAACATTTTAAGACCGATATTCAATTTCTAGTAACCAAAATTAATTAGTGGTAGGCCTTATTTGTATAAAATTTAGCGCAGCATATTCTCGAGTGGGGGGTAGGGGCGCCAATTTTGTTTCTTGCCCCGGGCGCTACCAAACCTAGTTATGCCACTGATTTGACAACATGCCAGAAAAGATTCTACAGTCTCTTCTGAACATTTTAATATATGATTTGTCCATTTTGAAACATCTGTCCAACGACACAGAAATTTCATGGGGCTGGCCCCTATACTGTATCTTATCACTTCATGGGGCTGGCCCCTATACTGTATCTTATCACTTCATGGGGCTGGCCCCTATACTGCTGGCCCCTATACTGTATCTTATCACTTTCCTGATTTGGGCAAATCACTTTTAGATTATCGTAAAAGATAATTTGAACTAATAGTACCTTTAGGCATTTTGCATATCCAGTTTCGGGCTGCATAGCAATTATTATCATTCCATCCTTTTCCAGTATTCATGAATGCTTCTACACATTCCTCTGAGCCTCCTGAATCATTAGGCTCTCCAGGTTCCCAGTTGGTGTAGTCTACTGGACTAGAATCACTCCACTCATAACCTTTTACAATAACAACAAAACAAAACATTATTTGTTTCAGCAGCATAGATTCCATTTTATGGAGATGTACACTATTCATTGCTTAGAGGTTAATGATTGCGCATCATTTGTTTTGAGGGTATTGTGAAATATCTAAACATTGTGCTTTGGAACCGAGGTATATCCCGAGGGGCGGAGCCCCGAGTGATATTCCGAGGTCCCAAAGCACAATGTTTAGATATTTCACAATACCCGAAAAATAACTGATGCAAAGTCATTAACCTCATTCATAACCGTCACTATTCACTTTTTTAAATTAAATTTACGTCACATTTTCTTCTTTTAATTTAAAATAGAACACAATTTTAACCTTATCTGTCGTTTTCCCTGTAAAAATCGAATAGTCCATTAAGGAAATACCGCTAGCGACCAATCACACTAGCACACAATCATGCGGTGTCCAAATACGGCGGCCAGCGTCCGCGTAAATTGTTCGAATGCGTAACACGTAACATAACGCGGTCATTGTAGAGCGTACTTTTAGCTACGTCACGAGACGCGGTCATTATACTTTTTCAATGACCTGCATTTGCGTCCGCGTATTTGAAAGTTACTATCTGTGATTGGATCCCACTTGCTGCATATATTAATGAGGTTATGAATGACAATTAGTACTGGATGATTGAATGATTTCCTAATGCCACTTCAGCACAATGCTTAAATTGACAAAGTGTGGTGTTGTCATTGTCACCTGTGACTATTGATATGGACATTGAATTCCCAGCGGAGCAGTGCCTTGCTTGACCCACATTTGGATCATGCTCCATTTCTGTAGCCTCAAACCATGACAATGTAGCTCTTTAGTTTAAAGGCCCGTAACCCGATCGACAACATCATCCCCCACCCCGTTTTTTTGATAGCCAATGAGTTTTTGGTATCACACAATAGATCATATTTCTCTCATTACTACACTTTAAATTTGACGCACCAAGTCAAAGTATTTCCAGAGAATTCATGCAAAAACTGCTTCCTGGGTGGCTACCACTTTATAAATACTTCGGATTTCTGAGCAGGCATTATTATGAATGAAATAGCATAGTTAGCTAGTTTTGGTTGTGCCTCATTCAGACAAACATTGTTTGTGTGGAAAGAGCGAGCCATATTAACTGTTGAAGATACTCGGCTCCCTTATGGTATTATATAATTTCTAAAATTCCCAACGTAAATATAGTTGTCTTTGTGGTGCAGTTGATTAGCACGCTGATAATTGAACACCAGGTCCGTTTTCATATCCATTTTTAACCAAACCATTTTACTTTCATTTGAAATGTACATATTGGAAGGGGAATATATTTTGTCTGCTTTTTTTAAAATCGGTACTGCATGAGAGCAAAACAGAGCTAAAAACGCAGTTTGGAAAAACAAATTTTCTGTTCAATGAACGGACATTGCAGCATCACAGGGCAACCGTTTTGCTTTTTATATTGGCTTATTTGGCTACTGATACACAAAATTCTATCAAGAACGGCCAGGAATATGAAAAATTTACTAGAGAGCATGCCACGGTTAAGCCACCTCTTCAAAACTGGTTGTGGGGAGTGGTATAAAAATGTCACAACATAGTACATGTACCTAGTAGGGTAAACTGGTACGGTGGTTGTCAGTGCAACCATGCACGCACAGCAGCATGACACATGCACAACAATGGGAATTACAGCACATGTTGTTTGCCTGTCCAGAATGCAATTCATGCATACCAAGGTATTGGATTGCAAATTTTGCTATTTATTCACATTTACACTGACAATGCTCTTGTGTTTTTTTTCACAAAGCTGCATAAAGGGGACAATATTTGATATTGCATGTAAGTTTAAAGACAATCTATATCCAAAACCAATAGGGTTACGCCCCTTTAAAATTGGAAATTTTAGCTCCACAGCTTACTGATAATTTGGCATAATTTTAGTTCACTAAAGCCCCCTAAAATTTGGACCTTTCAGTTCAGCAAGCCAATATTTGCACAAAAATCCCCCCCCCCCCATCGCCGCTAAATTATTGTTCAGCGTAAATGTGAATAAATAGCAAAATTTGCAATCCAATACCTTGGTATGCATGAATTGCATTCTGGGCAGGCAAACAACATGTGACAACCAGCTGTATGGTACTCACCTCCTTCTATAGCCTGGTCATTGAGACCTACCCAATAGCCATATAAATAAAATGGGTCCCTGAAAACAAATGCAAAAGCAAACATTACTCCTGAGTCCACAAAAATAAAGCAACACATATTTTTGATCAGAAAATTACATACATATTTTTTCATTGAAAATATATCATCCTATTTTGCCAAATGAACTATACAAATCATTTTGTTAGCATTAAATGGCAATATCACTTTTTTGGAAATAAGGGCCACAAACATGGATTTTAGGGTGTTTTTCATATGCTGTTGCAATTAAGCCCAAAGACTTTTACAGAGACTCGTATTAGATTATGCATTCTGACTTTTTTTAAACAGATCTTCTTATCTATGCAGTCAAGTTACCTTATCAATAAGGTGTTTGACTATGGTGCAAGAGGTTGCTTGTTCAAACCCTGGTGGTGGTTTAGTAAGCTCTTGTGGAAAAACTGAGTTATCTTGAAACTCCCCTAGACAGGGAACTTATTGTTAATTGTCTTGTTGTAACCTATACAAAGCTCGGAGAGCTTATCCTGGCTGTGAAGGTCAATTGTGGAATGTCTAGGATGTGCTTCTAAAAATATTCTCAATATATAGGACCTGCCTGTCGTCTATCACACGGTAGAGGTTAGTAAAAACAAAAATTTGTTTAATTATTCTCTAAATGACTGTTAGATGTGAAGTGATAATAGAAGAATAATTTCATTGATGATCTGAATATTGTACCTTATTATGTTTCAGATTGTTTGATCAATTTTGTTATTATTTGAATGATTTTATCCTAGGAGAGTACCCCTTCCCACCTTTTTTTCCCTGGTCCTGTTAATCACAATTTCAGCAGTGGACTTTTTGCACCTTGGGATTTGGTTGTATTTTTTTGCTTTATGTGTTTTTGGATATTTTATATGTCATGCAATTTGTTGTATCTTATTGATGATTGTAAATTGCACATCAATTCAGCGTTTAGCTGCAACTGTGTTTTTAATAAACAGTGAATAAAAACACTTGGGTGCATCTGGCCAGGTTCAAAACCTTCATAAATGCCCTATCCAACTGAGCAACAGATGCATACTGGAGAAGAACTGAAGATTTAAATCTATAGGTTCTAAATAATCTAAACTTTTAGCCTATACTTTTAGCCTATGAATTTTGAGACTGCAATTATTAAAAGACATGCCAACTTGCATGTTTTTTGCTACCACCATGCCCAATTGACCTACCTGGCTGACCCTCTCCCCAGCTACCACCATGCCCAATTGACCTACCTGGTTGAGCCTCTCACCAGTTACTACCATGTCCAACTGCATGTTTTTTGGTACATTTTCCCGCAAAAATATTAAAATATAAAATATTACTTTTAATGCCAGTTAGCACTTAAATACTAAAGTATTAGGATTAAGCTATATGTTTCATTTGCAAAAATAATTTAAATCCAAAACAATCATTACTGACAAACTTCATATTACTTCAAAATGTTGCTATACAATTTTATAAAGTGAACACACAAACTCACTCCATCCATCACAACTTGTATAGATAGCAGCCTTGTATTTTAGTCCAAGGATGGCCATGGTTTGTTGCCAAAGTGGAAGACCATCATAAGTGAAGTAGAATCTAACAGCTGTCATTTGCAATATTTCAATAAATGTACTTATTTGGATCAATAACACCTGTTTTTCTTAAACAAATTTGTAAATAAAGAGACACAAACAAACTCATGACTTACTGTGGTATATAAGAATCAACAATGTGTTGTTCTTCTCCTGGTCCATGTAAACTAGCCAGCTCTGCACCTAACTCAATACAGGCAGTCCTAGCATCAAACCAGGTTAATCTCAGGCTATCATCTACCATCTCATTCACCTAGATGGCAAAATACATATTGGGTTTATCATCATAGAGTAAAATAAGAATCCAAGTCAGCATTACATTCTACCAGGATTCTGGAGAAAATTCAGACACTTCTTTAGCATGTTAGTTGTCAACCCAGAAAGTTGGTGAATGAGGGCAGCACTCTATGGGAAATGAACCCAGAGTGAACCCTGTGTATATTGCTGTGGGAAATGAACCTAGAGTGAACCCTGTGTATAATGCTGTGGGAAATGAACCTAGAGTGAACCCTGTGTATAATGCTGTGGGAAATGAACCTAGAGTGAACCCTGTGTATAATGCTGTGGGAAATGAACCCAGAGTGAACCCTGTGTATAATGCTGTGGGAAATGAACCTAGAGTGAACCCTGTGTATAATGCTGTGGGAAATGAACCCAGAGTGAACCCTGTGTATAATGCTGTGGGAAATGAACCTAGAGTGAACCCTGTGTATAATGCTGTGGGAAATGAACCCAGAGTGAACCCTGTGTATAATGCTGTGGGAAATGAACCTAGAGTGAACCCTGTGTATAATGCTGTGGGAAATGAACCTAGAGTGAACCCTGTGTATAATGCTGTGGGAAATGAACCTAGAGTGAACCCTGTGTATAATGCGTGGGAAATGAACCCAGAGTGAACCCTGTGTATAATGCTGTGGGAAATGAACCTAGAGTGAACCCTGTGTATAATGCTGTGGGAAATGAACCTAGAGTGAACCCTGTGTATAATGCTGTGGGAAATGAACCTAGAGTGAACCCTGTGTATAATGCTGTGGGAAATGAACCAAGAGTGAACCCTGTGTATAATGCTGTGGGAAATGAACCTAGAGTGAACCCTGTGTATAATGCTGTGGGAAATGAACCTAGAGTGAACCCTGTGTATAATGCTGTGGGAAATGAACCTAGAGTGAACCCTGTGTATAATGCTGTGGGAAATAAACCTAGAGTGAACCCTGTGTATAATGCTGTGGGAAATGAACCTAGAGTGAACCCTGTGTATAATGCTGTGGGAAATGAACCCAGAGTGAACCCTGTGTATAATGCTGTGGGAAATGAACCCAGAGTGAACCCTGTGTATAATGCTGTGGGAAATGAACCCAGAGTGAACCCTGTGTATAATGCTGTGGGAAATGAACCTAGAGTGAACCCTGTGTATAATGCTGTGGGAAATGAACCCAGAGTGAACCCTGTGTATAATGCTGTGGGAAATGAACCTAGAGTGAACCCTGTGTATAATGCTGTGGGAAATTCAGTATCATAGTATAATGAAACACACATCCACAACATTGAAGTCAGTGAACACTTTTTTATGAACAAAGCTCTTCAAATATGCAGGGTTGATATTTCATACCTGAAAGCAGTTCCCTCCAAAGCCAATCCAACCAGCTGCACATCCCACATTGTTTGGTGGAGTCGTAGGGACAGGTGGGGGCGCTCTTGTGGTTGTGAATCCATATCGCAATTTCTCACATACGTATGGCATATATAATTGACAGTTTGCATTAAACCAATACCCAGCAGCTGGGGAACCTGAGTTGGCCATAACACAATCACCAGAGCTACTATCTGTATTATTAAAAGAAATACAAAATAATGACCATTTAACTCTCTCCACACAGGTGTCGACTGCAGACAAAAAGTTTCTATTTCTTTTAATTAAAAAAAATGTCATGTCCATATTTGGAATCAGCATGAAAAATGCATTAAAATGAGTACAAACAAGCCTAGTAATGGATCAGTGGTTCTTAAGATAGCTCTTACTGGTTTGAGAAGATATCTCAATGCAGATGGAATAGTCCCACTCCATCTTACTTCAATGAGTAACCATAGGACATCTGATATATTACATTGTCAAGTATGGGACCAAAATAGTGTATGACTTCCACAGGAGTCAAAATGAAATCAATACCTTAAACCCAGTACACACTAAGTGAATTAATGAATTGAAGCAATTAATTATATAAAAATAAATTGATGCAAATGAGCTACCAAATATATGCAAATAAGCAATCAAATTAGCATATTTTGCAGCAAAAACCTAATGGAATTTGAAGACCACTAATTGCTACCCCTATTAGGAAAAAATATGCTAATTTGGTAGCTCAGTTGAATAAATTTGAATAAATTGCATCATTCCGTCCATCCATCCTAGGGCAGACTCGGACAGATGGAATGATGGAGTGACGGAATGACAGACAACCAGGAAACTTTTATACCTCTGGTGGAGGCATAAAAATGTTTCTTTTTATTTTCACAAAAATAGTAAGAATAATGCTGTACTCAACAAATTCAACCTGCATCACATCTTTTTTCCTCTTCTTACTGGTCTATAAATCCTATGTTGACAGAGGGAAACAGATAAAATATAGGGCCTAAATTATCAATGTTGCACAACTATTACATCAAATTCCCTTCCATGCCCAATTGACTTACCTGATTGAGCCTCTTCCCAATCATATGCCAGTAACTACCATGTCCAATTGACCTACGTGGCTGACCCTCTCACCAGTTACTACCATGCCCAATTGACCTACGCGGCTGACCCTCTCCCCAATTACCACCATGTCCAATTGACCTACCTGGTTGACCCTCTCACCAGTTACTACCATGTCCAATTGACCTACCTGGCTGACCCTCTCACCAGTTACTACCATGTCCAATTGACCTACCTGGTTGTGGCTGACCCTCGCCCCCAGCTACCACCATGCCCAATTGACCTACCTGGTTGACCCTCTCCCCAGCTACCACCATGCCCAATTGACCTACCTGGTTGACCCTCTCACCAGTTACTACCATGTCCAATTGACCTACCTGGCTGACCCTCTCACCAGTTACTACCATGTCCAATTGACCTACCTGGTTGTGGCTGACCCTCTCCCCAGCTACCACCATGCCCAATTGACCTACCTGGTTGACCCTCTCCCCAGCTACCACCATGCCCAATTGACCTACCTGGCTGACCCTCTCACCAGTTACTACCATGTCCAATTGACCTACCTGGTTGACCCTCTCACCATTTACTACCATGCCAATTGACCTACCTGGTTGTGGCTGACCCTCTCCCCAGCTACCACCATGCCCAATTGACCTACCTGGTTGACCCTCTCCCCCAGCTACCACCATGCCCAATTGACCTACCTGGTTGACCCTCTCACCAGTTACTACCATGTCCAATTGACCTACCTGGTTGTGGCTGACCCTCCCCCAGCTACCACCATGCCCAATTGACCTACCTGGTTGACCCTCTCCCCAGCTACCACCATGCCCAATTGACCTACCTGGTTGACCCTCTCACCAGTTACTACCATGCCAATTGACCTACCTGGTTGACCCTCTCACCATTTACTACCATGCCAATTGACCTACCTGGTTGTGGCTGACCCTCTCCCCAGCTACCACCATGCCCAATTGACCTACCTGGTTGACCCTCTCCCCAGCTACCACCATGCCCAATTGACCTACCTGGTTGACCCTCTCACCAGTTACTACCATGCCAATTGACCTACCTGGTTGACCCTCTCACCATTTACTACCATGCCAATTGACCTACCTGGTTGTGACTGACCCTCTCCCCAGCTACCACCATGCCCAATTGACCTACCTGGTTGACCCTCTCCCCAGCTACCACCATGCCCAATTGACCTACCTGGTTGACCCTCTCACCAGTTACTACCATGCCAATTGACCTACCTGGCTGAACCTCTCACCATTTACTACCATGCATATTGACCTACCTGGTTGACCCTCTCACCAGTTACTACCATGCCAATTGACCTACCTGGTTGACCCTCTCACCAGCTACCATGCCAATTGACCTACCTGGTTGACCCTCTCACCAGTTACTACCATGCCAATTGACCTACCTGGCTGAACCTCTCACCATTTACTACCATGCATATTGACCTACCTGGTTGACCCTCTCACCAGTTACTACCATGCCAATTGACCTACTTGGTTGACCCTCTCACCAGCTACCATGCCAATTGACCTACCTGGTTGGCCCTCTCACCATTTACTACCATGCCAATTGACCTACCTGGTTGGCCCTCTCACCATTTACTACCATGCCAATTGACCTACCTGGCTGACCCTCTCACCAGTTACTACCATGTCCAATTGACCTACCTGGTTGAACCTCTCACCATTTACTACCATGTCCAATTGACCTACCTGGTTGAACCTCTCACCATTTACTACCATGCCAATTGACCTACCTGGCTGACCCTCTCACCATTTACTACCATGCCCAATTGACCTACCTGGTTGGCCCTCTCACCATTTACTACCATGCCAATTGACCTACCTGGCTGACCCTCTCACCATTTACTACCATGCCAATTGACCTACCTGGTTGACCCTCTCACCAGTTACTACCATGCCAATTGACCTACCTGGTTGGCCCTCTCCCCAATTGTCATAGAACAAGAAATTGTCATCAATCCATTTGTATGTGCCGTCATCTCGACGATATAGACCTATCCAGTAATTCACACCAGTTTGGTCCAGCCCTAGCTGACTGTTTAAGAAAAACTGCTCATATCTGCAATAACAGACATAATATCAATGAAAAAATGACTACTTTACTAAAAATTATGAAGTCATTAAACAACACAAGGTTCAATCATATCATAATGGTCATGTCATAGTCGTGCAAAGACTTATGATGTTTTTGGCATCAACATCCATTATCACGCCAGGTATACACTCTTAGTTGCTTGCCATGGTTGGTGCATAGATGACCATGTCAACAGTGGTTGCAATTTTACCTTCATTGTGGTTTAAACAGTTGTTAACAACCATGTTACCCACAATTGTTTTTAACCACTGCGTTTCATTTCACCCAATACTTCATAGCCAAAAATAGTGGGAAATAATATTGATATCCGAAAGTCGCCAATGGTCAACAAAAGGGCAAGTCCATCACAACATTCTAGGACTTCTTCTGATGAAGATGTGTGTCACACATCAAAAATTCAAGGTTAGTTGGATTTCTGTACTGAAAGTCTGTTTAAACTTTTAGAAAAAGAATTTTTAATGGCAGCTACAGCCCTAGCTACGAATTACTTTCGCACTATTTTTCCGTTTCCCTTTCAAATATACCGTAGCATACTCTGAGACACCCTGTATACAAATTCTGAACCCCATTTGCCAAAAAAATCAAGTTTTTTGCATTCCTTTTATTCTTTTTGGACGACAACATCCATTCATATTATAAATACTGTACTTTCACACATCGATCTATTACAGTTTTTCTGTGGCCCAGTGATTAGAGTGTTTGACTCTTATCTGGTCTTCTGATTTTGTGGCCCCCAGTTCAAAAGTGGGGACCACTTGAATGTTTTTGTGAATTTGTTTATATTAGTCATTCACTTTTAATACACTTTCAACATCATATAGGCTAGCCACTTATTTGGATTTGGGGATATCCATCATCATGTCAATTGCAGTTTACGTTAACTTATACTCAATAAACACCAACATCAATAAACTTTTTATACCAGTATACCATATACCAGTTGCAAACTGACTATCTGTGTCTCAATGGCATTGTGAAGATTGGCAATGTGTTGTTCATATGTGCATTTTTTTAGTTGTCTTGAATAATTAAAGTACATTAAGATGTATAGAGTCACACTGAAGCTGTGACCAGCAAGTTTTAAAAAATAAACAACTGATAAAGTTTTATTAAAATAATTTTAGTCATAAACTAAGGATAACATAATTTCAAAATTCTATATTTCTTTGTAACCTGATGACTTTCTAAGCCTGGCTACATTAACAAAAAGAAAGAAAATCCACCAAAAAATGTTGGCAACGTAAAGAAAGCATCAAGTTTAAAAAAGTCCCCAACTCGGCTCACTGTTTGAAACTTGGTCCCATTATGAACATCAACAGCAAATAAGTGTTTTTATTATATATTCAATAAAATACCAGGTTTTCAACACGATATACCATTTTGATAATAACATCACTACAATTACATGCCTAGGTCAATTGTTGATTTCAATCATTTAATCATGACATTAATATCATAAAACAAAACATGTTCAAGATATAGGCTTATCATGGAACCTTTCTGGTCATTCCATAAAGCTTACAAATTAATATCGCATCTCCAATTGAAAGATACCTAACACTTCTGGAAATGCTTTAAGTTGATAATATGATAAAGCCAAGGTGGATGATTTTTATAAACTTGCTGCTTTCTTCATGTTGTTACTCATTTACAAATGTAAAACAGTTGTGTGTAACAAATACTTACAAATCATTAATGACGGCTAAATGACCACCAAGTCCCTCACATAAAGTCTGCGCTCCACTCCATGATGACTGAATACTATTCTCTAATCTATAACATGATGATATATAACCAAACCAACCCTGCATGAAAACAAATGTCAAGTTGCTGAAGTCAAACTATTTTCTACAATCAACTTTATAAATCCTGTTTTGTATAATGAGCCTAACATACAGTGCAAAAATCGGAAACCATCTACAAGCAAAGCGAAAATTATTCAGTGCCAAAAGTAAGAAACCCTACAAACAAAATGAACAAGATATCTTATTGCTTTCAGAGCCCACACAATAAAATGACACTCTCTCTTGCCTAAAGGTTGTTTTATTGGTAAGAATAAATTCTGATTTGCTTTTAATTTTTAAAGAAAATTTGGAACTTGTTGTATGCAGCCGACATCCGATAGGGTTAATATGTAACTTACATCTGGACAGCCTTCATCAGTAGGTGGTATGGTTCCAATGTCACTCATTGGCTTCTTACATACAGAAGGGAAAGAATATCCAGTACAAGGCATGTCATTCCAACGGCCCTGAAAACAAACAAACAAATAAAAGGCTTGTTTAATTGCTTTACTATTTATGAAGGGGTCAATGCTTTTTCTTTTTTTTTAACCTTGGATGTTTTAGGGGCAAGTTGAACTTGGTCATCCAGATGTTATGCCACAGTTGTGTATTTACGATCAGAGTGTCCCTTTTCCTTTCTTGGCATTCAATATAATATAATTACAGCATGTGTAGGTGTCATATCATACAAAATATTATTTGTACATCTATGAACACTCCTCAGGTGCATCTCAACCCAGGCCCATATCCATGTTCTTGTTCCAAGGTGCCAAAATTGAACCCTTTTGAAGGGAGAAAATATTTTCGGTGGGTGTTTAATCCTCCCTTTGCCAAGGGCATTCTGGGCACGTAACCCTAATGTAGTAATGCATATAAAGTAATCAATAGCCTACATAGGCCAATAGTATTAGCTCATATATCATAAAAAGGTTAAAATTTCTCATAACAAGCTGATTTTTTCAGGATAGGTCCAGGAATATGTATAGAATCAAATTCCAAAAGTCCCCGAGAATCCTCCTTGTGCTTCCTTCAAAATCCAAGATGGCGATCCTAAGTAGCCAAAATCCAAGATGGCGTCCAAAATGGCCGCCATTTTCAGTTTTTATCATAACTTTGCACCCAGACATGTTAAAATCACAAACAAAGCATCTAAATATATATTTTGAGGTACAAGGAATGTTTTAAAAACATTTGCAAGAGGTTTCAATGATCCTAAGTAGCCAAATTCCAATATGGCGGCCAAAATGGCTGCCATTTTAGTTAGTAAAATTAGTTTTCAACCAGACATGTTAAATACATATATACAAAATATCTCACATAGGTTTGAGGTACAATGGATATATTCAAAATGTACTCGAAGGATTTCAATACCTAGATATAAAGCCAAAATACAAGATGGCGTCCAAAATGACCGCCTAAGTGTTTAAGATGTGTTAATTGGCATTGGAGAAAGTTCGAAACTCATGATTTGTAAGCAGACTTATAATGCACATCATCCAAATTCACTACCATTATTACCATCATTATTTTACAATATTGATTCAGTGCTTTTGCCATGTGTACAATACAATAGTTACCATTATTTTCTATTTGCCTCTAAACTAGCTGAGCTCATGCCAAGATGACTTAAGCCTATGTTCACATCGGTATCCATGTGATTTAATGCAATCAAATGGTATACCTTAAACTTAATCAACTTGCACTGTGTCTTCTGCATTAATGTTCTGCAATGTTGGTTCGGTCTCCTCCTCATTGTCCCCAACTAGTACAGGTGCTGTGTTGCTGCAAGACTGACCACAGCATTTGCTGCACATCAATGTATAGGAAGAGTCTCAAGTTTCTTGCAGCTGCATGTCATGTTGTTGCATCTTGTTTGCATCCACATGGTACCATGTTGAGCAATGTGTCTGGTGCAACAGCGACTTGTTTCTACTTGAACAAGAATTCCATCTTGTGATCTCCATCCCCAGTCAGTTGGACTTAGGTTGTTCCCCATCCATTCTTGAACCGTGAGGAAAGTGCGGAATGAGTGCAGTTTTGCAGCAGCACAAGCGTAGGGGGGAAACGCGCGAGCTCAAAGGAAGAGCTAAGGGAACTGCGACCAACTGCCCGTTTGTATACAGTGTGTGGCGGTATTCATTCAATGAACCATTGCTAACCCCATACATCTTCAGGATGAAGCTCTCCCCTGCTCTCTGTACCTCATCATGCATGCTGCTGGCATTTGTAAAGGTATCTAACAAGTCATATTCATGTTTCTTGTTCAGGGTTTGCGCTTTCCTCAACGATAAATGGCTGAGATTGTGTCACAGCCTGTAATAGCGTGAAGAGACATCAAAGCAGGTGAAAGCAGAATTGGGAAGCTGTGGGTGCAATACATCAGACAGGTGGCCCTTATTCGGCATTTCATTAGAGCTGAAAGAACAGGGAATTGGAAGCTCCACCTCTACTGCATAAGAGAGATGATGCCTCACTTCTACGCTGCAGGGCATCTCCACTATGCCAAATCTGCAAGGTTGTATTTACAACAGATGGAGTCTTTGGGGAAAAACATGCCCGCAGATGAGTACCAACTGTTCACAGACAAGGGATATTTCACCATCCGACGTCTCTGACCAAACCATTGAGCAGTTTTTGTTGTGGACTTTGAAGATATCAGGGGGAATGACACATGGTCGCGGCATCACAGACAGTACATTAACCAAGTGAGTCCACACACTTTCTCGATGTGCCCCAGATTGTGATGCTTTAGAGCAGTTCACGGGTGTTCATACGGGAACATAAGGGATCGTAACGTTTTTGTTGGTTGGCTGAAGGCACATCCCCCTTTACTGGGTATGGACCGGATCGTCTGGTATCTGTGTCAACTGGGACTGTAGCAGATTCATCCGCTAACTGTGATAGAGCGGTGGAAGTTGGCACGAAGTCAGCAATAGAAATAACGGGTATGAAGTTTACAAACCTTGCCTTACGCCGAAATGACAAGGTTACTATGATTGGAGCAAAGGACAAGATGGTGCGAGTTAGGGGACAACAAGTAGAAGTGAATCCGTCTCTATTATTTAATAGAATCACATGTGTACTGAACAACAGCTCTGAGATAGCATCGTTCTTTACGTACGAACTAGGTCCTCTGCCACCTTCTCTCTTTGAAGATGACCTTATGCGTAAACCGTCAAAGAGTTCCCTGGGCCTTCTGTTGAAATCGTTCACTGAGCATTCCAAGCTGCCAGAGAATTGTCTCTTTGTAGTAGATGGTGGTTACCTACTTCCACATGCCATTTGGCCACATCTCTCCACCTATGCAGGCATATGTCACACATCACACATGCTAAAGCATTATGGAGCACACCCGATTGTTGTATTTGATGGATATGGCACTTTTCTCACGGTTCAAGAATGGATGGGGAACAACCTAAGTCCAACTGACTGGAGATGGAGATCACAAGATGGAATTCTTGTTCCAGTAGAAACAGAACTCGCTGGTGCACCAGACACATTGCTCAACATGATATCATGTGGATGCAAACAAGATGGCTGCAACAACATGACATGCAGCTGCAAGAAACTTGAGACTCTTCTGTACATTGATGTGCAGCAAATGCTGTGGTTAGTCTTGCAGCAACACGTACAGCACCTGTACTAGTTGGGGACAATGAGGAGGATACCGAACCAGCATTGAAGAACATTAATGCCGAAAACACAAGTTGATCAAGTTTAAGGTGTACCATTTGATTGCATTACATACCAATGTGAACATAGGCTTAAGCCAACTTGGCATGAGCTCAGCTCTTTTGGAGGCAAATAGAAAATAATGGTAACTATTCATCCCACTGTTTTTCCGTGGTAACTATTGTATTGTACACATGATAAAAGAACTGAATCAATATTGTAAAATAATGATGGTAATAATGGTAGTGAATTTGTTTGTGATTTTAACATGTCTGGGGGCAAAGTTATGATAAAAACTGAAAATGGCGGCCATTTTGGACGCCATCTTGGATTTTGGCTACTTAGGATTATTGAAACCTCTTGCAAATGTTTTTAAAACATTTCTTGTACCTCAAAACATATATTTAGATGCTTTGTTTGTGATTTTAACATGTCTGGGGGCAAAGTTATGATAAAAACTGAAAATGGCGGCCATTTTGGACGCCATCTTGGATTGTGAAGGAAGCACAAGGGGGATTTTCGGGGACTTTTGGAATTTGATTCTACACATGTTCCTGGACCTATCCTGAAAAAATCAGCTTGTTATGAGACATTTTGGGGTTATAGCTAATACTATTGGCCTAACACAATGTCAGGGGATAGTGTGCCACACAGGATGACCCAGCAATGTTGCCTACACAATGTCAGGGGAAAGTGTGCCACACAGGATGACCCAGAAATGTTGCCTACACAATGTCAGGGGATAGTGTGCCACACAGGATGACCCAGCAATGTTAACTACACAATGTCAGGGGATAGTGTGCCACACAGGATGACCCAGCAATGTTAACTACACAATGTCAGGGGATAGTGTGCCACACAGGATGACCCAGCAATGTTGCTTACACAATGTCAGGGGATAGTGTGCCACACAGGATGACCCAACAATGTTGCTTACACATTGTCAGGGGATAGTGTGCCACACAGGATGACCCAGCAATGTTGCTTACACAATGTCAGGGGATAGTGTGCCACACAGGATGACCCAGCAATGTTAACTACACAATGTCAGGGGATAGTGTGCCACACAGGATGACCCAGCAATGTTAACTACACAATGTCAGGGGAAAGTGTGCCACACAGGATGACCCAGCAATGTTAACTACACAATGTCAGGGGATAGTGTGCCACACAGGATGACCCAGCAATGTTAACTACACAATGTCAGGGGATAGTGTGCCACACAGGATGACCCAGCAATGTTAACTACACAATGTCAGGGAATAGTGTGCCACACAGGATGACCCAGCAATGTTAACTACACAATGTCAGGGGAAAGTGTGCCACACAGGATGACCCAGCAATGTTAACTACACAATGTCAGGGGAAAGTGTGCCACACAGGATGACCCAGCAATGTTAACTACACAATGTCAGGGGATAGTGTGCCACACAGGATGACCCAGCAATGTTGCTTTTCCTGGAAATATTGCCTAGTATGCAACTGTAAGTGACCCAGCTTACTTGCCACACCAAGTACACCTCCATTCACTGTACCTTGCAATGCATTACTCTTTAAGCATCCCTCATTGGCCAACTATTTTTATCAATGACATTACGTCACAGAATCCCCGGGATAAGTGCTGTGTTAAACCTTTTGCAATTGCCTGATATTTTTGGTGCAAGGTATATTGTAAAATACACCAATCAAAGAGCATTTTATATGGCACCAATCACTACATCACAAAATATACCACTTAGCTGACTAGCTTGTGGGTCAATGTTAGCGGATATTTGCAATTGCCAGCGAGTAGGAAACTGAGAAACCAAAAGGTGAGCAAAATTTCATTAAAATTCACTGTAATTTTCAAAAGAAAGTAATCAGCTAACTGCATAGTTTTCTCCGGAATATTTTGATATATGTTTCATGGGGTACAGTGTATTTTACCCATAGGAAAAATCATTCTTTACCATGCGTGTACAGGTCACTGACAGTGATGCAATCAACCAATCAGCATTCGGAAAATCGTTGACCCAATGACATCATCCCTGGATTTCCATTCATAAATTTGCAGAATCATTCAAAAACATGATTTCTAATGGCAGATATTTAATTTGTTTGTGTATGAATGTCAATGTCTACCTCAAATTGACATGGTATATTATCGTAGTGTTGAGTGCACCGAGGCTTATGAAGTGGGTCTGTTGCCAATTTTGTAGTTCTTTTGTTTTTTGTGACATTAAAAATCCATCGTTCACATGGCCGGTGTGTGGGTGGGTGGGGTGTGTGTGTGTGTGAATAGGGGTCAGCTATGCGCGCATGGATTCTGTTGATTACGACCTGCATGCAGAAACACTAATACTGCTGGCCGAGTGTACCAGTCATACCAGGGTGTAAAAATACACAAAAAAGTCAATGTTTATTCTCAAATATATTATGGTGTAAATATAAGCATTTGAATAATTTAACAATAATTTGAACATGAAAAAGAATGAACATGATAGTTCATGAGTGATTTTTCAACATATTTGACTGTTGGATAAATTTGGGTGCTGCAGCTTTGGAGCTAAGGCAATATGGCGCATTACTTTGAAGTTGGTAATGGGTAAATTACACTGTGTGGGGGTGATTATATTTGTGGCGCTCTTTAGCTGCAGCCGGTCGTATTATATTTCGTTCCCGATTCAACATTTATTTTCACTCATTTCTTCGTCTGTTTGTGTTGTTTTCGTGCAATGAATATACGTCATCAACTTTTCCGGAGCAGTTATTCCATAAACTAAAAGCTGAACTATTGCAGGTGTGTACTTTGGTGACAATCATTCCTTGTCATTCTGACCTGTCAGAATTCTTCACCTTTGCATCGCTATATCATGTATGCCTATTAACACATCATTGTATATAAGGTTGACATTACTATTTCCAGTCAACACAAGCGCCACCGCCCAAGTGTCACAAATGTCAGCCCTGTGCAAAATGACTGTTTGATTTGCCTGGGCTACGACGGTGAACATACAGAAACGTCATCAATCTGTAGGCCTGCTACTCGAATTGTTTTCTGTGAACATGGAGAGAATTTCGTACTCCTCGTGTGACCTCAAAAACTTGAACAGTGACCTCCTGATCCCATCACAAGATCTGAAAATCAAACTTGATGAGCTTCAACGCTATAAAAGAACTAAACGCTGTGGTTGCCGTGCGGGAAAATTTTTGCAGAGAAAAATTCAGGTCATCGTGAACCCTAATCATAATGCCCATCATCAATTTCCTGCGGCCCCTCAGAAAGGTGCTAATTTGTCAAATCTGAGGCAATTACCTCAAGCCCCAACTCGTGGAATCCCACATGAACGCCCAAGAAGTGACTTTCCCACCTTTACGCTAACGAACGCTCACAACGCTCAGTCAATAGTAAATAAATTTGACGAATTTGAACTCTTATTAGATCAGGAGCACATAGATGTTGGCGTTGTCACCGAATCATGGTTTCACAAAGACCATCCTGACACCATGCTATCAATTGACGGCTACAAACTTTTTACTAAATCTCGCAGCCAAAAAAGGGGCGGCGGCGTGGCTATTTACGTCAAATCCAATATTGCTGCCAGTGAGATCCAGGAAATCGCTGTCCCAGATGAACTGGAGTGCTTATGGGTCCTATTAAAACCAAAACGACTCCCCAGAGATGTCTCTGTCATCGCTGTGTGTGGCATCTATATTCCACGCGACTCGCCTCATCGGGATCTTCTCGATCAACATCTGCTGGAATCCATGGATTTTCTTCATACCAAATATCCCGAAATAGGATTCACAATAATGGGGGACTTTAACAGAATGAATGTGAACAATGTTCTTAAGAACTGTAACCTCAAGCAACTAGTTACTTTTCCAACTCGTGGTGAAGCTACACTAGATCTTATCGTGACCAATATTAGCTCACATTTCAAAGATCCCATACCAGTTTCGGCATTAGGAAAGAGTGATCATATTTGTATTATTTGGAGACCAACAGTGCTTCACATTGCCAAACATCGCAATGACAAAAGGACTCATCGTCCTATGAAAGACTCCCAGATCAGAGAATTTGGATTATGGATCCAAGATCATGACTGGTCCAATGTTCTCACTGCTAGTACCACACAGCTAAAAGCAGATACACTCTACCGGTCTCTGCATGATGCTATTGATTCACACTTTCCTCTTGCCACACTCAAAGTCCATAGCAATAATAAACCATGGATGACACAGAAAATCAAGTCCCTTGTAAAAGATCGTCAGAAAGCATTTGCAGCCCATAATGTAGAGCGTTATAAAATGTTACACAATAAGGTCCAGCGTGCTATTAAGAAATCTAAGGTTGATTATTATGCAAATAGAGTAAGAAATCTTCAAGCTACTGAGCCACGGAAGTGGCACCAACAAATAAGATCAATGACCAGGAACACCAAATCTGAGCTCAGTATTCCTATTTCAGGGGTAAGTGTTGATGATCATGGTACAATTGCCAACACAATTAACGACCAATTTGTCAGCATCTCGTCTAACATACCTCCGCTGGATCTGGGCTCTCTTGAGGCCTACCTACCGGCCCCGGATCAATCACCATCACTCTATACCCTTGGGATGTGTATGCTGAGCTCAAAAAGGTCAAGTCTACCAAAGCCAGTGGCCCAGATGGTATCTCTCCCAAATTAATTAAGGAATTTGCATATGAATTGAGTGTCCCCTTGACCAATATTCTGAACAGCTCATACGCTGAAGGTGTTGTGCCCACTCAATGGAAAAGAGCCATAGTGGTTCCAATCCCCAAAACAAAGCCTCCTAGGGCTGATAAACTCAGGCCTATTTCTTTAACAGACTGTTTTTCCAAAATCAGTGAAGGGTTTATCACTGACTGGGTGCTGGAGGATATCCAGGACAAGATTGACCCCCAACAGTATGGTAATATTAAGGGCATTTCCACATCGCACTATTTGGTCAGCCTTCTTCACTCAATTCACCAAGGTGCTGACAAAGTCAACAACATTGGAACGGTGGTTCTGACGGACTTCTCAAAGGCGTTCGATATGATCGACCACACTATCCTCATTAGTAAGTTTATCCGCCTTGGAGTCCGCAGATCCATCGTTCCATGGTTGTGTGACTTTGTCAGTAACCGTGTCCAATGTGTGCGCTATAACCAAACTCTCTCTGAGTATAGGGTCCTCAATGGAGCTCTTCCCCAGGGAACTAAACTTGGTCCCATTGGATTTCAAGTGGTGATCAATGATGCAGCCCAAAACATGGATTCTGATAACAAATGTTGGAAGTACGTGGATGACTTGACACTTGCAGAGAATCGCTCACATCCACAACCAAGCAAGCTTCAGGATGAACTGACTAAGTTCAATGACTGGACTAACACCAACAAGCTTAGCTTAAATCCCTCCAAGTGTCAAGCCATCTAGATCTGCTTCAAAACAGACCCTCCTGCTCATTCTAATCTAAATATTTCTGGCATCCCCCTGAATTTTGTAGATGAAGCAAAAATCTTAGGCGTGTGGATCCAAAATGATCTCCGTTGGAACAAGAACATATCTCAGATCACATCTAAAGCAAACCAAAAATTATACATGCTGCGCATGCTGAAAAAATTTGGTTTTAATGAACATGAGTTGATCACCGTATACAAAGGCTACATTCGCCCTCTTTTAGAATATGCTGATGTAGCCTGGCACTCCTCACTCTCTGCTGGTCAGAGTAGTGCCCTGGAAAGGCTACAACGTTGTGCATGCAGGATTACGCTGGGCCAAAATTTCACCTCCTATGCTGAGGCCTTGCGGACTTGCGAGCTTGAGTCCCTGTTTGATAGGAGAGAGAACCATTGCCGCAGGTTTGCCGAAGGACTTGCCAACTCATCGCGTACCAATGATCTTCTTCCCCCTACCAGACAGGCGAGTCATGCTCGCAATCTCCGCAATGCGCACCACTACTCGCAGCTGCGTTTCAGAACATCTCGCTTCAAAAACAGCCCCATCCCCTATTTTGTTGATGCATTAAACAAGTAGGGCGCCGTTTATTCGAGTTTTCCTGCATGCACGCCCATTTCAGCTTTTATATTTATTTATTGTGCAATAATAGTGTGATTTTATCGTATTTACTTGTGTCTGCCATTTTATGTTATTTTATATTATACTTTTTTCATATTTATATCAATTTTAATGAATGCTTTTACTCTGTACATTGACATGTAATTTGACCTTCGGGTCACAATATGTTGGTTTTTAATAAATATACTTGATTTTTGTCATATTCGCAATATTTTGTATACTGTAAGTTTCCGTGGCTATTTGCGGCGTTAGCACTGTTACCATGATCGTGAAAATGTTTGAAGTATATTGTATTTTATCAAGGAACAGGCAACTTTTATGCATACAATGTTATGTTAAATACAAAGTGTAATGTCACAGGTTTTGTTGGGGGAAGGGTGGTGTCAAGTTAAGTCATAGTTTCATACAATTTACATGCAATGACTGAACCATAACAATTACACTGTGAGTAATAAGACATCTACAGTCTTTGTTGTTTTGATATACTTACTTCCGTATAGACTTCCACACAGTCTTCATCAAAAGCATTGTTAGGTTCATAGTAATTCCAGTTGGTATAAGTCACCTCTGATCCATCACTCCATTCAAAGTACATCTCTTGATCCATGTCATTCAAACCAAGCCAAATTTTCTGGTAGAATGGGGAAGCTGTATAGAAAAATATGCATGCAACAATTTGAAGAAAGTATAATCAAGTTCTTGTACTCTATTCAAGGCTCTGACTGTGAAATGTGGGCCAGCTAACTTGCACACACTACGAAGTCTGAAAAGAACCTGCCTCGAATCACAACACACATACGGGAACCAGCTGGCATTGGGATGCTGGAGTTCTGAGCCTGATCATGTAGACCGGATCCCAACTTTGCAATAATCAATGCATACAATATGCGTTCCCAGTGTCAATGACCATGAGCTTGACGACAAATTCTAAATAGACTAGCTCCAAGTCTTACATGTTATGATTGAAATTTTGAGCGATTTCTCTTGAATGAAACAGCATTTTCTATGAATTCTTGGATGGACCTTGGTCAATTTCATGTATTTAATAAAATTAAGTTCACATCATTGCACATGATAAAATCACAAATAAAATACCTTTTCAACATTTGAAAAAATTCTTGTATAGCAGGCTTGAAACAGTCTAATGATGAATGTACCAAATGACAATAGTGCTTGAAAGTGTGAGCATTGTGTGCAATGCACTCTGTAAATCGCAGCACTGAGTGTTTCAGGCCTATGTGATGCATAATGATACATAATGCTAGGGTGATCAGCTTCCATAGCTTTACTACTTATGCATTCCCTGACATAGCCTAAATTGTAAATGGATGACCACAAATCATATAGCCTACAACATTCTTCAAGTAAACTGAAATATTATACCACACTATTAAAAGTTCAAATATCCAAAATCATACCACACTATTAAAAGTTCAAATATCCTAAATTAGCCAATTATCTGACCTATTAAAGCTTACAGATATTCACAACTTAGTTTTTTTTCACAACCACAAAATAATACCACAAAATGATACCTCAGAGGCTACTAAATTCAAGGGATGCCATCCAGATATGACGAGACAGGTATATGGGAAGAGGTCCGATTTTAGATGCAGGAGGAAATTGGAGCACCCAGAGAAAAACCAGAGGACGAGCAACCAAACTCACATGTGGCACCGCAGGGAATTGAACCCCGGCCACAGCGGTGATAAGCGAGTGAGAAGACCACTACACTAACCCACCCTCCCAATCCTGAAATGTTCCTTTTCATAAATAGCTAATATTTAAGGAAAGCATCATACTTGTACTTTTTTATTTACAACATCACCTTCATTTGTCAATGCCGCTATAAATCCATTTTCATTAGCATCCCAAACTGAGGCAAGTTCTGCCCCTTGGTCTTGGCACCTTTTCCTTGCATCAGCAAACTCTTCATAGAAGTCCATATGTTTGTAGCAATAGCCATTATAGGGTCTCCAATCACCTGTGCATCCATAGGTAGGAGGCAGTGGAGTGGGCGGTGGGGCTGTTGTTACACTCATGTCTGATACAAAATATAACAATACATACACCATTAAATTTTGGTATTATTTTTTCAGAGCTGGTTAAAAGTATCAGTTTTATTAGTAGCACAAAATACATGCTCATTGTTGTCATAGCAATGTAACCACAAATGTACATACTATCCACCAACAAGTCCCAGTATCACCCGTTAATGAGGGCCAATCAT
The DNA here is from genome assembly GCF_039555335.1 of Amphiura filiformis. Taxonomy (NCBI): domain Eukaryota; kingdom Metazoa; phylum Echinodermata; class Ophiuroidea; order Amphilepidida; family Amphiuridae; genus Amphiura; species Amphiura filiformis. The sequence continues at coordinate 9,312,167 of NC_092647.1, forward strand.
TCCAAGAAGTGCGAGAAAAGAAACTGCTATGCACATACCGCATATTCTTATGATCTTTTGCTGAAACGTAAAGACACACAGTGCAACACTGACGTGATTGTTAGAATCGAACGATTTGTTAGAAACAATGAATATGCAAGAAATCACAGCATACAAAGCACAGGGACTTTGCCTGTTGAAAGATGGTTTGTATATTTTCTTGTCTGTGGATACAATATAACAGAGGTGTTGGTAAAATAATTATATTTCTGATAATTTCCCCGAAACATTACATCTAGCCTATGCAGTTATAATAATCTATGTCTAAACAAGTCACATGACCTTCATTTTGAGCGTCCATTGGACTTACCTCTTTCATAGTAATCAAATGGGTACGTATCCTGTGTAGGTAACAAACCAACTGTGTCCGCATTGATGTTGCTAAGATAACATACACGGTTAATACGATCATAGTCAAAAGATCGGCATGTAAATGATGTAGTGGAGACACATTGTTTGGCGCAGTCTTGAGGCCACATATCACCAAGGATGGCGTTATCATAGCCATCAATCTTGGCAAGGGTGTAAACATAGAAATTCTTAGAAAGGTAGGCTGGGAATTAAAAAAACAGAACAAGTCAAAATGAGATTCGTTCCACAACTGTCTCTGGCACCACAGGAATGGAATGAACTAACCATCAGGGAGTCCAGGTTTAAATTAGCTTTATTGTTTCATTTTCCATGCTTATTTGTCTTACGCAGCACTTCGGTGAATTTTAAAGGTGCTTTACAAATAACTCTATAATGTATTTTTCATCACTATAACAGTTTTATTACTATAACAATTTCATTACTATAATAGTTGCAAAATATGCTTATCTGGATATAGTATTTAAGTTCATCAAAATAACCACCAAACACCTATTATCTCTGACAAAAAGAGACCTCCTCTACAAAGGGCGAAAGCAGGAATTCAACTCGGCACCAGAACTAAACTGGAAACGGGGACTGACATTGCCTATATTATGCCCTCATTCTATCAATGGTCACCAAAAGGGCCAGCATCACAGGATTTCTTTTAGTTCTAGTTCTAGTTGGTTACGACTCAACACCCCTGGTGAAAGACGAATCGGGTATGGTGTGCGCTAGTTCTTCTTTAAATGGTGAAATGATCCGTTGAGCTGGTTTTTGAATACTTAGGGTTCTTGGATATTGCTTATTTCTTGTGGTAGATTGTTCCAGTCTATGACGGTTCTTGGAATAAATGAATACTTGTAGCAATCTTTTGTTGGTTGAAGTTCAATGAATGATTGTGAATGAGATCTCCTGGTGGAGCGCTGTAGGCCTACCGGGCGCAGTAGTGTTCGCACTGGTATGGAAAGGTAACCCTGTAGCGATTTTTGGAATGTGGCTAGACGGTTGATGTTTCTTCTTCTGGCTAGTGTTCTCCATTGTAGTTGTTGGATCATGGTGGTGACACTGCTGTATCTGTCGTAGTCATTTTTTTTACAAAACGGGATGCTCTCCATTGAACTGCCTCCACCTGATGTATGAGTTCTGTGGTATACGGGTCCCAGACCGCTGAGCAATATTCAAGTGATGGCCTAACTAGTGAGCGGTATGCCAGATCTTTAATGTCTTGTGTGCATGAACGTAAATTTCTTTTAATGAACCCCAATGACCTGTTTCCTTTTGCAGTCATATGGTCTATGTGCTTACTCCATTTTAGGTCATTTGACAATTCTACCCCGAGGTATGTGTGTGAGTTCGTCTCCTGCAGGGTAGTGTTATTTAATGTGTATGAGCTTTTGGGTTGCGTGAGTTTGTAACTTTCAGAACAAAACTTTTTCTTGGTTAAATTTCATTTGCCAAGTATACTCCCACACTGTAAGTCAGTCAAGGTCAGTCTGTAGAAGGTCAGCGTCACAGTCACCAGAGATGGTTCTGTAGATTACGCAATCGTCTGCGAATAATCGTACAGTGGGAGGTTATATCGTCAGGAAGGTCATTGATATACATCAAGAATAAGAGTGGACCGAGTACAGTGCCTTGCGGAACGCCAGATTTGACACTGACCCAGTCCGAACATTCACCTCCGATAACTACCCTTTGCTCTCGGACCATTTGGAAGTTTGGATTTCTTTTGTTTTTTGCTTTATTTCTTCTTTAACCTGGGACACTCAATCAGTTGAAAACACAATTATTAATCATCTGTTCTTCCTTGAGGCCTTCATTTCTTCAAATGAATAATGTTCCCTCACTCATCAAAAAATCTAAAATTCAAGGATAGTTGAATTTTCAATTCCTATGCCGAGAGTCAGTTGAAACTCTTCACATCTCTCCATCAAAGACGTCGAGTAGCTGCAGCAACAGTCCTCTACAAAATGCACACTAGCTTGTGCCCGCTTGTGCCCACCAGACCTGAAGGCACTGCTACCAAAGCCATTTGTAGTCAGAAGAGCTACCAACTCTCGAGCTTGTCCATGCCTTGCTATGCTCTCACAGTCAGTTTCTAGAACCATATCTACTGGCAGGACCTTCATCCACATTGTAGTTCACATTTGAAATAGCCTACCAGATGGAGTAGTCAGAGACATATCTGACAATTGTGCACCATCCTTCAAGAGCAGAGTGCATAAGCATCTTATTTCATGTGCCTGATGTTTTACTGTACGCCTTCACCCTTATTGTTCCTAAGCTGTGGTGAACCACTGATTGGCCCATGTAGTTGTCTTTTATAGTGCCTAGGTGCCTATACGTTCTTGTGTCACTCCTCATGGGCTATAATTGTTCACTCTAGCATTTTAGCACCATAGCCCCCTTCCAACTAAACTAAAAGATATGGTAAATATAAATGTTTTTTATTGCATTTGGTTATTTTGGTGAAGATCTGAAGATGGATATATGTGTACACAAAAAAACCTTCCTTGGTAACAAACAAGGGAAGAGGCCTACGCATCATACACTGGAACATGGAAACATTCAAACATTACAAACTAGCGCACGAGATCAAATTAATGATGCTTAATCGTATTCTTAATATATCAATATACAGGGGAAAGAAGAATTACGCATCACACACTAGCACAATTAAACATGAATTTACAAATGGAAACATTACATGCAAAGGCAGATATGCCAGAGTAAAAACTCCGGACATACCTGCCTGTGCGGGACTCGAACCCCAGACCTCTCGCTTGTCGGGCGAGCGCTCTTACCACTGAGCTACACAGACTGTCCCTGATAAACAGGACTCAAGTCTGGTACTTATGGATATGAGCAGTCATGCGGGGTAAACAGTACAAACAACACATTACATACCAGTGTATCGAGATCAATTAATGATGCTTACCCGCCGACCTAATATAATCATGCAAACAAGGGAAGAGGCCTACGCATCATACACTGGAACATGGAAACATTCAAACATTACAAACTAGCGCATCGAGATCAAATTAATGATGCTTAATCGTATTCTTAATATATCAATAGACAGGGGAAAGAAGAATTACGCATCGCACACTAGCACAATTAAACATGAATTTACAAATGGAAACATTACATGCAAAGGCAGATATGCCAGAGTAAAAACTCCGGACATACCTGCCTGCAAAAGGGGACTCGAACCCCAGACCTCTCGCTTGTCGGGCGAGCGCTCTTACCACTGAGCTACACAGACTGTCCCTGATAAACAGGACTCAAGTCTGGTACTTATGGATATGAGCAGTCATGCGGGTAAACAGTACAAACAACACATTACATACCAGTGTACGAGATCAATTAATGATGCTTACCCGCCGCCTAATATAATCATGCAAACAAGGGAAGAGGCCTACGCATCATACACTGGAACATGGAAACATTCAAACATTACAAACTAGCGCATACGAGATCAAATTAATGATGCTTAATCGTATTCTTAATATATCAATATACAGGGGAAAGAAGAATTACGCATCACACACTAGCACAATTAAACATGAATTTACAAATGGAAACATTACATGCAAAGGCAGATATGCCAGAGTAAAAACTCGGACATACCTGCCAAAAGCGGACTCGAACCCCAGACCTCTCGCTTGTCGGGCGAGCGCTCTTACCACTGAGCTACACAGACTGTCCCTGATAAACAGGACTCAAGTCTGGTACTTATGGATATGAGCAGTCATGCAATTAATGATGCTTACCCGACATAAGGTGTATGTACCTTCCTTGGTACATACACCTTATTTTATATTAATTTTAATAAGCAAATTAATAGAAACAGATATGCCGTCAAGTTGGTCCACTTTGCGGTGACACAATCAGAGATGTCTACTGACTCAGCACTGAAACAGTATGTGATCTGAAATGTGCCCATCCACCACAAAAAGGGCCATAATGTTGGCAGAACTAGTTTTAGTTCTGCAGGGTTCCAAAATTCCATATAACACTAGTGACAACACCGTAGAGACTGTATACAGTCCTTGGCTAAAGAAAGATGATGTTGTGGATGAGGATAATGCTTTGGACCCATTCAAGTGTATACTGCAATCTGGGTCCCATTTTTGCACTAATAATCACATTTTTGTCCACCATCATAATTAGTTGCTCATGCAGGCCACTTAATGTACTTCTGGCATTTATCGACTAGGGCCTGAAATTGAATGATAATTTACCTTGAAATTCTCACTGTAGACCTCCTTGTGGAAGTGTAACACAGGGCTGACGAGAGTTTGTGATATTAATGTTTACTTCTGTTTGTCGCCGAGGTCTGGTTAACTTCCAAAATAGCTTGCCTAAAGAGTTCAGTCGTTTTGATGTCTACGGTCGATTGGGGCAATTGGTTCCAGGATGAATTTGCTTCTTTAAGTTTGAGCACTTCAAAGGCATGTAGTGCTTAGCATACATTTTGCCAGGCCCATAACAAAATAATCTGGAGGTACATACTCCATGAGAGACACACAAACATGATTGGTTGCAAATAATTCACATGATACAAACAGTTAATGTAAACCACAAATATTAATAGTACATAAAGCACCAAATTGCACACAATTTATGGTCTGGGCCTCAAATAATTGTCTTGCACAATTACTTCAGACACTTCTGATTGAGAAAAATTTGTATGTATCAATCCTTGGCTAAAATCTTAAATATTTAACTGACAGAGTCTCAATCATAATCATTTCATTTTCTCTTTTGCAAATATTTTATTTTCTAGCTTTCACTGGTAGTATTTGTATTGGAATAGGTAAACTTACAACTTCTCTTGCATATGTATCCCATTTGAGAATCGCAATCATAATCATTCCATTTGCCATTAATGAACAGCATGTGCGCACAATGTTCACTTCCACCATTACTTGGTTCCCCTGAAAAGGGCAATAAAACATAATAAAAATATTCATAGATTAATCTTTGTCAGGCATGAATTTCATGGCAGCATATATGGTCGAATCCAACCAAAAGTGTCCACGGGCCAAAAATAAAAGTCCGAAATAAAAATGTCTCCACAATTTTTTTCCTTTTGCCCATTGATTGATGACATATTGGCCTTATAGGAACCAAAAGTGCCATTACTAATCTTGAAAAATAAATCCAGGACGTGTGATAGTAAATGTGATATCAAAACCCAATGTTACCTACGAATACCACTAGGATGCTTTCACTATCGCAATACTAATCAACCTAAAAGAAATGGAATATTCCCATTAACGCTTTTTTCGTGTAATATAGACCACAGGGTGTCAGGAAAATGCTAGCTCAACCAGAAAATATTTGTTTTTATTTTTATAACGCGATCAATATGATCTTAGTCAATTTATGCTAGTTTATTTTTGAAAATGAAGTTTATGTCAGTTTCTGTATTTTATTTATCAAATGAGAATGAATCAATTTACACATTGTATTAGAACGAGTAGGATATATGTTTTCAAAAATATTAGGAATTATACGCATACACATAACGCTTTATACAATGAAAAGGTGAAGAAACCCGGGTATTCGTGGGTAACATGAGCGACTTAACAATATCTATATTGAGTTTAGAGGTTTAAATTTTGCTATTATGGTAATGAATTAATAAAATGGTAGTTTTTAGATCTCTTTCAGATGGTATGTCCAAATGAATAAATGCTATTACCTTAGATCAAAAAATGTTGATGCTTTTAGCAAGATTTTGACCACTTCATTTTGATATACAAGTAGTTAGTCAGCAATTTTACATAATAAATAATTGTTGAATGAATCCGTATATGGGTAATAATAGTGTCCTGGGGTACCGCTTAAAGTGTTTGACAATTAATTTCCATTGGTAGAGACACTTCATTACACATGTCATGTATTATGCTGTATTCGTAAGTAACATTTCAGTATTTGTAGGTAAGAATTAGACTTTTGGTGGATATCGCAATCAAAACTTCATTTTATAAAGCACTTTGAATGTATTATTTTCTTTTATGTGTTTATTGATACTTAAGACCCTATCATGTATTAATAATGTCGGTTCACAGCGGTTGAAAGAGGATTGAAGTAAGAAACAAAGGCACTAAAGTGACTTTAATTTGCTTAATTGCACACAAATCGCTTAAAACCGTTATTGCAGACATGTGAAGTCCATCTTGGAGTCAGTTACGTCTTGTGGCCTTTCGTTTGAGGGCAACTACAATTAGCTTTATATCAGGGTCCATCAATGTGTTGTCTAGATCATGAGACAATGAGAACAGTCGTTTTTCCATGGTATTCGTAGGTAACCTTAGCGAAAACGTCAAAAGTTACCTTCGAATAAATCAATTTGGACACAAATTACTCAGAAACCAGAAGGTCGGTAAACATTTAAAATGAAGCACACATGACAGTTGACAAATCCAAGTATTTATCCCCTTCTAATCTTCTTTGAATCTGATTTTTCTTTCAAATGAGCAGACCGCCGTCTATTTCAGTACATATTTTTCACCAATTAAACCGTATTCAGTTTTGCATGGTGGGCATGTTTGTGAATTCGCAACTTTCATTGACATATGATTTGATAGCAAACATACAGGCCTTTGTTATGTACCAATATGGGCATTGGCATGAATGGCGGTGTTTCACAATACTGTCATGATGTCAAATTGTATTCGTAGGTAACATTCGGTTACCGAAATTTACCTACGAATACTTGCTTTTATTGTTGAAATCTCAGAAATATTTAAACGCAGGCTATTGAAACTTGGTAGAAATAAAGAGTGTATTACCCTGCACCTATTGCTTAACTATTGTTTACTATTCTCTCACTTTGTGGAAATGGCACAGCTTTTATTTTTTACCAAACTTACCCTTGTGCCATTTAGAATTTCTGGCAGCTAAACACAATAATAAAGATGTCCGTCTTTAAGAAATATTTTGAAAAAATTGGTAAAAATAGCATGTTTTGGGGTCTCTGTGTCTAAGTTTTTCACAGAAGGGGGTCTTATTATATATGGCGCGAAGCGCATGATCAAGGTGAATAAACACAATACAAAAACGAATGGCAATTGATTAATACTTTTAAGTTATGGCCCTGAACATGCCGTGTACACTTTTCGTTGGATTCGACCATATATCCTTGCCAGAATGCCTTTACAACACGCTATATCAACCTCATTTCATCAAATTATACTCCCTTTTTGCATTTTGAGAATAGACTGGTTAAATATGGATTGATAGTCACAAAATAAACAAGTGTTGCAAGATCTGATGCTCTGTTCATTGAGTTTCTTTTTGTCACTACAGTCCCTAGATAGAAAATCAGTACAGAAAACTGAAATAGAAGAAATGCATTGTGGGAAGTGTAAGATATCTTCTCTGCGCCTGAGGTAACGTATTGTGTGAAAGAGGTCTGCATATGACTGATGTGTTTAAATCATCTGTATAACTTACAAGACCCATTCAGTGATCCCAGCACACATGTAAAAAAATTAAAATTGTTTATAAATTGCTTAAAAGTGAAGGATAGGTCATTCAAATTGTCATTTGGTATTTTTGAAATGCAAAATTTGGCAAACAAAACCAAAGAAAACAGCAGTATTGATGAAGTTGATTGATTGAGTTGAACCCCATTCAAATACATGTAGCTAATTTATATACTGTCAGTATAAAAATTACAGATTCATGAAAAATGCCTTATTTCGTCTTACTAGTAGGCTATATTTAGAGAATAAACAATGGGAATTTTTGTTTTTACTATCCTCTACCGTGTGATAGATGACAGGCAGGTCCAATATTTTGAGTAGTGGATGCCGGCGCACTACGATAAAACCGTTATAAAAACTCCCCTTTTTCTAAAATGAACGAAAGTTGTTTACAGCTTCATGTCTTTTATTACAGCGTACTGCTAGCGCCTCACGAGTATTCCGCTTTTCGTCTCACGCATACAACGCGATACATACGCTCACCTCTACAAGCGTGTTATGCGTTATCAACACGCATGATGATGTGGGGTCGTCTACGGCCTGATAGACAGCACCCAAAATCATTCGATTATCCAATCAGATTATGTGTCTACGAACTAGACCACTCCCACTGACTAAGAATGGCACATCTATGACAATGACAAAGGTCCCAAAACCTATATTTTGATGATTTTTACAATCATCCTGATGAGCAAATCACTGAGTGGGCCTTTAATTAAGCCATAATGTGTGATTTGCTCCACAGCATTTCTACTTGATTTTAAAACCCAATGGTGTACTAAAATACCATGTAAAAGACTAAGCCTGAAGTGCTTTAATTAGAGTAACATTTAAGCTTTTATATTAAAACCAGAGATCTTCGGTTTTATTCCGAGTTCACCAACCAAGTGCTTGCTAATGTCTTGTGAATGTCAGCCTGTGTGCATATCACTACTCATCTTACATCTTGTTTGTACATCCCAGCTGTGTGATGCTCCATGAAAAAAAACATGAAAAAAGATCGCCGAGCTAATATACACTTTGTAGGCACTGGAATGAAATCACAATTTTTTTCATTTTACCTCATTTGTTTGCCTCAAAATTCAAAACGGAAAATGTGATCAGTGAAAACTAACATTTAAGTAGGAATCTATTCTTTATGCAAATCACACATTATTGTTTTAACCAATAAATTGAACTAAGCTGAACTTACTAAGCTGACTAAACTGGACTGACTAAGCTGACTTGCAACTTAGTTATTAAAATATTTAAATGGCACCCAGACCTCTTCAGCACTTTGGTCACTTCCTCCAATCCACACATCAAAATAATCAACAGGATTGGAACACAAGACCTACCTGCATCCCAGTTGATATATCTAAATGACACACTATCAACCATTCTCACACACCTTCAGCACTTAGATCACTACCTCCAATACACACACACCAAAAATAATCAACAAGATTGGAACCCAAGACCTACCTGCATCCCAGTTGATATATCTAAATGGCATACTATCAGACCATTCCCATCCTCCTTCAGCACTTAGATCACTGCCTCCAATCCAAGCCTGACCCTGGATAGAATCACCAACTCGATCTGAACATATAAGATAAAAGACAATAGTTGTTTTGCATATGGAAACCTTTGGGGAACTAAGATTTTCCCAAGCTGTTCCACGGTTTAACTCCTACAGGTAATATGGCCTAAAATTGAGTGTTTTTTTTTTATATCTGTTGCCACCACTATATAAATTGGTCAGGAATAAGTTAGTTCTGCCAGTTAAATGGAACCATGGTTTTCTGAATTTTTCAAAAATTGGGAAATTCAATTATCTTGGGATAAACTCTGTATTTTTGGTTAAAATTTCCCAGATTTCTGAGCAAAATGAATGTCTGCTGAAACAGTGTGAGGTTCTAATCAGCAGAAAATCAAACAGCACCATCTAATCTCTTAGTGAAATTTCTGCAGAATGTCAACTTTCCAGTGATGTAACATTCAAAATCTTTGTTTAAATCATTAAGTTTCAGTTCCGTGTATATAGACAAATCCAATGAGTGATGGTCAGAATTCATTTGGCCATTGCTGGGTACAGACCCAATGAGTGGATAAAGCCGCTTAAAATTTATCTTATATTATATTGGGTTGTAAACTTTCATCATTCTTTGGTCTACTATGGTTTCAAGTCTCAAAAGAAGATGTTATTCAAAACATATGCAACACTTTATATTTATGAGACAATGTCAAAACTGTCACTCTGCAATTGTTTGTCGGAGAGCACATTTGCCAAAAACTTGTCTGAAAAGTGCTATATTCATAACCGGGTTGTTGGAAAATGGCTTGACCAAAACATACAGATCTTTCCGCCAGGCAGGCCCACTATGTCTTTATATTGTATGCCATGTCATATGTAAACAATGGTAAATATCACCCAAACAACCATACAACACAAGTTATGGTAATTATTGATTGCTCCATTCGTTGTTTGCATAGAATTTGGTCAATAAATAAAAAATAAATAAAAAAGCGCATTGATTTATAGTGCGCTACGCACAGGCACAATGCCTAAACGTTGATCCACAAGCCTCAGCACACTTTACAGGTTGTCGCTGAGCACTACAGCCTCACATCATTCCATAAATCATTTGACAACATATCAGGGACTTTGCTGCTTCAAGAGCGCACACCCTAGACATTCCACAAATGACCTTCGCAACCAGGATCAGCTCCCAAGTTTAGTACGGGTTACAACAAGACAATTAGCAGTAAATTCCTTGTCCAGGGGAATTTCAAGCTAACTCAATTTTTCCATGAGAGCGTACTAGGCACCACCAGGGTTTGAACCCGCACTTTCTTGCACCATAGTCGAACACCTTATCGATTGAGCTAACTTGACAGCTTAATATAATAACATACAGTCAATAGGGAGAGTGGTATATGGTGACTATGGAATAATCCAGTTTAGTGAGATAAAGGTTGTGGAATTTGCAGTGGAGATAACTGCATGATGACGATGGCAAATCCATAAAAGAAGGGGATGTGCAGGTGATCAACTCACTGCAACCCTCAGCTGGACTGATTTGCCATTATTTGTAATCTTACTTAATTGTTGACACTCACCCAGTATATAAGTTTCTTCATCATAACCTCCAATGCTAGTTAAATCACCACCTTCCATCCTACACTGTGTTCTTGATTCAGCCCAGGGCTTATAGGTGACAAGCTCAAATTTATAGCACAGGCCAGAATCCACATTCAATTCCCACTTCTCACCACAATGAAGGTCATGTGCATCTGGATGATATCACAAATCATTATCATCATAAAATACAAAGTATTCTTGTAGCATCTACATGCAGATGAATGTGGCATGAATGTTTGAGTTTAACTGTCTATTTTGTTTTGTATTCTTATTTTTATGTTTTTCTGTTTGCTTTGTTTTTTATGATATTTGTTTTAGATTATTTTCTTTTCTTAGAATGGATTTTTGTATTTGTTTTGTTTTCTAATGTATTTTTGTTTTTCTTTTGTTATATAATGAATGTTTGTTTGTTTTTTCTGATATCGTGTTTTTTACCTTCCATTTTGTTTACCTTTATAACACAATGTTTGCAATTGATCACATTTTTTCCTTTCAAAGTATTACTGTTACTAGGCACAGTCCTTTGTTTTGATTGCATGGTAAAACATGTTGTAATTCACACTTGATCAAGGTGAAAGACACACATTATAATAATAAACAAGTCAATATTGTAGACTTTCATTGAGGATGCTCCTGCCTTTAAATTGAACTTATATTGTTATTAAGGGGGTACTACACCCCTGGCCAATTTTGTGCCTGTTTTTGCATTTTTCTCAAAAATTATAGAACATTGGTGACAAGTAAGATATGTATATTGTAGGGGCAAGGACTACAACTACTGCACTGAAAATTCAGCAACTCAAGGAAAGTAGTTATTGATTTATTGATCAAATATTGGTTTTCCCTCATTTTTGACTGTAACTCCACAACTGTTGTCTGAGCTGAAATTAAATTTCCAGTACAGTAGTTGTAGTCCTTGCCCCTATAATTATCTTACTTGTCACCAATGCGCTATAATTTTTGAGAAAATGCAAAAATAGGCCCAAAATTGGGTAGGGGTGTAGTACCCCCTTAAAGTTAAAATTGAACTTGAAATTTAGAGTCACTTCAAGAAAAGCCATATAATTATAGACCACTTGTCATCATTGTTTATCAACAAAGGCAAGGACTGGTCTATCGATGTGCTTGAACGAACCGCTACACTGTTCAATGGCTTTCTTGTACTATATGAAATGTGGTGGGTGATTTAAACTGCACATGCCCTGAACAAACTACGATGCGTATGCACAAACAATTGAAATTGCCATAATTTGTGTGCATACTGCCAGGCAATGATGTCACATGTCAAGTGGTCTAGAAATACTGTATGACAATAATAATCCATTTCAAAGAAAATATTATTTGTCATAAGTCTCTAAAAATGCTTCTTTGAAACCCTGGGAAAAATCTTAGACATCATTATCTAAAATGATCTAAACTAATACAAGTGAATAATTCAAACTTACATGAAGGTTTTACACTGGGTGTCACTGGTGTGTTATCATCAACTAAAGAAAGAAGAATTAAATAGAAATAACCAAAATAAATTAATTATCACACAGTGGAATTAGGTTGGTCTCTATATAGCCCTGTGCTAAACACCATTATGCTAAATACCATGTTGGATTATTATTTTGGAAATCACATGATACCGACTTCTTAGAAAACCTGATCAAACAAAGATTTGCATGTGTAACACATTTAAATCAGCACAGGAACTAGTTATCACATATAGCTAAAGCATTACTGTTTGTGCGTATTTATGCGATGACTGCAGGTTGCATTAGTTTTTGCATGTAAGTTATGCAATTGCGCCATAATGAAACATATTTTGTTACAACTGATGGGAAGAAGTAGAGGCAGAGGGCAGAAAAACTTGAGGGATTGAGGATAAGAGACAAGTGGGAGAAGAGGGATGTGAGGTAAAGGGGGAAAGAGAGTGTGGCAGGGACAACAAAGATGTTGATAAGATTAAGCTGAATTAAATGAAACAACCGATCAATCTGTAATAATTATATTAAGGAGTTGGTAAAATTGTTTGCAATAAAAAGAATTTGGTGAAGCATTTGCAAATATTTGACTTCATTTACGAACCGCAAAAAAACTGGTGACCGCTAGTTTGACATTAATCACAGAAAGCTAGAAAAGGTTGCCAGAAAATGTTTAAATGTCAGTTAATATTTAAAGAGTATAAAATGTTTTCATAACATTCAAAAACATTTTTTGATAACTCACTGAAAAATATTCTAACATACTGTTATTTAAGTGTTGACAAAATATTTGGTATAAAACATTTGATCAACATTTTCAAAATGTTGTTGTAGCGTGTTTTCATACAAAATGTTCTAAAAAACATTTTCATGACCATTATATAATGAAACATTTAATGTTATGAAAACATTTTACTAAAACCAAACCCCAAAATATAACCTGTTTGAAACGTTTTAAAAGTTTTGTGTTTGCTGGGTAGTGCCTCCCTAATAAGCACCCACTGTAGAAATTTTAAAATGACAACTGTCTAAGCACCCCAATATTTAATGCACTGGTACAAATAAATTATGTCAAATGTCAAAATAAAATTACAATCTTAATTTGCATGCTTGGATTATTAGGAGTTTGCCTTCAGATACACCGTATCTTTTATGGATTATGTGTGTGTATTCCCAATTTTGACTTGCTTTTTTTTTAATTCATTTATTTATTCACGCACACAAGTAGCCAGCAGGCAGCATGAGCTGAAGATGCAGGCTTTACAAAGTACAATTTACACATCAAATAAAAAAATATATATACACATACACACAACAACAAGTTACTTAAAACAAAACAAAAAACAGAGATACAGGCAGAGGAGTTAAATACCGGCAGAAGCATAGGATTACACTAATTTTCCCAATTGAGTTTACTGATGATGAACAGAATGGTGGAATTTGAAACCTGTTTGCTTTACAGAAGGGTTCAGGAAATAGGTTGTATTTCAGTGTTCTAATAAGTGCCTCCTAAATGTAGCTGACACAAACATTTGGGTACTTATTAGGTCTAACACAGATCATAAACAAGACAGCACTAACATCCAAATTAAAGCCATATTGTAACATTTGCATAAAACCCACAAAATGTTAGTTTTCATTGTCTTCTTTTAAGAAATTCACTATATACAATACCAGCGCATTATGTCGCCGATGCAACTATGTCAAATGTGACTCAGATCAGTTCTTTTTTTTATGTTATATACTTCTTGTACATGTACAGTGTTATATGGGTATCTGGTATGCATTCAACTAATATATCAATCACAATAAAACATGAAAACAGGGTTTATTATTATTAAATCTCAGATTTTGTCAGAAATACATCATATGTGACACAATCTGGTCCATATAGGCCAAAGGAGGCATTTTTTTAAATTGAGTTACTACAAGTACTACCTTATACAAACATTATGCTATCATATATTGAAAACACCATAGGTCTAGTATACTTGGTTCTAAAGTTATGCGGTTTTGTGATGTCCGTTTTCTTATGTATTTTATTGTTTTTTACTACATACTTTTGCCTTAATCTCAATTTCAAATTTGCTGCCTTTGGCCTCCATGGACCATATCATGTCACATATTTAGGGTTAGATTTTTGTAGGGTATCTTAGTCCATCAAAGTTCACAGGGTCAGAAATTCGGCGAGAATCCGAGAATCCATTCTCGCAAAGATTCTCATCAACAAAATTGCAAGAATCTAAATGGATTCTCATAAATATTTCAATTTATCATACAAAGTAAATTGGCGAGAATCCATTGATTCTTGCAAAATTCCACCGGGAGAATTCAAAAGGATTCTCGCACTTGGTTGCGAATTTCTGACCCTGGTACATTAGATTAGTGCAAACATCTAGATTTCTAGAAAAATTGAGGATGCACTCATGAGAAAATGTTACAATATGGCTTTAACGGGACTGTGCATTTTTCAGCTAAATTGTTTGGGCCTGCTACATAGAATCTCACAGCTAAAATAGGCTTAAACAACATTATAAAGTTGTTGTTTTTTACATAATTTTTTAAACATAAATACAAATTCTCAAATAAAATGTATAGGCTAAAAATATGTGACATGATCTGGTCCACAGGGCCAAAGGTGGCAAATTTGAAATTGAGATAAAGGAAAAAATATGGAGTAAAACACAATGAAATACATAAGAAAATAGACATCACAAAACGTCATATCTTTAGAACCAGGTATGCTAGACCTTTGGTGTTTTCAGTATGATTAGCCTAAATGTTTGTGTAAGGTAATAATTATGGAAATTCAAAAAATGCATACTTTGGCCCCCATGGAGCAGATTGTGTCACATTATTAGAAAAACTTACTTTTTGGTTTCTTACAAATATAGTTTGAGCCTGATCCACATGTAAAATCACGCCAAGATCCCATAGCCTCAATGCCAGATTTCAATCTACCGCAGTCACCACCACCATCAGGCATATTGGTCCACCAATTTTTGAAATCAAGCTAAAGGAAATGAATGGAACAAATTTTGCTGCAAATTTTTGAGAGAAAATTGGAAATGCGACCCTTTTTTAACCATTTTCTTACAATGTAAACGACCCATTGATTACCTGAGCAGAGTAACAGTAGTGTACTCATTTTGGTATGAAACAAACAGGCCTAAAGCATGAAGCAGCGTGGCACACTTCTGGTTAAGACCTTTGCCATTGGTGCAAGATGTCACAGGCTCAAATTAAAATCAAATTCTACTCTCTCCATGGCTCATCTTGTAAAGGCAGGGCAGATGACCCATGATAAAAGACCTTGTTACGGTTCAGATCAGGGTAATAAGCCCGATTGTTGGCTGTCACTTGTGCCTAACCAGCTATCTACGGCAATCCCCTTCACCAGGTCACTTGTGCCTAACCAGCTATCTATGGCAATCCCCTTCACCAGGTCACTTGTGCCTAACCAGCTATCTACGGCAATCCCCTTCATCAGGTCACTTTTGCCTAACCAGCTATCTATGGCAATCCCCATCACCAGGTCACTTGTGCCTAACCAGCTATCTACGGCAATCCCCATCACCAGGTCACTTGTGCCTAACCAGCTATCTACGGCAATACCCTTCACCAGGTCACTTGTGCCTAACCAGCTATCTACGGCAATCCCCATCACCAGGTCACTTGTGTCTAACCAGCTATCTACGGCAATCCCCTTCACCAGGTCACTTGTGCCTAACCAGCTATCTATGGCAATCCCCTTCACCAGGTCACTTGTGCCTAACCAGCTATCTACGGCAATCCCCATCACCAGGTCACTTGTGTCTAACCAGCTAACCAGGTCACTTGTGCCTAACCAGCTATCTATGGCAATCCCCATCACCAGGTCACTTGTGCCTAACCAGCTATCTATGGCAATCCCTTCACCAGGTCACTTGTGCCTAACCAGCTATCTACGGCAATCGCCATCACCAGGTCACTTGTGTCTAACCAGCTATCTATGGCAATCCCTTCACCAGGTCACTTGTGCCTAACCAGCTGTCTATGGCAATCCCCTTCACCAGGTCACTTGTGCCTAACCAGCTATCTACGAAAATTCCCTTCACCAGGTCACTTGTGCCTAACCAGCTATCTATGGCAATCCCTTCACCAGGTCACTTGTGCCTAACCAGCTATCTACGGCAATACCCTTCACCAGGTCACTTGTGCCTAACCAGCTATCTACGGCAATCCCCTTCACCAGGTCACTTGTGCCTAACCAGCTATCTATGGCAATCCCTTCACTAGGTCACTTGTGGCTAACCAGCTATCTACGGCAATCCCCTTCACCAGGTCACTTGTGCCTAACCAGCTGTCTATGGCAATCCCCTTCACCAGGTCACTTGTGGCTAACCAGCTATCTACGAAAATTCCCTTCACCAGGTCACTTGTGCCTAACCAAAGTTTCATCAGCATTATCTTATATATTTCAGCTGTTAATAAATAATAAATAATGCTTAGATATGCTTGACATAAAAAAATGGAGATGTACATCACACATTTTGGTCAATTTTGTTACACCATTTCGAGCTAAAATTAGCATACTTCCAGTTACTTGAGATTGTAACTAAGCTATTCTTAGCAGCCACCAACCTTTCTACCAAATCTCACCAGGAGGGGTTATATTTGTGTGAAATGAAAATAAGTTGTTAAAGCATTTCTTACTGGTGTGCCATCATTCCACTCAAACGTTCCCTCTGTAGTCTTATCATTTAAGCCTATCCATGTAGCTATCTTGTAGACGTCCATTCGAGCTACAAAAGAAAACAAACAAAAATATAAAATGAACAAATAGCAAGAGTCAGGTAAGACAGTCAAAATTCATGAAAAGATAGAAATAGGAAATATTGCAGTATTAAAATACCTAAATGGGAGAAATAAAAAACATGTAGGGATTGCATTATTGAGGTCCTCTATAAGAAACATGCAGATTGCATGATTGAGGTCCTCTATAAAAAAAAACCCTGCAGATTGCATGATTGAGGTCCTCTAAAAGAAACATTGTTTCAAATATCTTGGCATTTGGTCAGACCCCTCTCTCACTTGGAGTGTTAACACTGATAAATTGGTCTCTAAACTTAGGCGTGTTCAGAATATTCTCCCGCAACACACACTAAATTTGCTTTTTAAATCACTTATTGTCCCTCATTTCGATTATTGTGACATTGTATGGGGAATAAAATAAGATAAAATATATTGCATGATTGAGGTCCTTTACTGTAATTTAGCTGTACAGGTGCATTGGAAAGGAGGTGCTTAGAAAGTTGCTCACTTGAAAAATATTGAAGGGCACTTAGGTCAAATACATTTTTTTTGCTTCAATTTTACACAATTAAGTTGACCAACAGATTTTTTCTCAAGACACTTTAAATTAGTCTACTAATATTTATAATGGATTCCAGCTAAGATGTCACCTCGTAACATCATGCTGGACAAATTTCATTCACTGCCAGAGGAGGTTTGTGGATGTGAATTCAATGAAGCAAATTAATCTGCAATCAATACAGCTTTGATTTGCTTAGAATTGAAAAGAGTACCTAACCTAATCAAACCTTCCTTCCTTCCATATATGTGCTTACCTCAAATGGTTGAGTATCAACGCAAAGGCTTTACGTGCACAGTTTTACCTATGCCAATCCTGGAACCTAGGATTGATTGCAGATATCAGAACCGGGATGGTCCCCCTTCTCTTTTCGAATAGCTCTGACACTTAATGTGCACACTGTGCACTGCACAGCGGTTGACTCTTCCTGTACATGGGACCAACAGCTTTACGTGACTTCCAAATCACGGATGTCGCACACACACCACCTATATCTGCACATGCTAAATCACTCTAAACCTCTTCAAAAATAACAGATAACAGATTTGTAATTTGTTATTTCCTTTCCAGTGCACTGAACAACAAGTCATCATTTATTGATACTTGTCCACATGGTCCCTCCTCACAGTCGTTAACCCTAACCACTCCATATTAGCTGCAGCTATTGCTTTGTGTTAGTGCGCTACCACAGAGATTTCTCGGTGGTACATCTTTTGGGTTAAGCTACAGGTAGCTTAGTGTTAGCCTAACACAAACTTAACTCTAAGCCCATCTGAACAAGGCTTTAAGAGTTTGTTTTTACTTTACCTACAAACCAAATAACATTATGAGGTAGGCAAGGTCACACTACAGTGTTCGAACCTGAAAATATGATAGGGCTATCACTTCTGAAAGCAGAGATGAGACAGAACTTCATGACCCTCATGAAAAAAACTACATTCAGTATTGTGTCCTTACATGTAATAAATGATTGTTCCTCCGCACTGTGTATACTAAGTAATTGGGCACTCATTGTCGCACATATGTCGATTGCTTCTTCCCAAGTAGATCTTACACTGGAGAAAAAGTAACAGGAGTCACCAAAAAGTTGCCACGCCGATTCACATCGACCTGTGTCTACAAGATATAAAAACACAAAAATTGAGGTACTGATCATGAAGGTAAATTCATCAGGTAATTCCATCTAAAACCCACACTACCCCTGTGGAAGATTTAGCTAAAGTCTTCCATTTTCAAGTTTTGAATAGAATGACAATTGGGTAACTTCCAATTGGGAAATACTCACTCCAGTTGTGGAAGATATAGGTAAAGCAGGGGGAGTAGGAGCTAGTTAGTTTCAAAATGATTAGCTCTGACCAATTACATTTGAAAAAAAAACCATACTTCTCCTGTGGAAGAGGGCCAGCCTTGTGCTTGGGAAATGGGAATAATTTTTAAAAACTTAACAAAATTTGATCATACATCAATACATCCACATCACACCAAAAGAATTTGGACAGGTTAGTGTCCCCAACAAACATTTGTTCACACAAATATACTTTTTATGGATTTAAGAAAACCTACTTCAAAATAATAAAGTCAAAGTAAGCTTGCTTGTAAAGAAAATGTTAGAGAAATGTGCAACTTACTTTGGTCTGGTGGAACAGGTGTAATTACTCTGCCTGTGAAAAGAAAAGGTGATACATGTACATTAGAAAAGATGTTCTTTTAAGAACATTTTGTTTTCCTTTAATTTCATTGGTTCTTGCTCAGGTTATATGAGACGATAGAGAGTAGGGGTGGGTGTGTATTGAAAGGCCTTGATGGAGAAATCGTCAAGCAGTGATCAACAACAGCTGTTCAGCGATCATCACATCAACAGTAGCATTGAGAAAGATAGCTGGTAGCTATCGAAACGTCTGCATGTAAGTGTGTTTAACTTAGACTAGTATATGAAAAATATACAGAGTATGAGCTCTCTTACACCTCACATAACCACACTTCCACCGTCACCTGCATTTTCATCCTCTCACTGCCATCGGGTTGTTTCTACTGCGCTATTGCATGGTGACAATTTACTACTCATATATTTAGCGGGGAACATGAAGAAGTCCATAAAATATCTTTTGTGACCTTCAAGAACAGATTTTGAATGCTTGAACTGTTTTGTAGTAGGCCAACACAAGAAATGTTTCTACTGATAATGTTACCACATATTCACTGGCAACAGTCTGGTGAGTAGAAGATTATGAATAGTGTTCATGGATTCTGTACAGTATGTATTGCGTTTACTATATCTCTCTGTCTTTTACTTACCCAATTGAACCTTGCATATGAAAGCTTGTAGAAGATAGCAATTCTTTGTATCCCAACGTCCAGCCAGATCACCTAGGGTAAATGGATCAAATCACAATAGAGCAAAGGTGTGCATATAATGCTTTCCGTGTTACCAAACCTTATTTTCAGGCCATGTTCAAAAGCAAATAGTGGAAGTTTTACTTTTACCAATCATGGTTGTCAATTCTCTCTAATTACTCCCAATTCCAGAAAAATGCAACACTACTTTTTTTTTGGATTAAAAATACCTTGTTTTACCAAATGAAAAATAGTTCAATTACAACCCTTTGTTAAGGTGGTTTTAAATGCAAATTAAAGATCTATGGAACGTTTTCATCTTTGGCACAGAAGAAGATAATAATTTAAAAAAAATTTTGGCAGTGTTTTCAGCACCCTACCTCCTCTGATTATTTCTCTCCAGGGACCGAGAAATTTCAGACCTGGATACTGCCCTCATATGTTGAAATTGCAAATGTCCAAATAAATATTGGAATGGTGTCAAATCGTTCAAGAACATCACAAATGACCTCTGCTGATTTTCCCGTAAAAAGTTTGTAAGTACCGTAACCACTCGGTTATAAGCCCACCCCCTAGATGGACAATTTCACTTCAAAACTGGGGGTGGGCTTATAACCGGGGAGGGGCTAGTAGTTGAATTTAAAAATAAGAAAAATCTTCCCCATTTGTATATGCCCAATGTTCATATCAGTAATTTCCATCATCTTCGTCAATTTTTTTTGAAATTTTAAGTATGGAATGTTTATTTTTAACTGATATTTTGTAAATATATGTTCTTAAATGTGAAAGAAAAGCATTGATATGATTCAAGAACTAAACCAAAATGACTACTGGGCTTATACCCGAGTGCACCCTTGTTCCCCGAATGGTTTGAAAAATAGGGGGTGGGCTTATACCTGAGTGGTTACGGTAATATGGAATCTGTGGCCAAGAAACAAAAATTTCACTTCCCCGAATTCCACTGGGATTTTTTACGGGAAAATCAGTGGAGGTGCGCAGGAACATGACTCAACATGTGAGTATACTTTGCGAAAAACAGGAAAAAACCAACCTTCAATGTGATTGGTCAGAAGCCAATAGCGACTGCTTGGTTACCATGGCAACGGTTTTATTACCTTCATAACATGGCCAACATATTCCTACATAAGTACAAACTCACTTGAGATTGTACCATGAAAGAATGCAAAAATGTTGGAATTCATGATTTCCCTAATCCTTGCCTTTAACGCCACCTTAACCTAAACGGGTACAATACATTTATTTGAAAGAGCATATCTGCAAAAGTTGTTAGCCTATTGAAATAATTGGTTTGGTTTATTAAAGCTAACGATTAAAGGTTTCTTTACAAACCAAAATATATTCCATCAACTTTTCAGAAATAGGAGAAAAAGTTTCCGCAATGAGGTTTCTCTTTTTGGGGGACACCCTGTACATGGCATACGGCATGGTTAACCCATCAAAGAGCCGACTGAGCACGACCAACAGAGACACATGCATTGGTGACATTGGCACTGGAATAAATTTCAATTTTCTCTTTACCTTACCTCAGTTGTTTGGCTTAGAATTAAAAGGGGACATAATCATGCCTTTATGGTGCCTGTATTTGTTACAAAATTCAACATTTTTTAATAAAACGACATGTCCCATCATTTTATTTACACAATTATGAAATATTAATGTTATCAAAAGGTATATCTGCAGTGTCGCCAAGGGCCATCACAGGCCTGGGGGTTAAATTTCTCTTTACCTTACCTCAGTTGTTTGGCTTAGAATTAAAAGGGGACATAATCATGCCTTTATGGTGCCTGTATTTGTTACAAAATTCAACATTTTTTAATAAAACGACATGTCCCATCATTTTATTTACACAATTATGAAATATTAATGTTATCAAAAGGTATATCTGCAGTGTCGCCAAGAGCCATCACAGGCCTGGGGGTTAAATTTCTCTTTACCTTACCTCAGTTGTTTGGCTTAGAATTAAAAGGGGACATAATCATGCCTTTATGGTGCCTGTATTTGTTACAAAATTCAACATCTATATAAATAAAAGGAAGTCGCTAAATCTTGTGCACGAATAGACTCAGAGATGATTTCACTTTCAGCTCTGATTTATTCGTACATTGATCGGGTACATATTGCCATTAAACCATCTGAGGTTCATTTTTGCACAAATTGATGGTAACTAAGAGAATAACATAAAAAACTGTTGTGTTGCTATGCAAAATCGCATGCAGTGGCATTGTGGGTAATAAGGACAGTGTGAACCGCGTAATAATATTTCCATTAAAAAACCATACGCAGAACAACATTGCCCTGTTTTCTGCCAACTGCGAGGTGGCCAAGAAATGATTCAGGCTAATCTCGAAAAATAAATAACAACTGAAGGAAACGGGAAATCACAAGCTAAGCAGCTGATAAAAATGAAGCTATAAAGGGAAACGTATAAGAAAGGATAGATTTAGAAAATAATGGGAATGGGGTTAGGCCTAGATAGATAAATAACATGGAAACGGAAAATCACAAGCTAAATAGCATTTTGTTTTAATGGAAACAAACTAGGCCCGTGCAGAATAAACTGAAAAGAAAATGGAAATGCAAGAAGGGACAGGTTTAGAAAAATAAAATTTACCTTTCAATGATTCTACCTTTTCAGTAATTCCTCCTGTTTTAGTGATCGCTCCCATTTACTCATCTAGCGGGGACCCGCGCGAAGCGCGGGTATCCCGCTAGTTTTTTAATAAAACGACATGTCCCATCATTTTATTTACACAATTATGAAATATTAATGTTATCAAAAGGTATATCTGCAGTGTCGCCAAGAGCCATCACAGGCCTGGGGGTTAAATGAACGCACATGGGCCCATTAAGGTATACTTTCTTTATTTTTTACAGGCCCCTAGGACCCCGGGCCCAGGGGTAACATACCCCCTTAACCCCCCTTGTCGGCGGCACTACATATCTTACATACCTGAAAACATACTGCCAGTCATATTGGCCTGGATTAACATAAGGCATATCTGTAGTGCAATACCTGTAACATACCTGTATACATACTGCCACAGTCATCTTGGCCTGGGTTATCATAAGGCATATCTGTATTCCAGTTGTTATAAGTCACAGCACTTCCTTGTGTCCATTTAAACTCACCATCATTCACCACATCTATAGTATATACAATTCAAATGAAAATTATATGAACATATAATAACTATTGAGATTTATAATGCACGCCTTTATCATTAACAAAATTTATGGGGTGCATGCAGTTTATATCGGACCTGTTGGTCAATTTCAATTTATGGAGTACAAACCACAAATGTAAGGGGCACATGATGCACAAGAATGTGACCCTGGTGTAGCGGTGAAATGTCACAAAAATATGAGTAGAAGATCTTCATTTTTCATTGGAATTGTTCCAAATGAACAAAATCTTCAGTTGAAATTAACATTCCTAATGAACTTGTTCAAAAAAGCAAAGTATCCCCGGGAAAGTATCAGCTGAAAGTGTTTCTTTCTTTCTTTGGTTTGTAAACATATTCCTGAAAAGAATCATGCTTTTAATCCAATAAGGTGCTGTGCAATAATTATGAGCCTTCGGAGGTAAAATTCCCAATGGCATGCCAAAAATGCTTGCCACCTCTCAGCCTACTAAAAATTGCTTGCCTTCCCCTACATCAGTCAGCCTGTCAAAAAATATTTGCCCCTTCCCCTTTGCACACATGCCAAATTTTTGGGATCATAATTAGCAAACCATATTCTAGATATATATTGAGAGCGCAGTGAACAGAGAAATATGCATAAATTATTTGTGATGTAAACAAGCTAAATGAGTCTGATGTTGATCAAAATCATAATTCAGTTTTCAATTTCATTACATGAGCCATTCTCAGAGCTTCCTTTTGCTAAAAACCCCATTATAATTAGACTTATGGTTCCAGAAATATGGTCATTTTAGTGTTGCTCAGAACAATAAAATACAAAGGAAGTTGAATACTATTGTTGGCTATAGGTCAAAATCAATTCTGACATCCGCCTCACTTTGCTTCATCGCATCACATTTAAGCATTTCCGTACTGTTTTCCTAAGCCTTTTTAGAGCAATTCTATTTAAAAGGTGCAACATGAATGTGTTCAAAATATTGCTTGCACCCTCTCAGTTTGCTATAGACCCCCCATTGGCTGGCAACAAAACTCTTTGTTCCCCACCAATTTGACACTCCCCAGGACTCATAATTATTGCACAGCCCCTTAGATTTTGATGACAACATACCTGATATCCCAATGTAGACATCAGTCACTCCAATGTTTCGCAAACTTTCAAATTGACTGGTAATAAACTGGTTCTCTCCATCCCTGTGATTAACACATGTCATAATAGCAACCATTATAAACTAAGTTCCTATCAGCTTGTAATCAGCGTACCTTATAACATCGTGGATTAATATCAATATATTTTATGTCAAGAATTGTTTTGTGATATCTCACCAGCAGTATCACAAATTATTAATTCAAAGTCCTGTACTCTATATGTAATGTACTTTATATAACATGCACAAAATAGATCAGAGAGGCCAACTATATCACTCTTAACGTGGGTCTACTTTTCAGCATAGTGGTAAAAGCCATCCACCCATCTAGACTAATTCCAATCAGCTGCCTACACTGTGCATGTACTGTGTTTATGCTTCATAGTGACGACTGATTATCTTACAGTCCATATCATGACGGACTTCTGAAAATAGTCAATGCAACTTTGGTTGTGCGGCGCTATAGCGCGGCTGACTAGCGGCGCCTGTGTACCGCTTCGCTGTAGCGCGCCGTTGTGAACAAGATCACGCTTTGAAGTTCTAAAAACAAGAAACTCAGTCAAAAGGTCAATTTGGCACAACTGCGCATGCTCTATGCCACAGGAATCCTGTTGCAAAATCTGTTACTTTTTTTCCACATAGTTTTCTCAGTCGTCAATCCAGACGGTTGACGACTGAGGGCACCCATCATTTTGAATGGGCAGTTTGCTCCATGCAAAATTAATGCCTGTAACAACTAGCACAGCAGATTTTTGTGAAAATGAACCGTTTTTGAGAAAAGCACTTGATTTCCCATGCCAATTTTTTTTTGTCCACCAAATTGCATATGTTCTAAAGATACAAAACTAGAAACAGTTTTAGGATTTTATACTGTTTTTATACAGCAGAGGCTTAAAAGCATTCTTACAATGCACTATGTTTGGGATATTTGATCAATATAACCTAATTTTAAAGGCAAAGTCTCCATTGCCACACACACACAAAATGGTAATTTTAAAACTGCAGCCAACAAGCTAATGGTTGAGACTTATAACTTATATTTGACTTTCTTACAGGAAACATTCATATTGTCCCACTGCATTAATTTTATTCATAAGTCTCAATGTTTTGAATGTTAAATAAAAGAATGAAAACACCAGACATCTGCACACAATCCCAATACAAGGTATGGTCAACTATACCACATGTGTACAAAAGCCAGACATACCAAGGTCAGAAACCCCATTGGGTTATGGGAATGCCTTTAAACATCCTCCAGATTTTGTTCAAAATAAGCAAAAAATTTTATTTTGATCAGTTTTGACCCATATTTTAAAAATGAAGAAAAAAATTTTGACAAAAAGTTCTAGGTTTGTGTCTTTAGAACATAAATACCGTAAAACCCTGTCTACAAGCATATATAGTGTTTTTTATGAAAGCTAAATTAATTCGAAGCAAGCGTAAATATACCAATATAATAGATTGGTCTTAAAATAATACTTGGTTGCATATGCTTGGATCCGTAATTTATTTGTTCAAACTCCATAATGGTGCCTGGATTAATGTAGCTTTCATCAGAAGCACTCTGCTTGTAGACGGGGTTTTATGGTATGCAGTTTTCATTGATTTAGAAATTTAAGGTAAATTGTTATGGTGGACGAATAAAAGTTGGCATGGAAACAAACCAAAAGTCCTATTTTAAAATAATATTTTCCCAAGGCTTTGAATATTATGACTATTATTATTTAAAACATGGAAAGTAAGGGACTTGTCCTTTTCTCAAACCATTTACCATATTGACAGTAAGATTGTCATCCCTGTTAGCCTAATTTAACTAATACTTTCCAGTGCTATAACTGCAAATTCATTCACTTTTAGAACCATATAGCCATTAAAAAGCCATTCGAAAATTATGCAGAGTGCATAAATAGTGTACAATACTCGCGTACTATGCACTAATCTGAGAGTGCATAAATAGTGTACAATACTCGCGTACTACATGCTGTACTAATCTGCAGAGTGCATAAATAGTGTACAATACTCGCGTACTACATGCTGTACTAATCTGCAGAGTGCATAAATAGTGTACAATACTCGCGTACTACATGCTGTACTAATCTGCAGAGTGCATAAATAGTGTACAATACTCGCGTACTACATGCTGTACTAATCTGCAGAGTGCATAAATAGTGTACAATACTCGCATACTACATGCTGTACTAATCTGCAGAGTGCATAAATAGTGTACAATACTCGCGTACTACATGCTGTACTAATATGCAGAGTGCATAAATAGTGTACAATACTCGCGTACTACATGCTGTACTTTTACATCTTGCAGGATTGATGTGGCAGAGTGCATAAATAGTGTACAATACTCGCATTACTACATGCTGTACTTGTACATCTTGCAGGATTGATGTGGCAGAGTGCATAAATAGTGTACAATACTCGCGTACTACATGCTGTACTTTTACATCTTGCAGGATTGATGTGGCAGAGTGCATAAATAGTGTACAATACTCGCGTACTACATGCTGTACTTTTACATCTTGCAGGATTGATGTGGCAGAGTGCATAAATAGTGTACAATACTCGCATACTACATGCTGTACTTTTACATCTTGCAGGATTGATGTGGCAGAGTGCATAAATAGTGTACAATACTGCGTACTACATGCTGTACTTTTACATCTTGCAGGATTGATGTGGCGGAGTGCATAAATAGTGTACAATACTCGCGTACTACATGCTGTACTTTTACATCTTGCAGGATTGATGTGGCGGGGTGCATAAATAGTGTACAATACTCGCATACTACATGCTGTACTTGTACATCTTGCAGGATTGATGTGGCAGAGTGCATAAATAGTGTACAATACTCAGCATACTACATGCTGTACTTGTACATCTTGCAGGATTGATGTGGCAGAGTGCATAAATAGTGTACAATACTCGCGTACTACATGCTGTACTTTTTACATCTTGCAGGATTGATGTGGCAGAGTGCATAAATAGTGTACAATACTCGCGTGCTACTACATGCTGTACTTTTTACATCTTGCAGGATTGATGTGGCAGAGTGCATAAATAGTGTACAATACTCGCGTACTACATGCTGTACTTGTACATCTTGCAGGATTGATGTGGCAGAGTGCATAAATAGTGTACAATACTCGCGTACTACATGCTGTACTTGTACATCTTGCAGGATTGATGTGGCAGAGTGCATAAATAGTGTACAATACTCGCGTACTACATGCTGTACTTGTACATCTTGCAGGATTGATGTGGCGGGTGCATAAATAGTGTACAATACTCGCGTACTACATGCTGTACTTGTACATCTTGCAGGATTGATGTGGCAGAGTGCATAAATAGTGTACAATACTGCGTACTACATGCTGTACTTGTACATCTTGCAGGATTGATGTGGCAGAGTGCATAAATAGTGTACAATACTCGCGTACTACATGCTGTACTTTTACATCTTGCAGGATTGATGTGGCGGAGTGCATAAATAGTGTACAATACTGCGTACTACATGCTGTACTTGTACATCTTGCAGGATTGATGTGGCAGAGTGCATAAATAGTGTACAATACTCGCGTACTACATGCTGTACTTGTACATCTTGCAGGATTGATGTGGCAGAGTGCATAAATAGTGTACAATACTCGCGTACTACATGCTGTACTTTTACATCTTGCAGGATTGATGTGGCAGAGTGCATAAATAGTGTACAATGCTCGCGTAGTACATGCTGTACTTTTACATCTTGCAGGATTGATGTGGCAGAGTGCATAAATAGTGTACAATACTCGCGTACTACATGCTGTACTTGTACATCTTGCAGGATTGATGTGGCAGAGTGCATAAATAGTGTACAATACTCGCGTACTACATGCTGTACTTGTACATCTTGCAGGATTGATGTGGCAGAGTGCATAAATAGTGTACAATACTGCGTACTACATGCTGTACTTTTTACATCTTGCAGGATTGATGTGGCAGAGTGCATAAATAGTGTACAATACTCGCGTACTACATGCTGTACTTTTACATCTTGCAGGATTGATGTGGCGGAGTGCATAAATAGTGTACAATACTCGCGTACTACATGCTGTACTTGTACATCTTGCAGGATTGATGTGGCAGAGTGCATAAATAGTGTACAATACTCGCGTATACATGCTGTACTTTTACATCTTGCAGGATTGATGTGGCAGAGTGCATAAATAGTGTACAATACTCGCGTACTACATGCTGTACTTTTACATCTTGCAGGATTGATGTGGCAGAGTGCATAAATAGTGTACAATACTCGCGTACTACATGCTGTACTTGTACATCTTGCAGGATTGATGTGGCAGAGTGCATAAATAGTGTACAATACTCGCGTACTACATGCTGTACTTTTACATCTTGCAGGATTGATGTGGCAGAGTGCATAAATAGTGTACAATACTCGCGTACTACATGCTGTACTTTTACATCTTGCAGGATTGATGTGGCGGGTGCATAAATAGTGTACAATACTCGCGTACTACATGCTGTACTTGTACATCTTGCAGGATTGATGTGGCGGGGTGCATAAATAGTGTACAATACTCGCGTTACATGCTGTACTTTTACATCTTGCAGGATTGATGTGGCAGAGTGCATAAATAGTGTACAATACTCGCGTACTACATGCTGTACTTTTACATCTTGCAGGATTGATGTGGCAGAGTGCATAAATAGTGTACAATACTGCGTACTACATGCTGTACTTTTACATCTTGCAGGATTGATGTGGCGGAGTGCATAAATAGTGTACAATACTGGCGTAATACATGCTGTACTTTTACATCTTGCAGGATTGATGTGGCGGGGTGCATAAATAGTGTACAATACGCGCGGACTACATGCTGTACTTATACATCTTGCAGGATTGATGTGGCAGAGTGCATAAATAGTGTACAATACTCGCGTACTACATGCTGTACTTTTACATCTTGCAGGATTGATGTGGCAGAGTGCATAAATAGTGTACAATACTCGCGTACTACATGCTGTACTTTTTACATCTTGCAGGATTGATGTGGCAGAGTGCATAAATAGTGTACAATACTCGCATACTACATGCTGTACTTTTTACATCTTGCAGGATTGATGTGGCGGGGTGCATAAATAGTGTACAATACTCGCGTACTACATGCTGTACTTTTACATCTTGCAGGATTGATGTGGCGGGTGCATAAATAGTGTACAATACTCGCGTACTACATGCTGTACTTTTTACATCTTGCAGGATTGATGTGGCGGGTGCATAAATAGTGTACAATACTCGCGTACTACATGCTGTACTTTTACATCTTGCAGGATTGATGTGGCGGGTGCATAAATAGTGTACAATACTCGCGTACTACATGCTGTACTTTTACATCTTGCAGGATTGATGTGGCAGAGTGCATAAATAGTGTACAATACTCGCGTACTACATGCTGTACCTTTACATCTTGCAGGATTGATGTGGCGGGTGCATAAATAGTGTACAATACTGCGTACTACATGCTGTACTTTTACATCTTGCAGGATTGATGTGGCAGAGTGCATAAATAGTGTACAATACTCGCGTACTACATGCTGTACTTGTACATCTTGCAGGATTGATGTGGCGGGTGCATAAATAGTGTACAATACTCGCGTACTACATGCTGTACTTTTACATCTTGCAGGATTGATGTGGCAGAGTGCATAAATAGTGTACAATACTGCGTACTACATGCTGTACTTGTACATCTTGCAGGATTGATGTGGCGGGTGCATAAATAGTGTACAATACTCGCGTACTACATGCTGTACTTTTACATCTTGCAGGATTGATGTGGCAGAGTGCATAAATAGTGTACAATACTCGCGTGCTACATGCTGTACTTTTACATCTTGCAGGATTGATGTGGCGGTGCATAAATAGTGTACAATACTGCGTTACATGCTGTACTTTTACATCTTGCAGGATTGATGTGGCGGTGCATAAATAGTGTACAATACTCGCGTACTACATGCTGTACTTTTACATCTTGCAGGATTGATGTGGCGGAGTGCATAAATAGTGTACAATACTCGCGTACTACATGCTGTACTTTTACATCTTGCAGGATTGATGTGGCAGAGTGCATAAATAGTGTACAATACTCGCGTACTACATGCTGTACTTTTACATCTTGCAGGATTGATGTGGCGGGGTGCATAAATAGTGTACAATACTCGCGTACTACATGCTGTACTTTTACATCTTGCAGGATTGATGTGGCAGAGTGCATAAATAGTGTACAATACTCGCGTACTACATGCTGTACTTGTACATCTTGCAGGATTGATGTGGCAGAGTGCATAAATAGTGTACAATACTCGCGTACTACATGCTGTACTTTTACATCTTGCAGGATTGATGTGGCAGAGTGCATAAATAGTGTACAATACTCGCGTACTACATGCTGTACTTTTACATCTTGCAGGATTGATGTGGCAGAGTGCATAAATAGTGTACAATACTCGCGTACTACATGCTGTACTTTTACATCTTGCAGGATTGATGTGGCAGAGTGCATAAATAGTGTACAATACTCGCGTACTACATGCTGTACTTGTACATCTTGCAGGATTGATGTGGCAGAGTGCATAAATAGTGTACAATACTCGCGTACTACATGCTGTACTTGTACATCTTGCAGGATTGATGTGGCAGAGTGCATAAATAGTGTACAATACTCGCGTACTACATGCTGTACTTTACATCTTGCAGGATTGATGTGGCGGGGTGCATTCATTATTGGTCAAATTTGAAGATATTCTTAGTTCCTTTCTCTTTTTGTTATTATTTTCTCAAAAAAATAGCAGAAATTCTTTGTTGTGTATGAAATAGGTAAATACATACACTCATTGTTCAAGAGATTCTACACTATACGCTAGCACTGAATGGGGATGCATCCATTGCCCTGCAGGGATTGTGCATTGGACGCATTGAAATCTCAGCGTGTGTGCAATATTGAGTCCAATTTCTTTCTCAACAAGTGATAGGCATTTATGATCCTTTAAAGTCATCAGTGACATAACCAGTAGGAGGGGGGGGGGACAGGGGGGCTGGTGCCCCCCTCACTCATCATGGCTGTAGATTCATGTAAGGCCGTCCATGTATGGAAATCCTGGCTACGCCACTGTAAGTCATACAGTCTTTTATATTTTTGTCAACCTTGAAAGTTAGGGAATGTGAGAAATAGCAACTTACCTGATTATGGTAGTGATATATGATCCCTGTGCATCACAGTAATATTTGAAATGGCAACTTGCGTGAGTATGGTAGTGATATATGCTCCCTGTGCATCACAGTAATGTTTGAAATGGCAACTTACGTGAGTATGGTAGTGATATATGCTCCCTGTGCATCACAGTAATATTTGAAATGGCAACTTGCGTGAGTATTGTAGTGATATATGCTCCCTGTGCATCACAGTAATATTTGAAATGGCAACTTGCGTGAGTATGGTAGTGATATATGCTCCCTGTGCATCACAGTAATGTTTGAAATGGCAACTTGCGTGAGTATGGTAGTGATATATGCTCCTGTGCATCACAGTAATGTTTGAAATGGCAACTTGCGTGAGTATGGTAGTGATATATGCTCCTGTGCATCACAGTAATGTTTGAAATGGCAACTTGCGTGAGTATGGTAGTGATATATGCTCCTGTGCATCACAGTAATGTTTGAAATGGCAACTTACGTGAGTATGGTAGTGATATATGCTCCTGTGCATCACAGTAATGTTTGAAATGGCAACTTGCGTGAGTATGGTAGTGATATATGCTCCCTGTGCATCACAGTAATGTTTAAAATGGCAACTTAACGTGAGTATGGTAGTGATATATGCTCCTGTGCATCACAGTAATGTTTGAAATGGCAACTTGCGTGAGTATGGTAGTGATATATGATCCTGTGCATAACAGTAATGTTTGAAATGGCAACTTACGTGAGTATGGTAGTGATATATGCTCCCTGTGCATCACAGTAATGTTTGAAATGGCAACTTAACGTGAGTATGGTAGTGATATATGCTCCCTGTGCATCACAGTAATGTTTGAAATGGCAACTTACGTGAGTATGGTAGTGATATATGCTCCCTGTGCATAACAGTAATGTTTGAAATGGCAACTTGCGTGAGTATGGTAGTGATATATGCTCCCTGTGCATCACAGTAATGTTTGAAATGGCAACTTGCGTGAGTATGGTAGTGATATATGTGATAACAGTAATGTTTGAAATGGCAACTTACGTGAGTATGGTAGTGATATATGCTCCCTGTGCATCAGAGTAATGTTTGAAATGGCAACTTACGTGAGTATGGTAGTGATATATGCTCCCTGTGCATCACAGTAATGTTTGAAATGGCAACTTATGTGAGTATGGTAGTGATATATGCTCCCTGTGCATCACAGTAATGTTTGAAATGGCAACTTACGTGAGTATGGTAGTGATATATGCTCCCTGTGCATCACAGTAATGTTTGAAATGGCAACTTACGTGAGTATGGTAGTGATATATGCTCCCTGTGCATCACAGTAATGTTTGAAATAGCAACTTACGTGAGTATAGTAGTGATATATGCTCCCTGTGCATCACAGTAATGTTTAGCATCTGTCCATGTCTTCTTGTTATTGGCATTAATTTGATAGCACTGACCTTGGTACATCTTCCAACCTGCTGCACAAGTGCCTTTGTGGTAATGAATAAAGCATAATATTAGGATATGCAGTAATCCCCCTCAACTCAAACTCTAATACATGTACTATTAGTTTTTATATTGGGCTGTTCCAGCTTTTAAGCTAAACAGCCCATCTAAACTAGAATTTTGCGGTTCTCGACTTGCGCGGTTCTCGACGCAAAGCGTCGGCCGCGATGCCTCCACCTTGACGCGTATTATTTGAAGCGGTGCCCATACAACAGTTTAGTTACTTGACCTTAGATGACCCCTGGGTGACCTTGGATGACCCTGGAATGACCTTCCAAAAATTTGACTCTAAATGTTGACTGTACCCACCAAGTTTCATGCCCAAAAGACAATTTTTAGTAATTTGACCTCAGATGACCCCTGGGTGACCTTGGCTGACCCTGAAATGAGCTTCAAAAAGTTGGCTCTAAATATTGACTGTACTCACCCAGTTTCATGCCCATACGGCAGTTTTTGCTAATTTGACCTCAGATGACCCCTGAGGTGACCTTGACCCACTGACCAATACAAACTTGTTCTGTCTAGGGTCAAGATGCACCCACCCACCAAATTTGAGGAACGTGCGACTTCTAGTCTCAGAGAAAATGGTATTTTGCTTGTTACGCATAAATTATGCAAATTAGGTACTTAATAACCATATTTTGAGCTGAAAATCTAAACAGGTTAAGAACCTCTAGCCCTGCTACTCCCCCACCAAGTTACGTCACTGTAACCCATACGGATCTCCAGATAATCTGTTCACAAGGTTTTTTTGCTTATTACGCATATTACACATAAATTATGCAAATTAGGTACTTAATTACCATATTTTGCGATGAAAACCTCCTATAATTTGAAGGCCTCCAATGACCATCCTTCCACCAACTTGCATCACTGTACGTCTTACCAGTTCTGAGAAATTGCACTCGCAAGCTCGGACGGACAGACAGACAGACGGACAACCAGGAAACATAATACCTCCGGTGGAGGCATAAAAATCTATACACCCCTGTGGAAGACTGACCTTCAACTTTACACAGAAAATGTGAATTTCAAATGGTGTTACCTGAATGACTGATTCTATATGAAATCAGGGGTGTGTGGATTTCAACTGGAATAGCCCATTTTCATTTATTTGTCCACTTTGCAGTAAATGTTTGATATTCATAGATATGCAAGTAACCTGACACAAAACTATATGCAGCACAACAAGTGATCATAGTCATCATACCAAGTACAAAAAATTAATTGGTTATTGCATGTAGGCTGCAGAGTGAATTAATGGGATTGCAGGCAAAATATGCAAATAAGCTCTTTAATATTCATAAATATACAAATACATTGGCTCTATACTCTATCATTCTACCAAGTTAGTTATGTGTATAGGTTGCAGAGTGGCTAATGGAATTTCAGGCGAAATATGAAAATAAGCACACTAATATTCATCAATATTGTAACAGGACCAAGCTTGCCCTTAATACTTTTGTAAAGACTGAGGGAGAAGACTAACCTTCTAAACATAAACAAGTGGTAGTTAAAAGTGGACATTTTCATAATGAAACATCCCTAGTCCTTGTTTATGTGACCTGTTCTGACAAAAACCAGGACACAAGTCACAGTTTTGACATTTCATGATTTGAATAAAAATGTAAGCACTAGACAATAAGCTTTAAAATGATATATAAATAGCATCAATACGTTTCAAGATATGGATAATTTTGTAAATGATACCTTAATATTTTTGCCAAATTGCTATTCTGAGTAATGGGCCAATTCAATTCCTGCCTTACACAGGATTGAAAAGAGAATATCATAGTTCAACTGTTATTTATTGAAACTTCTTTTTAATATGTACTTTCAAGGATTTGAAAGTCCATTTAGTCCTACCATAGGCGTAGATCCCTGGGGTGGGGGGATAAATCCCCCCAATATTTTGCCAGGGGGATGGTCCATACAATCATTCCCCTAATGTTGAAGCCTGAATGTGGGTTTCTGACCAAATTAACCTCATATTTGGCCATTTTAGCCCAAAACTGCAAATTTTTTCCGCGCTTCGCGCGAATTTATTCCACTTTTGCACCATATTTCATCAATTAGCTTCAATATGCCAAAATTTTGCTTCCAGGGCCGGATTTACCTTTTGGGGGGCCCTGGGCCAGGCCAAAATTTGGAGGCCCCAAATGCACCATAAGGAACGCATGTGCACTCAAATGGCCAAGTTTTAGATTTTATTAGGGCATTTGTGCGCGAAGCGTGTGAAAAAATTAAATTTTAGACATTTGAAGCTGAATCTTTGTATAAATATGTAAGTGTGCGCGAAGCGCGAACATTTTTGGTCCAAAACATGGTGTTTTTCGGCTAAAATGGAAGATGCACACTGCACAGGAGAATTTTGGGGGCCCCCCAAAATTTGGGGCCCTGGGCCCGGGCCCATCTGGCCCTATGGTAAATCCGTCCCTGTGCGCTTCAGGCGCATTGGTACCATTAACTTATTCTGTCGCTAAAAGGTGCTTGATTCACTATACTTCAAGAAATTTGTTCCAACCCCATTCCCCCCAATTTCAAAAAGAAATTTACGCTGGGTCCTACAGTCAACTACCATGAAATTAAGAATTCCAAAATTTTTTATGGGAATGTCATCTTTAATGGCCTATAACTCAAAAACATATCAGATGACTTGTTCCGGGTTTTATTGCAGCTGGTCACAAATGTCCTTGTATGAACTGTCCATGTGGTGAATTAATTGGACAGAGTGGATTAATGAATTTACTTTTGCCCAACTGAACAGCAACCAAACAACCATCTGCTCTATAACATGTACACAGGTTGTTGTGGTGCCATGAGGCCAATGATCATGTTTTCATGTCCTTGAATACTGGTGGATACACATAGAGGACTGTTTTATTATTACCTCCAAATGGGTACATAAGTGTGATACCCTAATTCCAACTGGTGAGCTCACAGGAACCGGGGAACATCCCTGTTTTATAAATATTATGCAATTGGCTGCAAATAACATAAATAAAAAATAGGAACAGCAGTCCCAGATAGGTCGTCCGAAGATATGAGACATTTTTCCCCATTTCAGCCTATTTTACAGGTTGACCTCAAATTTGACCAAATTTTAACCAAAAGCGTTACATTGTTGACAATTGACACACACGGAGGGACTGACGGCCACACAAATCAAGATGCGATAATGTCTTTTCCTTCGGACGACCTTAAAACTGAGAGTACCCCCTCTATCTCTGAACAAAAAATATGTCCCAGGTTGATGGTTGATAGATTCATGTCATAAAAATGATCGATATATAACGTCTTCAGTTAACTGATTAAAATCAGGAAGTAACATCCCCCTTTCATTGTCCTATGCAATATCCCCATTTGGGGGGGTCACATGGGGGTGTGTGGGGTGCATGCATGAGCATATGTATGTACTTCATACCTTGGTCCCTTTCACATACAAATTGTTTACTCTCAGTGCATGCCAAGGTACTCCACTGGTGATTATCAACGTTACGCATTCTGGCACAGTTTCCTCCTTGGTCATAGTTCCTATTAAAATTAAAGTTTTGAAGAAAGGTTAGAGGCTACATACCAGCCACAATTGATATAACATAAGTACAATTGATCTAGTGGCACATATAGAAACTACAGAACAGCATGGCTAAAGATACATACGTTACAAAAGAAATTACAAGAAATGTTTTAAAACAAATGTTGATCACTTGTATACTAGACATTAATATAGTTGGATTAAATTATGATTCTGTTCAACTATATTTATCTATCTGGATGATTGAAAATATTCATAAATACATATTAGACATTAATATTGGCATGACCATAACACTTAAAATACAAGTAAATGTTCACCTTAAACTTGAAGGAATTACCTTGCCAGCATTTTGCTTAATGAGAAAATTTTGCAGCGCCGGCCCCTAAAGATCACAGGTAAATGAGATGTTTTGAGAATTCCCAGAGCAGTGTTTTAATTAAAGTAAAAGTTTAATCAACTTGATGATCTAATTTCAGAAATAAAATGAATGTAGTGTCTTAGCTAGGGGCAAGGGAGGCCATGTACCCTGGACGCCATCATAACGGGTGCCGAATTGATAAATTACCTGCCCCTAGATCGATTCTACGCTCCTCCAAGGCATTTCAACATAATCAATCATTTGAAAGAGTGTTTTCAGAGCAAAATTCACCTTCATTATGACCAAATTAATGTCATGCATGTAATTGGTAAATTGTTTGAGGAATTGGAGTGGGGCATTCTGTATCTTTGCTCAGGGCACCATAACCCATAGTTATGCCACTGCTATAATGCAACCTGTATCTTTGCTCAGGGCACCATAACCCATAGTTATGTCACTGCTATAATGCAACCTGTATCTTTGCTCAGGGCACCATAACCCATAGTTATGCCACTGCTATAATGCAACCTGTATCTTTGCTCAGGGCACCATAACCCATAGTTATGCCACTGCTATAATGCAACCTGTATCTTTTGCTCAGGGCACCATAACCCATAGTTATGCCACTGCTATAATGCAACCTGTATCTTTGCTCAGGGCACCATAACCCATAGTTATGCCACTGCTAGAATGCAACCTGTATCTTTGCTCAGGGCACCATAACCCATAGTTATGCCACTGCTATAATGCAACCTGTATCTTTGCTCAGGGCACCATAACCCATAGTTATGCCACTGCTATAATGCAACCTGTATCTTTGCTCAGGGCACCACAACCCATAGTTATGCCACTGCTATAATGCAACCTGTATCTTTGCTCAGGGCACCATAACCCATAGTTATGCCACTGCTATAATGCAACCTGTATCTTTGCTCAGGGCACCATAACCCATAGTTATGCCACTGCTATAATGCAACCTGTATCTTTGCTCAGGGCACCATAACCCATAGTTATGCCACTGCTAGAATGCAACCTGTATCTTTGCTCAGGGCACCATAACCCATAGTTATGCCACTGCTATAATGCAACCTGTATCTTTGCTCAGGGCACCACAACCCATAGTTATGCCACTGCTATAATGCAACCTGTATCTTTGCTCAGGGCACCATAACCCATAGTTATGCCACTGCTATAATGCAACCTGTATCTTTGCTCAGGGCACCATAACCCATAGTTATGCCACTGCTAGAATGCAACCTGTATCTTTGCTCAGGGCACCATAACCCATAGTTATGCCACTGCTATAATGCAACCTGTATCTTTGCTCAGGGCACCATAACCCATAGTTATGCCACTGCTATAATGCAACCTGTATCTTTGCTCAGGGCACCATAACCCATAGTTATGCCACTGCTATAATGCAACCTGTATCTTTGCTCAGGGCACCACAACCCATAGTTATGCCACTGCTATAATGCAACCTGTATCTTTGCTCAGGGCACCACAACCCATAGTTATGCCACTGCTAGAATGCCAATAAAACATTTGTGGAGTACCATCTATCCACTGCCTCACTTACGTGTTATCTGGTTGATTCTTGGCCCAGTTTAGATAGCTTGTAGATGATGACCCATCACTCCATGTGTACTTGCCAGCTGCATCGCTATCCTGTATAAGACATAATGTAGTGTCATCAGAACCTCTGCTAAAAACTAATAGCCTTCTTAAGGGCACTAGCTCTAAACACATATGAATCTAGTACTATTTATGTGAGTAAGGTGTTAGCTGTCAATTGTACTTTGACTTTGACTCTGCAACTCCTCCTAATGAGGTCACCCGCAGAGGGTAGTGAGGGCGTACAGAATAGCTTTTCTAGTAGTCTTTTGGTGGTGTTTCTCTTAAGTGTGCTGTTACTTGCTGCTAGAAATTATCAGTGGTGGCTATGTTAATCCTTACACCCAAAAAAACCACAGAATACCATGATGAAAAATTCTGCGCATGCATGCATCCCAGGGTCTGCGATGACGCAATCACCCTAAGTGTCAAATGCTCACAGAATTGCGGGCCGGGCAGCAATTAGCCGTGTAGCTCCCGGTCCGCGATTGTGTGGTTGGCATGCAGGGGGTCAAAGGTTCAAATCCCGGGGGTGCCAAGTCAAAAATTCTTCTTCTTCTTGAAAAAATCGGATCTTCTGTGACTTCCGATAGCAAAAGACCTGGGTCAGTGTTAGGGTTGGTTAAGATGTATTTTTCCAGGTTAGGGCCTATGTTAACCCTTACACCCAAAACAAAAAAAACCACAGAATACCACGATGAAAAAATTCTGCGCATGCATGCATCCCAGGGTCTGCGATGACACAATCACCCTAAGTGTCAAATGCTCACAGAATTGCGGGCCGGGCAGCAATTAGTCGTGTAGCTCCCGGTCCGCGATTGTGTGCTTGGCATGCGGGGGGTCAAAGGTTCGAATCCCGGGGTGCCAAGTCAAAAATTCTTCTTCTTCTTGAAAAAATCGGATCTTCTGTGACTTCCGATAGCAAAAGACCTGGGTCAGTGTTAGGGTTAGTTAAGATGTATTTTTCCAGGTTAGGGCCTATGTTAACCCTTACACCCAAAAAAACCACAGAATACCACGATGAAAAATTCTGCGCATGCATGCATCCCAGGGTCTGCGATGACGCAATCACCCTAAGTGTCAAATGCTCACGGAATTGCGGGCCGGGCAGCAATTAGCCGTGTAGCTCCTGGTCCGTGATTGTGTGGTTGGCATGCAGGGGGTCAAAGGTTTGAATTCCGGGGGTGCCAAGTCAAAAATTCTTCTTCTTCTTGAGAAAATCGGATCTTCTGTGACTTCCGATAGCAAAAGACCTGGGTCAGTGTTAGGGTTAGTTAAGATGTATTTTTCCGGACTAGGGCCTATGTTAACCCTTACACCCAAAAAAAAACCACAGAATACCATGATGAAAAATTCTGCGCATGCATGCATCCCAGGGTCTACGATGACGCAATCACCCTAAGTGTCAAATGCTAACGGAATTGCGGGCCGGGCAGCAATTAGCCGTGTAGCTCCTGGTCCGCGATTGTGTGGTTGGCATGCAGGGGGTCAAAGGTTTGAATTCCGGGGGTGCCAAGTCAAAAATTCTTCTTCTTCTTGAGTAAATTGGATCTTCTGTGACTTCCGATAGCAAAAGACCTGGGTCAGAGTTAGGGTTAATCAAATATTCAGGGATGTACGTGTGACTCGCCATTTAAAAATAGGGACAGTGATGCCAGATAGTTCTTCCGAAGATATGAGACAATTTCTTTTTTCATTTCTAGCCTATTTTACAAGTTGACCTCTAATGACCTTTGACGTTAGTGACTTTGGATATCACCAATACATATAGGTACCCATAATGCAGCTATAAGTTTGGTTGCAACAGTATTTGAACTGTTCATATCAGACCATAAGCCCTATATATTTGTTGATGGACACACACCGACAGACACAAATCCAGACATCCCCCATCCACTGATGGACACACAAGTCGTGATGCCATAAGGTCTTTTCCTTCAGCCAACCTAAAAATGAGTCCTAATCAGTTTCTCATGAAAAGTATACTGTAACATGGTTATTCTTTGGTTCACCTCAAGTTCAATAGTGATGTAGGTACATATTTTGCTGGTCGCAGTATTGAATCATGTGCGTAAAGATTATCGGGCAGAGGGTATACGCATGTGTACAAGGACCGTTTATTGGCACACTTGCTGACAAATTGCAAACTAGAGGTGAACCAAAGAATACATACAATGTTTGTGATTACATTTAAAATCCACACTCCCTCTGTAGACGATTTTGGAAATAACTTCCACAGGGGGAGTATGAATTTCAAATGGAATTAACACATTAGACAGCTCCATTTGAGTTTCAAATAAAGTTGATTAAGGTGCTCATTCCATTTGAAATTCACTCTCCCTGTGGAAGATTTTGGAAATAGGGGGAATGTGGATATAAAATGAAATATCCCAATGAGTGAGAACTTGACGAGTGTAACACTTCAGTTTAGATTAAGCATGTCTTCCTCCAGAGTCATTTCTTACCTTATCAGTAAATCCCAGAAAG
The DNA here is from genome assembly GCF_039555335.1 of Amphiura filiformis. NCBI lineage: Eukaryota > Metazoa > Echinodermata > Ophiuroidea > Amphilepidida > Amphiuridae > Amphiura > Amphiura filiformis. The sequence goes on from NC_092647.1 coordinate 9,353,395, forward strand.
ATTGTTTTTTCAAAGACAACCTGTAATCCTTCCAGGAAGGTCTGTTCTTCAGGGCTGTTGATGGATACAAGATGTCCATTAAGCTGAGTACACTGGGTCTCAGCAGCTTCCCATGTCTTGGCATTATCCTCCCAGTAGTAGCACTTATCGTTGAATGTTCGCCAGCCATTCAAGTGATCACACTTGATGGCAGTGTCTAGATTTGAGAGGGAGCATAATACAATAGTTTGGTACTTGGGCACTTAAAAGATAACCATTATTTGGTATCAAAATAAAGCAAATAACATATAATCAATTTCTAGAACAACTGAAGATTCATGTATTTCGAAAATAAAAATACAACAAAAACACTGTGCTCCATTTAACTCTTTCCGATGCTACAATGCAAGTTAATGATCAAAATATGGTGCTTTTTACGTCCACAAGGGACCCCTAGACCCAAATGTTTTTGGGCTCATGCTACCCGTTTCTATTATCAAAACTTTACTTTGGCATTTTCTTTTATTAATCGAAACATCATGGCACAAACGCACCCAATTCAAAATGCTCTGGCAAACAACCAGTTTTTTGGCAACATCAACATAGTCAATTGTGCTATAACATTATGTAGATATTATGTGAAACAGCTCTTCGAAGGGATCAAAAGCTACAAGTCAAAAGCGGGCCTATGAGATGCTCCACTTAATAACCACTGAAGAGGGAGGGACAAGTGGGTAGCCATAATTAATATTTATGTTTATTAACCATGACATTCTAAAGTGTTTAGAAATAATTTCATCTTAAAAATACATATAATTCTACATTACTTTGTGTGCTTAAATTTGCAAAATGTGTGGAGTTATAATTACATCAAATATGGAATATCAGAAGGTCTACATTGACTTTTGCAAGTATAATAATAATTTCAATAGCTGGTTGAAGAGGTGCTCTTTTTAAGATGAAAACATTCAAAAAGTAGGATGGAAATATGGGGGGGTGGCAAGCCTGTATGGGGCGGGGGCCCAAATCCACCAAACAAAAATGGGGGTAGAGTGCGGGTGGTGCAACGCACCCACGAAAAAAAGTGTACTTTCAAAGAAAAGTACACTTTCAAATATATCAAATAAAAAAAAAAAATAAGTTTAAATTTGGCAATACAGTCGCCCAAGAGAGAAAATGGTAAACTGGGTTATTACTTTTTTTATGGAATTGCACGCTCCACAAGAAAAATATGCTTTTTTATTACTAATTTGGTCTTAATAGAAATGAATTTTGGCCATAATTCTTGCTAATTTCCTGGTTCTTGGCATAAGCGTGCTAAAATTTCAATTTCAGACAATTTTAGCGAAAATGAAGGTAAAATTTATGTAAAGGCCAGTCTTGGCATAAAGTGTGCAAAATTTTGCAATGTTACCATATTTCGGTCCAAAACATGGTGTTTTGGGTAACATACCTTAGGCTATTTTAGGACCCGTACCCATCTGGTTTATTGGTAAATCCGGCCCTAAGTTTGAAATAGCCCAATGGTAAATGACTTAATCGGCCAATTTTGTGTCGATACTGAAAATTTTCGGTTGGGGCATGTAATACAAGAAACATGTTGGACACAGCCTTCTTGACCACCTTTTTTGACTTTTCTTTTTGGGTTGGCCATTTTATTGTTTTATTTGTTTGATTCAATATACTACTCCTATAGGTGCTTTTGTGCAATTAGCATTTCAAAAGATTTCTATTTCTTTGTCTTCAAGAAGTCAAGTATATTGTCGAGTATATTGATAATAATCGTATGGCACTACATATCGTAGGCCTATGGATTCCCTCTTTCTCTTTCCCTTCTCTCCCCCATCTTTTTCCTCTCTCGCCCTCCTCAGTTTTCTTTTTTCCCTGCACTAGGGGGGCGGGGGCCCAAATAGACAATTTTTGCCAGGCTTATTCCCATCTCTTTTACCCTTCTCTCCCTCTCTCCCCCTCTCTTTTCCCCTCCTCTCCCTCCCCCTTCTCTTTTTTCCTCTCTCTCTCCTTTTTCTTTTTTTTTCTTTTCGCTAGGGGGCGGGTGCTTTTTATGCTGTGAATTCTTGCATATTCAAGAGATTCAAACGTGTGTACTTAACAATCACATCAGTGTTGCGTGCCTTCATGTATATGTGATAGAGTGTCTTCACGTTTACGTAAAGGCCATAAAAATATGCGGCATGTGCATAGCAGTTTTGTGTGTTGCATTTCATGGGTTGATCAGCCATCGGGGGACTTGAGCTGTTTGTGGTTAGTCTGTATCTTTAGTCTAATGTGAACTGAATCTTACTTATAGATCGTTGACAGACATAATACTGTGAGTTGGTGCAGTCCATATCATTCCACATGCCACTTTGATCACCATCATTATAGCGCACTTCTACACAATCTTCACCCTGTCCTCCATTGTTTGGTTCACCTGGAGCCCAATTTCTGCAACAAAATATACAATTACACAAGTAGAGGTTGTGAGTTTACAAGAGTGAGCAAAGAGTGTCAGTACAATTGTTAATACATAATACAGGTGTGTGCAAAGGGTGTAAGTACAGGTGCTAATGCACTAATGCAGGTATCAAGCTGGACTAAAGTTGACTACAATAAGAACAGGCACAACAAACAGATATTTTTGAATGAAAATTCTGGCTACCTGCTCCACTAAATACTAAGAAAGCAAAATAATTCAGTGTGATCATAATTAATAGTTAATTCATATTATATTTTTTCATTAAAATTACTTGAGAATTCACTTGTAATACATTTTGTAGACATGCCCAAAGAATACAATTATCTTGTGTAGAAAAATAACAAGGGTACCACTTTTTCATGTTACAACTGTTTAAAAAACCTGCATAAGTCAATTTTAAATGGATTGAGTTGGCACTGCAGTGGCCTTCTTTTCATTGATCCTTATCTTCAAATCTGTTTCTCCCTTTTATTTCCACATAGGTCAGCATGCTAATAGACTTTTTAGGCTGGCTTGAGCATTTAGTTTGAGCCTGGTCCCATCAGGACCCAAGTGTATCTTCATACAGAGTGACCATTTAAAAACTTACGTGTATCCTTTCTGTGCTGGTGTCTCTCCATCCACCCACTTAAAGTCCCCTTCTAATGACACATCATGGAGGCCTATCCAATAGTGACGCATGGTAGGGGACAACCAGCCATCTAGAAAATTCTACAAAAAGTTTTCATATTTGGTCAACCAAATGTAAAAGCATATTTTATACTTAATAAATGTATTAAATTATGGCAAATCGGGCTTGACAAAAAGCAACAGGGTTTCTAATACATTGTTTTCATTCATGCTGTACTAGGTACAGTTAACTATTAGGCTACGTCGTCACACTTTATCCCAGGTGCATCTTCAGGCCGTCTGATGATCTTGCCGCAATTACAAAATAATTTCTAGGTGGGTACAACTAATGATGAAAGTTTACTTACGTCAATATCTGCTGATGACACAATAACTAAATCTGCTTCTTCTGTGTGACATGCCTGCCCAGCAGCTTTCCATCCTATGCTGGTGGAACTTACAAGGTAGCATTGATCTTGGAACTTCTTCCAGTTGCCCCCACAATCTTGGCCAATAACTGTAACATGATATGATAAGAGTGAATCACATTTCGATTAAAATTTTAATAATTACCATTTGGCGGCAAAACAACCAAATTACATACCTATACAAAATAAAATGCTTATACAAATAAGGTTATGTATTCAGATTAATACCTCTTGAAAATATGATTATGACATATACCGTAACCACGCAGGTATAAGCCCACCTTCGGCTATAAGCCCATCACCTATTTTTCAAAACATTCTGGGCACAAGGATGCACTCGGGTATAAGCCCAGTAGTAAGTTTGGCTATGTTCTTAAATCAAATCAATGCTTTTTCTCTCACATCTATGAACAAATATAAAATAAATATCAGTTGATAATTAACATTCCATATTTATAATTAAAAAACATTGACATAGATAATAGAAATTAGTGGCATATCGGTCATATACAAATGGGGATGATTGTTCTTATTTTTAAATTCAAGTACTAGCCCCTCCCTGGTTATAAGCCCACCCCAATTTTGAAGTGAAATCTGCCATCTAGGGGGGTGGGCTTATACCCGAGTGGTTACGGTAATAGCATATGCTAACTTTCAACATAAACTGCAATCCCGGAAAAAATGGGTTCAAACACCTACTCCAATGTTACTGTTCTTCTTACTATAGTGCGCTCGCACGCTATATTCATGAGTTACTGAAAACAAAGAATTATAATACTAGATAATAGTGTTGTCTCAATGTTCATCTTACGCGTACCTCTTTTCCCCACCAAACAATGTTGGGAGAAGATATGGTAGATGAATTGTACAGGGGTAGAAGGGGGACTATTTCCAATAAGGCCTTTAAAGTGTTTGAACAAGATTGTGGTTTGCTATCGTGTAAATATGTGTGCAAACCAGTGTGTCCACAGCCATTGCATAAGAGTCGTTCCATATCAACTCACCTAATTTTCAGAAAAGGTTGGCTGGTCACCCTCTCAGATTTTCTTTAAAATCACTTATATCATACACCTATGGGTCAAATGAACACATTTTAAACGGTAGGTCTCAACTCCTTGTCGTTTCTGAGTTATGGCTCGTTGAATATTTGATGTTTTTTGACGCAATTTGTCCACTTCCCATTGAAATACACACAAAATTGTCCTAAATACCAACCCAAATTTTATTATGTGGGAAATGAGCCACCATAATCAAACTCACACATATTCAAAATACTTCTATGATGTTCCTCTGTACCAGAAATCAAGGTGGTGTCAAGCCATCTTCATGGTTAAATGACTGTTTGGAGATCGCATTGAAATACACAGTAATGTTCTAATTCCCAGAATGCAAAGTTCATCAATTTACTGTGTATTTCAATGAGAGATTCAAACACTAATTTAACCATGAAGATGGCTTGACACCACTAAGATTTTTGGTACAGAGGAACATCATGCAAGTATTTTGAATTTGTGTGAGTTTGGTCATGGTAGATTATTTCCCACAAGGTCAAATGGGGTCACGAACGGGGCTTTTGGCTGAGGAGTCACCTTTGAGCCCCTGTGAAATTTTTATTAAGCCAATGAGTGGTCTACCCTGCTATAGCGGGTCACACCTGAACCTATATTGCCTACTGAAGGCAAAATAGATGATGTCTGACATCTAGGATGAAGAGGAGGGGGGTCAAAAACAGGAATTTGTCATGTGCGTCAGCACAAACATGCATTTTTATACATTGTATGTCTATATCAGCAAATGGGGGTGAGATACATTGTTTATGAGTCCAGAATCTGGTTATTTAGGTCAAAGACACCCTAGATTCCAATTTATAGCCCTGTAGTTTACCCCTAAGGGAAGATATGGATGTCTAAACTTGTTAGAAAATTAATGTCGCGACACACGTGCCCAAAAAGGGGGGGTCTGACCCAATTTTCAATAGGCCGGTTCTCAAAAACGACAAGGAGTAGAGACCTACCGTTTGAAATGTGTTCATTTGGCACATAGGGCTATGATATAAGTGATTTTAAACAAAATCTGAGAGGGTGACCAGCCAACCCATTAGGTGATTTGAGATGGACTGACCCATAAAGAACACGCAATGTTTTACAAAGCATTTTTTACGAACGAACGAATGGAAGGACAGAGGTACTGCCTGAGCTGTCTTCGCCGCTATAAACAGCATATAGGTAGATACTTACAGCTCTATATCAGTCAACATTAATGGGTATATTTTCACGCGAAAATTTTCTGGACACGTGACCGATGCGTATCAATGTGAGTTTAACCTCAAGCCTGATCTCTGACCCCTGGTGTTGACCTCGCTTTTCAAGTCTTAGTAATTTTGAATTCGAATAGCATTCTTGGCCACAATTTCGATCGAAATTCGTGCATTGCAAATTTATTGAATATCATGCAATCTTAATTTCTTCACAATATCATCAAAATGTAATTTCAATAATATCTACCTACGGAAAAAAATATTTATCTACGGAAACTCTGACCATCATATTATTAACTTGCGACAAGTAACTCATTTTGCATCAATGGAGGAATTCTTCCTATTCAAATACATTGGTAGACCATCCGCTGTGCTCGGGGTCACATTCCACAATGCTAATATGTCTGTGGCCATGGGTGTCACATGTCCAGAAAATTGACCTATTAATTTTGACTGTAGATCAACTAGTGTTATGCCATTTATTCCGTCAAATACTCATAAAAATCACTAAACTTCTGGATTGCCCTGGGTTTGCCTGTTATTTTCCCGGGGGCTACTCATGCATAAAAGTTGTAAGCATCCGCGTGAATTGACATTCAAATATGACCCTAAGAGGGGATGTCAAAATTTTGTCAAACTAACCAAGGATTTTACTCAGACAAAAACACACTAAGTGAGGAATTGGTTTGAAATTTGTCCCTAAACAAGGAGAGACATAAAAACATCCTACAATCTACGAAAAAAGTCCTTGGAACGCTTGGTACACTCTGTCGAAATTCCGAATTTCATATGATCATGGAAATGACGTATATTTTGCCTGGGAACAAGCATGACATCTACAACAATGATTTACCCTTCCCCCCTCCCCATCAATCAATGTAGGAACACATTGGGAAACCGCTGAAGACTTTGGTATTTCTCAACATTTGCACGGGGGAGAGGGGGTGACAGTTTTCCGTTATTTACACGCAAGCGTTCCAAGACATTTTTCGTTGATTGTCTCTACCGAATGCACAATATTTCATCTAAATTTTGTTTTTTCGGATTTGAGAGTGGATTATATGCTTTGAAATCATAACAAAATTGTTAATAAAGAAATTGGTTTATTTAGGGAGTGGTCACTGAAACCATCCCTTATGCTAAACAACACATGTTTCGTAATTATGGCTCTAAACTGCTCTAAAATGTCATTTTTGTCCCATAACTTAAAAACAAAATGTTGTACGAGCTTCATATTGCACACGATTTGGGAGTATATAATATCCCTTTGAATCACAATAAAATTGTTGATAAAGATGTTGGATTATTTAGGGAATGGTCACTGAAAACACCTCCTATGCTATATTACACACATTTCGTAATTATGACTAAAATCTCGTTTCTGTCTCATAATTCAAAAACACTACAAATATAGTTTTAAAAAAATATTACAATGTTTTGCAGCATGTTTTCCAAAATGTTTTTGAATTTTATTAAAACGTTCTGTACCCTTTATAATATAACCCAACATGTAAATCTTTTCTGTAAAACTTGCGTTTGCTGAGTATAGGCTTATCCGAACGAATCAGAAAGATTGTGATATAACAATTTGAAACAACTCATTTCTGAATATTATTTATAATAAAATACGCTTTTGCGATGAGAAAAAAAAAGAAAAAAGAAAACAACAATTGAATACACTTAAAGAAAAAAATCGACCACCACGGGGACTCGAACCATTCGCATCAATCAATAGTCAAAAGATTACCAGTCGAAGGACTAAGCCGTTGCGCCACGCTGCCATTTCGCAATCGAAGTAATCAGTTTTGGTCTTTTATAGTAGTCAGGTATCGGGAAAGTGTAAAGCTGCATAGTGCAAAATGGCAAAGTGGATCAGTTTACCATAATGACAAAATGGTCCAAAATCGACATTTTATGGTTTTTAGGCCGCATCTCATGGAGCGTGACGTTCGTTTACCTTGGCTATACCAATTGAGAATGTTTGAATACAAAAGGAATGACAAATTGATCGCATTTATGACATTTGTTAACAGTTTGCCATTTTGAATTGAAATAAATATCTATACGTATATATTAATATCAATGCAGGGCAAACTGCTCAGTATGCACGCTATTCAATGCAGCAGTTTACCATTACAGATTACCATTATGGGTTTACACTTTACGCCCTTTGACTATTCGTGTTTTAATTGCGTGAATCATTGCTAAATTATCCATTCATTATTTTCAATGATTCTTTTTTCTTTCTTTGTATTAAAAATAAAGAAAGAAAGAAAGAAAGAAAGAAAGAAAGAAAGAAAGAAAGAAAGAAAGAAAGAAAGAAAGAAAGAAAGAAAAAGGAAAGAAAGAAAAATAAAGAAAGGAAAGAAAATGAATGAATGAATGAATGAATGAATGAATGAATGAATGAATGAATGAATGAATGAATAAACGAAAGACATTTGAAATAAATAAAAACGTGAACGTGGAAAAAGTTTGAGGTGACCGCTTATAGGTTCAAATTGCAAGCAGCTTAATCACGAAGCTCACGTGGCTGAGTGGTTAAGGCATAGGTCTTGTAAACATGAGGTCCTGGGTTCGATTCCCAGGCGGTATTACTTTTTATGTTTCATTTATTATTTGCGACGGTGAACCGGTGAAAATATTTGTTTATTATAAATACATGAAGTATACATTTTTTTTTTATTTTTTCTGTCTTTCTTTCTTCCTTTGTTTCTCTATGTTTGATTAATTAATTTAATTATTTCTTTCTTTCTTTCCCAAAAGCCCCCAAATGAAATACTTTCCGATTTAAATGTGATCTTATAATAGTCCTACAAACTCCCTCCGCCCTACCCAACATACATCACATGCCCAACACCTCGCACGCACACACCCCCACATTATACACACACCCAATACACAAAAATGTGAAGCACAAATCTGCTGAAGATAGTTGTTACATCATGTCAAAAACAAGTTAATGCTATCTACTGAAGATAGTCATAGTTTATAATTGACTTCATTACAATCTAAACATACGTGCGGTTTTAGTATTTAATTAAAACTCATTTTTCTGTTTTGTAACGCTCGTTCACCTATCTGACAAGTGCTATGAAGGTGAACTTTAAATATTAATTTCAAAAATAAATTAAACAACTCGGAATCATGCAGCTTAGAGCCGTGATACGATTTCTCGGTTTTAAGATATAGCATAAAAATTTCATTAAATGTGTGTATGTTAGGGTATGGGGTGTTTCAGTGTCCACTCCCTGAAGCAACCAATTTCTTTATCAACAATTGTATTATGATTCCTAAGTACATGGTCTACTTCCAAATCCTGTGAAATATGAAGATCATACAACATTCTGTTTTTGAGTTATGGGACAAAAACGACATTTTAGAGCAGTTTAGAGCTATAATTGCGAAATGTGTGTATTTTAGCATAGTGGGTGATTGCAGTGACCACTTCCTAAAGAAACCAATTTCTTTATGAACAATTTTGTTATGATTCTAAAGCATATAATCCACTCTCAAATCATGTGCAATGAGAAGCTCATACGACATTCCGTTTTTGAGTTATGAGACAAAAACGAAATTTAGATGAAATATTTTGCATTCAGCAGAGACAATCTACGAAAAAAGTCCTTGGAACGCTTGGTACACTCTGTCGAAATTCTGTGCAGAATTTCATATGATCATGGAAATGACGTATATTTTGCCTGGGAACAAGCATGACATCTACAACAATGATTTACCCTTCCCCTCCCCCATCAATCAATGTTGGAACACATTGGGAAACCGCTGAAGACTTTGGTATTTCTCAACATTGCACGGGGGAGAGGGGGTGACAGTTTTCAGTTATTTACACGCAAGCGTTCCAAGACATTTTTCGTTGATTGTCTCTACCGAATGCACAATATTTCATCTAAATTTTGTTTTTTCGGATTTGAGAGTGGATTATATGCTTTGAAATCATAACAAAATTGTTAATAAAGAAATTGGTTTATTTAGGGAGTGGTCACTGAAACCATCCCTTATGCTAAACAACACATGTTTCGTAAATTATGGCTCTAAACTGCTCTAAAATGTCATTTTTGTCCCATAACTTAAAAACAAAATGTTGTATGAGCTTCATATTGCACACGATTTGGGAGTATATAATATCCCTTTGAATCACAATAAAATTGTTGATAAAGATGTTGGATTATTTAGGGAATGGTCACTGAAATCACCTCCTATGCTATATTACACACATTTCGTAATTATGACTAAAATCTCGTTTCTGTCTCATAATTCAAAAACACTACAAATATAGTTTTAAAAAAATATTACAATGTTTTGCAGCATGTTTTCCAAAATGTTTTTGAATTTTATTAAAACGTTCTGTACCCTTTATAATATAACCCAACATGTAAATCTTTTCTGTAAAACTTGCGTTTGCTGAGTATAGGCTTATCCGAACGAATCAGAAAGATTGTGATATAACAATTTGAAACAACTCATTTCTGAATATTATTTATAATAAAATACGCTTTTGTGGTGAGAAAAAAAAAAAAAAAGAAAACAACAATTGAATACACTTAAAGAAAAAAAATCGACCACCACGGGGACTCGAACCATTCGCATCAATCAATAGTCAAAAGATTACCAGTCGAAGGACTAAGCCGTTAAGCCACGCTGCCATTTCGCAATCGAAGTAATCAGTTTTGGTCTTTTATAGTAGTCAGGTATCGGGGAAAGTGTAAAGCTGCATAGTGCAAAATGGCAAAGTGGATCAGTTTACCATAATGACAAAATGGTCCAAAATCGACATTTTATGGTTTTTAGGCCGCATCTCATGGAGCGTGACGTTCGTTTACCTTGGCTATACCAATTGAGAATGTTTGAATACAAAAGGAATGACAAATTGATCGCATTTATGACATTTGTTAACAGTTTGCCATTTTGAATTGAAATAAATATCTATACGTATATATTAATATCAATGCAGGGCAAACTGCTCAGTATGCACGCTATTCAATGCAGCAGTTTACCATTACAGATTACCATTATGGGTTTACACTTTACGCCCTTTGACTATTCGTGTTTTAATTGCGTGAATCATTGCTAAATTATCCATTCATTATTTTCAATGATTCTTTTTTCTTTCTTTGTATTAAAAAGAAAGAAAGAAAGAAAGAAAGAAAGAAAGAAAGAAAGACAGAAAGAAAGAAAGAAAGAAAGAAAGAAAGAAAAAAGGAAAGAAAGAAAAAAAAGGAAAGAAAGAAAAAATAAAGAAAGGAAAGAAAAATGAATGAATGAATGAATGAATGAATGAATGAATGAATGAATGAATGAATGAATAAACGAAAGACATTTGAAATAAATAAAAACATGAACGTGGAAAAAGTTTGAGGTGACCGCTTATAGGTTCAAATTGCAAGCAGCTTAATCACGAAGCTCACGTGGCTGAGTGGTTAAGGCATAGGTCTTGTAAACATGAGGTCCTGGGTTCGATTCCCAGGCGGGATTACTTTTTATGTTTCATTTATTATTTGCGACGGTGAACCCGGTGAAAATATTTGTTTATTATAAATACATGAAGTATACATTTTGATTTATTTTTCTGTCTTTCTTTCTTCCTTTCTTTCTCTATGTTTGATTAATTAATTTAATTATTTCTTTCTTTCTTTCCCAAAAGCCCCCAAATGAAATACTTTCCGATTTAAATGTGATCTTATAATAGTCCTACAAACTCCCTCCGCCCTACCCAACATACATCACACGCCCAACACCTCGCACGCACACACCCCCACATTATACACACACCCAATACACAAAAATGTGAAGCACAAATCTGCTGAAGATAGTTGTTACATCATGTCAAAAACAAGTTAATGCTATCTACTGAAGATAGTCATAGTTTATTATTGACTTCATTACAATCTAAACATACGTGCGGTTTTAGTATTTAATTAAAACTCATTTTTCTGTTTTGTACGGTCGTTCACCTATCTGACAAGTGCTATGAAGGTGAACTTTAAATATTAATTTCAAAAATAAATTAAACAACTCGGAATCATGCAGCTTAGAGCCGTGATACGATTTCTCGGTTTTAAGATATAGCATAAAAATTTCATTAAATGTGTGTATGTTAGGGTATGGGGTGTTTCAGTGTCCACTCCCTGAACCAACCAATTTCTTTATCAACAATTGTATTATGATTCCTAAGTACATGGTCTACTTCCAAATCCTGTGAAATATGAAGATCATACAACATTCTGTTTTTGAGTTATGGGACAAAAACGACATTTTAGAGCAGTTTAGAGCTATAATTGCGAAATGTGTGTATTACCCTCAGACCGAGAAAGCCAAAAAGGACAAGGACACAAAGATTTTGCTAATCATGGATGGCACTCCATCAAGTTGCCTTTTATTGAGCGTTTGAATTTGTTTCAGAATTCACACCAATTACCTTTGATCTCAGCCGAAATAAAATTAACAAAATATATAATATTCTCATAGAGAAAACGTTATTGGACACATTTGGAACACGACAGCCGCCATCGAATTCCCCTTACCCCAGTGACCGCGACTGGAGTAAAGTGTTACACTTTGTACTATTGAAATCAGATCAAAACCTATCCTAGGGTAGACCTACCCCCCTAGAATTAAATTCCCGAGTGTACAACTCTGAAACCGTTGATTAACATAACATATCATGGCTGAGACCCACACAAGGTATATATACTACTGGTGCATACAATACAAGATCTCCGAGGGTGGCTGTTCCCTGGGATTCCACCAACAGGTGTGTAATTGACCTGAAGGTTACAATGGATAAAAGGATTATTGTGACTTACTCGTCTACCTGTGCATGTGTATCATTATAATTTACAAAAAGAATATCTAAAATCCCAATCTTCAACAATTACTAATGTACTATACTCGAGCAACAACCAAATTTTTGCACATATAACTCTTTTAACATGTACTGATTAATGACAGCTCTCCATTTTCTAGAACTGATATATATATAATTTATAGAAGGGGGAACAATATTATATTGTGACCCTTATCTTTGAAGATCTTGTGCTTATTTGAAGATCTCTGAAAGCCTTTCTCTCTGTTACCTATGGCATCTGTGATAAACACATTTGGAACTTACAGGCTGGTTAATTTAAAATAACATTCTGAAAATTTGTACCATTTTGCTTGTACTCCTGATCTATTGAGACTTTCTGCTTATCCAGTATTTCTCTATATTGCAATAACATAATTTATATAACATTTAACGATAATGTCCTCACTACTTTACTTGCAGCTATTTCTGTAAAGGATTCCCTCTTCGCATGTGCTGATTTAAGCCCTTATATCACCTAAGGACAATTATAAATAATCATGCTAATGCAACATAATTGACATATCATAATACATTTCCTTTGTTTGTTATTGAGCTGTTCTCTCTATTCCCTTTACTTCATGAGAGTGAATTATCACTCTTAATTATGTGTTCACTAATATATACTTTTCATTGCCCCCATACCCTTATTGGGAGTGGTGGGTGGGGAAATTTCTTTCCGATGTTTACTTGATGGAGAGACATTCATAAATGACTCACAAACTCGATCGCGCACTACATGTAGATGTTTACAAAATCGATGTCACCTATTGATCCCCATGCCAACACCACAACACACAGCATGGAGCTAGCATGACCATACCCGGATCGACAAACACAATAGGGATCGTCCATTTCTCGCCATGGGTAAATTTGTTTTCCTTTCGCTTTGCTCGTAAAACATTATTTTAGCATAGTGGGTGATTGCAGTGACCACTTCCTAAAGAAACCAATTTCTTTATGAACAATTTTGTTATGATTCCAAAGCATATAATCCACTCTCAAATCATGTGCAATGAGAAGCTCATACGACATTCTGTTTTTGAGTTATGAGACAAAAACGAAATTTAGATGAAATATTTTGCATTCGGCAGAGACAATCTACGAAAAAAGTCCTTGGAACGCTTGGTACACTCTGTCGAAATTCTGTGCAGAATTTCATATGATCATGGAAATGACGTATATTTTGCCTGGGAACAAGCATGACATCTACAACAATGATTTACCTTCCCTCTCCCCATCAATCAATGTTGGAACACATTGGGAAACCGCTGAAGACTTTGGTATTTCTCAACATTGCACGGGGGAGAGGGGGTGACAGTTTTCCGTTATTTACACGCAAGCGTTCCAAGATATTTTTCGTTGATTGTAAGTGAGGAATTGGTTTGAAATTTGTCCCTAAAGTTTCTAAACAAGGAGAGACATTATAAAAACACCCTAAGTGATGAATTGGTTTGAAATCTGTCCCTAAATAAGGAGAGACATTATAAAAAAAAACAAGTGAGGAATTGGTTTGAAATTTGTCCCTAAATAAGGAGAGACATTATAAAAACACCCTAAGTGCACAAATTGCGTGTGTCGGTATGAGTGTCATTTAGTGATGATGATCCGCTATTCCTGGTGCTGTTGAAATCGGCTCCAAATTTTTTATAATCTGGTTTGTAAAATCGCTCGGACACCACTCTTTCGTGCCAAATAACTTGATAAATACGCGTAACCCTGCGTTCGTGTATATGCTACTGGACTGTGGATTCATCACCAATTAATAATGCTTGGCCCCTGTATTGGTAATATCTTTATACAACTAAGTGATCTGATACATAACTGTAGACGTCGGATCCTCAGATTTGATGATTGTCTACCAATTAATGGACAGCCCCAATATAATGGACATACTGTTTTTAAAATAAAGGCTACACTCTTTATGAAATGATTGGAGCCAAGAAGTTTAATGAATTTGTTCAGCAACAAATGAATTCCAGGTTTGATAGAACTGAATTGAATAAACATTCTTCTTAGAAATAGCGTTCATCCGGGGGTTTATTATTTGTTTCACACATGCGTGCGTGTGTGTGTCCTTTTTTCTTTTGTTGCTCACAGCTCAGACTTTGTAACCAGAGATACCAGTGGAAATCGCAGACTGAGAGTGTTTCGTGCTGGTCATCGCAACTTTATGATATTTAATAATTTTAGTATATTCATAGACTCGCTCACCAGTCCTATATACGCCATACCTATGTTTATTAAGGACTGGCTCACACCATATCTGAATCTGAAGAATATTCTCAACGCTTCTCATTCGAAGCCAACCGAGAAGATATGGTGTGTGCAAGAATATAATTAGTCCACGTCTTTAGCTAGCCAGGGTTTCCTTGAATATATTTGTATCCTCTATGTTTATGTTCAATTTGGTCTACCAGATCCTTAGTGTAGGGATCCCACACCGTAGAGCAATACTCCACGTGTGGGCATACTAGAGTCTTGAAAGCTGTGGCTCTAAGGTCACATGGGCAAGAATGGAGATTTCTCCTCACAAATCCAAGGACCCTACTAGCTCTAGCAGTGATTTTGTTGATGTGATTCGACCACCTGAGGTCACTAGAGATCTCAATACCCAAGTAATTATGTTGCATTGCCCAGTGTGTATTTATGTTGTTTACGCTGTCTTGCACGGGATATTTTCAAGGTGTAGCATTTTTCTGTATTGAATGTCATCTGCCAGTTATTTTGCCATGTGGTTTAAGTGTCGAAGTTGTCTAGCGTCTGTGTCGTTTTTGATGGGTCTATATAGTACACAGTCGTCTGCAAATAACCTAACTGTTGATGTGATGTTGAGAGGAAGGTCATTGATGTAGAGTTCTATTTGGTGTGTACCGATCAAGTCGTTTCTGAGCGCCACGAATACACCACTTTTACGTACTGTTACCCGATCTTTATGGAAAGCCGTAAATATACATATTGTCTGTCTATGGATATACACACTTAACGATTTGCAAAGGTCAGATATTTGACAAATTTCTTCAAAAGTTGGTCAACGGTATATAATTTTGGTACCCACCTTATTGTGCTTGTTAATTTAAGACTCAGTTGAAACAAAATTAAGGATCAAATGCATTTTAGTGTCCAAAAAGGCAAAATTATCGTCAATGTTGAAGCCTGGCATACCTGGATATGATGATGCATCAGGGTCATCGATCTTGGACATGGACTCTTCCTCGGTGAAAACCGACTCAAACTGCCTGTTTAGGATGTTAGCCTTGGTGGTACTATCTGAAAAGAGCTTCCCGTTCTCTCTGAGGCTTTGGATGCCACAAGTGTCATTCTTCAGCCGTTTGATAAAACCCCAGAAATGCTTTGGAGATTCGAGGCAGGTGTTGCGGACGTAACTCCAATAAGCCCTTTTGGTGTCTTTCTGGACTTCCTTCCTAACTGTTCTAAACTTCTCCCAGTCGCAGTCTTTGTTGGAATCTCTAGCCCGGTTATACGCGCGTTGTTTGCGGCGTAAGCCACTCCTAACAGTGGAGTTTATCCATGGTGTTTGGTCTCTCTTCTTGATGATCTTGGTTGGAATATGATCGTCCATCGCTTTAAAGACACCATCTTTGAATTTGTTCCATAGGCTGGTGGATGTAGTCTCAGAGTTGTCACGGTTGGTCATAGTCTCAGTCAGGTTCCTAAGGTCTTGCTTGATGCTTTCGTTGTTGGCTTTGTGGAATTGGTAGATCTTTCTTGGTGGAGGTCTGTTAACTTTTGGTTTGGTGCTGAGGTCGATCATTGGTATGCCGTCATGGTCGCTGATTCCAGGCGTCATTGTAACTTTGTTGACAAGAGTGGGGTGGGTGGTAAGGAAAAGGTCCAGTATGTTGCGTCCTCTAGTGGGTTCAGTAAATAGTTGCTCCAACGAGTGGTCCTGGATGATCTCTATGAACCTTCTGGAGACATTTGGGTACTTAGCTCCTTTTTTCAAGGAAAGAGTATCCCAAAGGATGTCAGGAAAATTAAAGTCTCCAGCTAAGCAGACAACAGTTCCTTTGTCCAACTTCATGCGAGATAATGACAACTCCAGCTGGTCTATGAACCTTGTATGAGGCGTATTTGGAGGCTGATAAAACGCCCCAAGGAGGATGTTCTTACACTTAGCAAGCTGAACGCTCACCCAGATGGATTCACAATCGCTATCAAGGTCTGTCACCTGAGTGCCAATGAGGTCACTTCTGAGGGCGATGAATACTCCTCCACGACCATTCTTTGTATTACGATCCTTGCGGAAGGCTGTGAAGTTGGATGGAAAGACTTCGCTGGTGGCTATGTTGCTATTTAGCTACGACTCGGACCCGATGACGACATGGGGTTTGTGGGTGTCAATGCATGTGGCTAAAGACTCTTTTTTGGCTTTAGCACTCTGGCAGTTTACAACCAATACTCTAAGTGAGCCAAAATGTTTGTTTGATTTGTTGGGTTTGCGTCTACATGTATTTTGAACGGTGAAGATGTTTGTGTAGGCTGAAACTCATCTGGTCCCTGAACTGAACCAATACTGCTAAAGCTGTTTGACAGCTCAATGGGACTACTAGCGGATAAGCTGTAGGACGAGTAATTGGGATTACCACATGAGTGGCAAATGCACACAAAGCAGGAATGGTCAACCTCTTGATAAGTCAAACCATGTTCATGCAATCGGCATGATACCATCCATTACAGGTATCACACTGGACGCCTCTCTGGCCCCACTTGCAAGCTAATTGACACAACTGACATGGGTACTTGGGCTTATAGGGCCCGGGGTTGACCTCGGTATCGTGAACATTAACAATAAGCAGAATGCACAGATAGGACAAACTGAGTTTTGCTCTACTGTCAATGTTTGTAACATTTGTCTTACGTATGTTGGAGTGTATCATGCGTGAGCCAGTTTCACTAATAATAAGGACGTTGAACTCTCTTGGAGTGAAACTGAGTGCCATGACTGGTGATACGCAAACTGAGCATAGTGATCAATGAATGTACCTAATGCAATACCAAAGAGGGTAATTGAGCCTCTGAATGGCCCAGAAGGCCATGAAGGCTGGACATCAATATCTAAACCACTACTGTAACCAACAGGTTCTGGTAGGTCATAGAGACCTAAGCCCTGTTTATTAGTACCAAGCAAAAGTATTTTGATGATTAAATACAAGGTAGCTAGCAGCATTGAGATGATGGGTAGTCAGTGTAAATGGTAGAAAACAGGTAGCTAACATCGGTGGGGACAGGTAAGCCAACCCAGCAGTACTAGTTCGCTACAAACCGACCTGCATCAATGCTTTAACACTGCATCGTCGATCCTATGGGTGACGCCATTTTTAAAAATCAACACAAGTAGCAAAAGTTAAACAAGTTCACACACTACTTACAAACCGTGTTTTATCAAAATACACGGTTCAAGATGAATAAAAACACTGGAACAATCACTTAGTTGATGGAAACCTGAGCGATGACGAACACAAGTAGGGATATTTTTAGATGAAAAATCCCCGACACACAAAGACAACCACTCTCCTAGAGAGAGTGGTTGTCTATGGATATACACACTTGGGTATTTCTCTGAAAAGGTGTACTATTTGAAGATAGGCAAATATGAATTTGAAAATGATTATAAAAATGTTTCATTTACATATCTGTAAGGATGTAAGTCTCTAGTGCATGAAAACAATATTTGGCGCAATCTTTAGGGCGCCTCTATATTATAGAGGGCGTAATCTGCAGGTTGTGCCAGGTGAGCATCATCTCCGTCACATTTAGGCCAAAAAGGAAATAAGGACAAAAAAATTGTTAAAACTCTTAATAATGAGTTTTATGGATAACTTGTAAGTTGCTTGATTCATGTGTGCTTTTTTCATTTAAAAAAAAATATGATTTTGTACTTTCGTCATTTAGTTGGGACAATGAGAAGCAGGCTGTACGGAAAATGTCATGTCTGTTAGTATTTTTTATACAAACTTAAGTATATTCATAATTTTGCTTGAAATAACTAAATAAATTTCTATTGACATAGTAAACACATACAATATTAATTACATTTCCAAATAGTAAATTCCATGTTGTCTGGGTCAAAGGTCCAATAAAGGTCAACAACAATTGTGATGGAGATGACAATGCTGTGATGGAGATGATAGTGATGTGACGGAGATGATATTTCTACACAAATTCCTATAGAGAATCATCTCCGTCACAGACATTTGATTTCAGTAATGTTTTCACACTACTTGAAAATTAAATTCATACAGATGAGAAGGTCTAGAATTGGTAAGCATTTTCTGATAAACTAAACTGGACTTCGCTGTATCTCAAGATCCGGTGATGTGATGGAGATGATGGTGATGTGACGGAGATGATATTTCTACACGAATTCCTATAGAGAATCATCTCCGCCACGGCAAATTGTGACGCCAACTGATGTAGCGGAGATGATGGTTCAGACATTGCTTACGATTAATAGCAGGGTTAATCTTACCCACGTGTTACATATCACCACAACAGCTTGTGGGACATATTCAACCATCATTATTTTCCGGAAAATTTCAACAATAAGACTTCTATCAAATTGATCAGAAACGTTTGGAGATGATGTTGAATAAAGGTATGCACAGATATACTTGAAGATACCCTCAAAATTGGCAGGAAAAGAGTGCCAATGTGCACCTATTCGGGTTGATGTTTTTCGTTGTCTGTAAAAGGCAGCGCACAGGGTCAAATTATTGACCTCTGATATTTGGTCTTCACCTCCAGTCGTTTTGATGCCAATGTGACGGCAATGATGCAAAACCAAGGGACAGCAATTTTTTGACACAAAGTTTTGAATTATTCCATAATATTGACTTTAGAAGTGGTTTTAAGCATTTAAACCTTCTTAGACATGATATTTACCCCAGTCAGTGGTAATTTTCACTTCCCACACTTGCTCACAAAAATACTACAAAATCACTAAAATTCGGTGCGTGACATCGGGACATGGGGTTTTCAGGGGGGTCGTCAGATATTGAAGAATTTTTTGACTCCAAGAAATTAATTTTTCCCCACTTGGATGGTCTTAACTGTTTTTATACATACAAAAGTCCATGACTAAGCCAAAAAAAAAAAAAAAAATCCGCATTTAAAACTTTTATGAGCGCCGAAAGTCGCGGGACTTAAAAGTTACTCTTTTCAGAGAATCACCCACTTAGCGATTTGCAAAGGTCAGATATTTGAAAAATTTCTTCAAAAGTTGGTCAACGGTATATAATTTTGGTACCCACCTTATTGTGCTTGTTAATTTAAGACTCGGTTGAAACAAAATTAAGGATCAAATGCATTTTAGTGTCCAAAAAGGCAAAATTATCGTCAAAGTTTTGCCAAATTCTGCAAATTGCGAATGGTGCAGAATTCGATCTTTGCGATCAAAAACTCAAAATTACAACTTTGGACGTACTATTGGCAAAAGACATTATTGCCAAACAATATAGAATAGAACATTTAATGTCAACTTGTCAAAATATTGAAGAAATGTGCTCCCCAAACATGCGGTGGGTAGGCAAAATAATTCCCATTCAAACTTGTGGGAAACTGAAACTAGTGCATAATCCAGTCTAGTTTATTCATGTATTTCCTGTTCCTGTCTTTTCATTTACCAGTACATGTACACTATTGCCCCACGAACAAGTCATTAATGTGGAAATGTTACTATTAATGTGGTCTTTAAAAGTACATGAAAAGTAAGCTTACCATCATCATGCTTTTACTCTAGACGTTCGCCTTTTGTATCTCTTTCCTTGTTGGAAAGGTATAACGTTGTGGAGATAGGAACATGTACGACCATCCGGGACCTACTCTGCCATGTTTGGCTGAGTAACGCTACGTTGAACACGGTCTTTTGTGCCTATGTAAATTATCCTCTGACAGGTATTGTGTTGAGAAATGACCTCACGACTTTCACGTGCTTGGAATTGTACCATTGACATTTATCAAATTTTGACGTTCGGACAACGATCGGATCTTTCTATATATGCAGATCATATTCGTTAGCCTGATATCTGGCCTTTAAACTTACCAATATTCTTCAGAAACTTGCTCATACTTCTTTACGGTATGAAATAAGCCCAATCGGCATTGGAAGTTTGCAATGCATTGTGGGACAGTTTTTGCAGTTTTAGGACACTTTGTCCTTTGACCTTTCAGAAATATTGGGTTTTTGTACATACAAAATATAATCTAAAATGTTTTACAATATTTTAAACAAATATAAAAAATATTAGTGTTTTATAAATTAATTATTTGGTATTTTTAATGATCAAAATTGTGATCTTTTGTGTGATTTGTGTGATATTGGCAATGTCAAAGGTTACGATAATCAGGACTATTTTACTTTACGGGGGAGTCCGAAAATGAACTTTGGCAGGGGCTGAAATGCATTTTTTACTAGCGCAATCTCTGTTTGTAACTAAAGCATTTGGAGTTCCAAGACAATCCAGCATGTATTTTTTATTCCAACGGGCGGCCGGCCGGTCGGACATGCGTGAGTTATTCTCGTTTTATACAGGTGTTTTACGTTTCATGTTAATTTACTATTCCTAGTCCACTACTCCGTCATTTATCCACCCCACAAGTAAAATGGACATGACGACCCCGAGATGTGGCGAGGTCAGATGCGGTATAATTGAAAACCGAATTAAAAAGACTAGTTTGCGTCTGACGTCAGGGCAAAGGCGCGACGTGATTGGTTACTGACCTGCGCAGTACGGCATTTTTGGTCTGGTTGACAGGACGTCATACGCAAACTAGTCTTTTCAATTCGGTCTTCAATTATAGGGAAGATTTCGCATCAGGTCAAGAGGTCAAATGATGCCAATGATGTAAATAACGCAAGAACCGAACAATTCCCTCCAAGTAAATGCAAGCGTTTTCACGGCAAATCAACAGGGATCGTCGAATTGAAGGTAACACAAATGGGTACAATATGATGGTCAATATTGAGGTTCATTTAAATAGGTAGGGAAAGTGTGTATATATCTGAGGTATATGTTTTTTCAAATGGAATTTTACAGCTCTTGCGGTGACCCACGAACACAATGAAAAGGTCAATTTTCATCATTTATTTGTTCTGTTGCATTCAACCATCTCCAACAATTTTTTCAATGTAAGTGCCTCTGGCCCTAGTGGAAGTAAAAACGGATACTATGGCCAGAGTTCTAGGGCTACTTTTACTCACTGCCAAATTTGGTACCTACAAATGTCCGGGACAAAATGTATCTCTGAATTGCATGTAGTTGAGATTTTCAAACCCCGTGTTTCAAACACTCTACCGGTGCAGAAGTGAGCCGTCGCTGGCAGGCTACTGATGATGACGATTTAAAGGTGATTTTTGATCTGAGTAGTGAAACCAGGCCTGAGTGAAACCACAACCTGGCGTAGTGAAAGTTGACGCGAAAGTAAACATTGCTATACGCAACTCGTCGGCCATTAGCTTATTTGCAGCCCAGTTCAACTTTCGATTTTATGATTGGTCATTTACTTTTTCAGACTATTCCAATTAATTTAAATGGGGGTGAGCATATCGATTGCTGAAGCACAGTTTTGAGGAAAAACGCAATTGGAAAATTTTGATTTTGCATCCAAAAAACCAATGTATTTTTTTTTTAACGATGGTGTTCCACAGTGATTGTGTGAATAGATATATACAAATAATTCAACTAAAAAAAAGCTAATCATCACAACATAGGCCTAAGTGGAAGTACAAAGTCTCCATCAACATAAGAAATATTTACAGATAAAATATTTAAATTATACATGTTATATTTATGTGAATAAATGACAACTTCAGAATAATAACTTGCATTAATTACTTCTGTTCTTAATTTTAGTTACAGGTTTAATTTATCATACAGGTTTTTTAATAATATTGTTCAATGCCCTGGTGCCCATCCCCGGGTGCCCATCCATTTGACCATTAAAAATATTACGAGCCCGGGTATTTCGTGATTTTAGCATCTTCTTTTTACTAGTTACTTCTACTTCTTCCTATTTTTCTTATTTCTGCCAATTTCTTTTTCACGTATTGGTATATATCGTAAGTTCTACTTCTACGGTGAATCTTGGTAGACCAATGCTCACTGGTATCTCGCTAAGTGGTGCAAACATACATCACATTCGGTGCAAGTAAAAGGACTGGTTTTGGTGCTGACTTAGATGAAGGGTGAAGGAGACATCTGCCGCAGAAGTTGAGCCTATGGACAGCTCGGCTTGGCTTCTGGTGGCACTAGTGGTCTGGTCCTGCATGAGTGAACATCTTGACTTTGGGTTTGTTGATGATTATTTGTGGTAGTTTGTCCCATACTGTAATATGTTTCTGGTAAAAGCTGTACTTGTATGAATCTGATCTTGATGTGATGATGTTATAGGCATATACTGTGCTTCATGCTGGTCCTAACTGTTTATGACTTTAATATTGTGTAGTAGCTGGGAATTTCTGCCTTAACTTCCTGCTCTACTTATATATCATGGAGAGTCCTGAAACTGGTCTTCTCTGCTGAAGTGTTGACAGTTCCTGTTGAAGTTGCTAGCAATGAACCTAGCTGATTTTCTTTATTATAGCTGGCAGGGAAGTTATGTCTGTCTGTGAATGTTTGTCTATACTTCCTTTTGGACAGCTGTAGGTTCCTCTGAAATATATTTGACATGGTGTTTCCATTCTAAACCAGAGGAGAGTTCTATACTCCAAGGTATGGATGATGTTCTAGTTGGAGCTCTGATCCCATCGTGCTATACATTATATGCTGGATGACTTTCTTTTTTAACACAAACAATGATGCACTTCTTTGGGTTGAAGCTCATTTGCTGCTGTTTTGACAAGTAATTCATTATGTTAAGATCAGGTTGGAGTTTATAACTTTAGCTTCAGTCTGCATGGGGTTGGAATGGATCCACGGGTTTGGATCTTCTTGTAGACAAAGCAATCATCAGCAAAGAGCTTTATTGTGCTAGATGTATCTACTTCAATGTCGTTTATGTAAAGGATGAATAGCAGATGAGTGAGAGGACTTCTAGTACCGTCCCTGACATTATTTTCGTCCAAGCACTCTCCGTCAACTACCATTGATTGGGTTCTTCCCGTGAGCCAATGCTACAATCAAGGAAATTAATAGTTGGCACACCTTGACAATATGTTGTAACTATGTTTGATGAGAAGTACAAACCTTCTCCTTTCCCTTCCCTCCCCCATTCCCCCTCAATCAATAGTGGGGAGACTGGAGAGCACAATGGAAAAAGTGCTTTCATCAACATTGAACTGGGGGAGTGAGGTGGCGATTTATACATTTTATGCCAGAGTGTGCCAACATTGATTTCCTTGATTGTAGATCCAGTTGAGAGCGGCCCGATTTGTGCCAAATGATTATGGCAGATATAGAAGTGTAACCACCATGATTGAAGATCTACAATGGGGAACACTAGCCAGGAGAAGGAACGTCACTCGTCTAGCCATATTCCAGAAAGTAATTTAGGGTTAGACTACCTTTCCATACCTGTACGAACGCTACTGCGTCCGGTTCAGCGCTCCATCGGGAGGTCACATTCTCAATCCTTAATTGAATTACAACGCACAAAAGACATGCTACAACTTTTAAACAAGTACTCGTGTACCCCAAGAAGAGTCAAACACTGTTAGAACGCTGGATAAAAAACGATTGGGTAAGGGATTTTACCAAACACTGGGTTAATTTTACCCAACATTGCATGTGTTATTCTCAGTAAGTTACCCAATGTTGGGTAAAATGTTATTAACCAATATTGGGTAAAAATCCCCCACCAAACTCCTAAGGGTTGTTCATAATTATGGTACCGTTGGGTAAAATAGTAAAGAGTTTCATATCAAATAGCAAGCTTCATCTTACCTGTAGCCACCAAAATGGAGAATATAACAGGTTTAAGTAGCATGATGAAATTAAATCATAACTTTCTGCATAATACTATATATTCACACGTGCCATGCCGTCCTAGTACTAATCAGGCACTGATTGTTCTATGTATAGACAGTATGGTACTATCAATCATTATTATCATTTCATATTTTGTTCTAGATCAAAGTTCTACTTTTTCACAACCTCGACTGACTTGTATCGATATTAAAGGCCCACTCAGTGATTTGCATTCAAAAAATCATCAAAATCATCAAAATTCATTTTTTGCAACTTTGTTAGTAGCATAGATGTGCTAACATACGGTAGCCTGCTAGTGTGGTTAAGCCATATATATTAAAGACAAAATAGGACATTTCACATGAAAATGTAATTTCTCTACTTAAATACAGAAATGAGCTTCATGTATTTGAATAAGGCTTTAACTTTGTCAATAGTGCTATTTTCCTCATTTTTTTTTTTTGTTTTGCCAAACTGTTCATTTGAAAAATACAATTTGATTGACATATCCTTCATATCTTGTATGCAATTTATACAGTCTTTCTAAATTTTTTTGTTTACATTTTCGCTGGGACCACTGAATAGGTCTTTAATATTCAAATAAAACCATCGCGAACGGACAGGTAGAAGAAGGCAAGGTACAATAACAAGTCCATCTGCAAACAACTGTTGCTAGAGTTGGAATTACACTGGGTTATTTGTTACACAAAAGTGGATACTAAGAATAATCAGGACAGACTACGCCAAATACGTTGTCTCAAAGAAGAGCAAACCAGACCATTGTGATGCATGATGATTGTGTTGTGTAGCCAAAGTAATTCGGCCACTGGACGAAGGAGAATACACTGAAAACACAAGTTAGTCAAAAAAAGGGTCTTATTTAACTAATTAAAAATTAGTCATACACGATTTATCGCGATTTAATTAGTCATTTACGTGCATTACTAATTGATTGACTAATTAAATGACTAATTATTTATCAAAAATCAGATTTTTGATAAATAATTAGTCATTTAATTAGTCATTCAAGTAGTAATCAATTAGTAATGCACATAAATGACTAATTAAATCGCGATAAATCGTGAAGTCATAAATTCGTCATTAGTCATGCAATTTCTTATTCTTTACAAATTGAATATTATAAGTCATAAAAATATGTTGAAATGATGTAAATTAATGTGAAATGATATTACTGTTCTTTTAGCATTATAAATACATAATTTCAGTACTCTTGAATAAAAGAATTACATGTATATCTTGTATGACTAATTTTTAATTAGTTAAATAAGACCCTTTTTTTGACTAACTTTCAGTGTACGCAAAAAGTACACATCTTTCCCAAAAGGGAATATCTCTGTTTTCTTACTGTATTTATGGATTTTTATACCGTAATGATTTATTTTGAAAAATATTGGTCTTCTTCCGACATGGTGAAGTCTGGTTTATGAAACGACACGTCTTCCTGAAGAAAGGAGTTGTCGACGCGGTGCAAGTAACGGCGTTTTGGAAATTGCCATCTGTGCAAAGTAAGGATATGCAAGTTGACTATTACTTCTGAGAGTCGTGTATTCAAAGTACGAAACAGATCAGCAGAAGACTTTTTGTTAAGCATCCACTTTACAAAGATTGACAAAGCCATTTGTGATATAATGCTAATTTGCATGTTAAAGCATTGTCCAACCGTTATCGTACTGACTTTCAACCAAATCATAATTAATTGAACAATTTCTTGGTCCACTTTTGAGGTAAAGACATAGAAATAATGACCAAAAGAATGAACATTTTCTTGTTTATACCATGATATCGTAATATGTTAATGCTATCACAACTTACGTAAATCCCGTTAAAAAGTGGTTCTTTTAATTTTAAAAACAATTTTAAAATCACGCTGGTTTTGTACTGATAGACTACTTATTTATCGAAGCGCGTCACGTTTTTTTCGATACACACTAATTATAAAATGGCCTCAAAAAGAAACTTGTAATTTTTCACAAGGCCATATCTTAAAATCCTCTCCATAAAATTGAACAAAAATTGCACACAGGATTACTTCAATACTCTACTCTAAACACTGGTCAGTAACCAAACAGTTGTCCAACTGACACAACAGCAAAATGCACTGACATGGAACACCTTCCTGGCCCACATTAACAGCCCAACAGACTTCTTTTGCTGGGTTCCAATTATTCGCCTGTACATGAACAAAATTACACAGGATTACTTCAATACTTACTTTAAACACATGTCAGTAACCAAGCATTTGTCCAACTGACACAACAGTAAAATGCACTGACACGGAACAGCTTCCGGGACCACATTCACAGGCGAATAATTGGAACCCAGCCAAAGAAATCTGTTGGGATGTGAATGTGGTCCAGGAAAGTGTTCCATGTCAGTACATTTTGCTGTTGTGTCAGTTGGACAAATGCTTGGTTACTGACATGTGTTTAGAGTAGAGGATTGAAGTAATCCTGTGTGTAAGTTTTGTTCATTTTTGTAGACAGGATTTTAAGATATGACCTTGTGAAAAATTATAAGTTTCTTTTTGAAGCCAGTTTACATGATAACTCTATATAGATCACACCTCTTTTGAGTTTAAGTTTCTCTTTTCTTCAGAAACCAAAAACCAGGGAATTCAAAACAAGAATAAACGCCTAAAACTGAATTTATACTACTAGTAGGCCTACATCGCTAAGCAGTGCCGTAGCTGTCGGGTTTCGCTGGGCATGCGTACAGAAGCAAAAATGAGCCTGTAGCCAAGCTGATCCATTGGACACCAAAACATGGAAGCATTAGAATATTAGAATATTATCATAAATTGGAAAGATTCATTCTTTTAAAAGATTCAAAATACCGAATTTATCAAAATAAATGGCAGGTTTGGAAGGGACTTTTCAACTAAACATTTTGTTCTTATTGTAAAAGCTAGACAATTCAAATGCTATATAAATATGTATGTGCGGGGGTGCTGGTACTGTTTATGTATTGTTTAATATTTAAAAAAAACCTGGTGTATAAAAACCAAATTTCTGTATTTATCTGAGTAAACTATGATTGTAAAATGTACACTGGAAAAAACGAAATTTAAAAAAAAAACATGGAAGCAGCAAACCTGGTAGACCCCTCTAACATACGTGGATGTATTGAAACAGGACACGGGACTGGATGTGATGGATTTGGGGATGGCCATGCAGGACAGAAGGACTTGGCGTGCTGTTGTAGTTCGAATACACCGCTCATCTTAAGCAAGTAAGTAAGCAAGAATGAGAGTAAAAGATAGCATTTTGTTTTCTTCCTATCCAATCATTAGCATATCAATTTGTAAGCGCTTTTTACCAAAGTCATAGTTCATTGATTGAATTTACAACCGTATGACAAAACAGGCGTCCAGCGCGTATTATTTTGCACATGGTCCAATGCACACGCTTGACGTCGCGCACGTATACGCGATGGGTAATTTAATTTGTAAAAGGAAATCTGAATAATACTTTAGTAACTTTTTGCACAAGATTTGTAATTTAAAGAGAATTGGTCATTGCTCATTCTAGTGACGCTAGTATATGGACAATATAAGTGTGCTTTTTCATTTAATGACATAAAATTAGAATAATATTTTAAGGAATACTTGAGGTTTTGAGTTTTAAACCCTACATTTTGGTCAAAAAATGTGCTTGGATAGGTAGTTTTCAACAGATATTCCACATTCGTCTTGCTATAACATTGAATTGCGTTATCTGTTGACCTAGTGACTAAAAGTGTTTTTAGGGGGAAGTGTTAGCTTTCGATTGATACAAAAAATTCTGATTGGATGAAGGAGACACTTGAGGTTTCGACAAAAATCAATCAAAGAGGCCCAATTTTCAGCTATAAGCTCCACAGCTCTTACATTGTTGTGCACTCAACCGTGTAGCGTAATCAAAGACTGTGCGGAGACATTCACTGCTTGCTTGAGAGCTCTTGGACGTAAATGTGTGCTCAGGTTTATCGAGGTGGAAACTGTGCACATAATGGTTTATAAGAGAATCGTTTTTGTATAGAAACCTTTCCATGTGTCGGCTACAAGCTTTCTCCAACTATTGCGATCTTGAGCAAGCGAAACAATTTTGTTTAGCTGCAGCATCCCTTCAGTATCTCCCAGGAGGTGCTGGACATACTGTAAGTATAGTGTACGTGGCTGTCCCGGTTTTCTTTTCCCATGTGGTGGAATATAAACATGATAAAAGGGCATAATTATTCTTTCTCAGGTTCGCCGTCTTCAAGACGCAGTATATATATGGCCGAGAATTTTGAGTTGATGAATCTTGACTCTGGTAACCAGTGGAGTGGTGTTGGTCAGATTGTAGATGGTTTCATTTAAAATCGATCCACTCGCTTGATGTTTAACATGACTCTGTAACAAGATGTTGCAAAGGCATTGATCTTGTTTTCCATGCGGATGATTACCCATGACTCGCACCCGTACAGAAAGACAGTAACACACGTTGTCTCAAACAGCTTGATTTTTGTTTCGATTGGCAGGGACGGGCTTCTCCAAAGGCGTTTCAATTTCCAGAAAGCTGCCCCTGAGGCTAGTGCGTTTCTTCTTTTAGGTCTCCAACACTAGAGCCCATCTTGGAACCCACGTACTTGAAGTCTGTGACAGGTTGATGGTACTACCATAGATTCCAAGTGCTGGTTGGGCGTTACAGTTTGCAGTCGTATATGCTGTCTTAGATGCGCTGATGACAAGACCTAGATCTGCTGCTGCAGTTGCAGTTCTTGTAAACTGTGACTGGGCCCGGACAATGGAAGATTCCAACAAGGCAATATCATCAGCAAAATGCAGATCATTCAGCATCCTAGCAGGTATCTGCTTGACCGACGTGGGTAGGTAACAATTCCAGCGTCAATTCCAGAAGTTGATTTCTTCAGAAGGTAGTCTACCAGGATAATAAACAGGAATGGTGCCAACACATCACTCTGAAGCACTCCAGTTGTTACTTGGAAATGCTCTGAGATACTTCCATCTACCGTAACGGCACTATTGGAGTCCCTGTAGAGCACCTGATGGATGGCCTTGACCAATGACCACAACATCAGATTTATAAGAGTTTTTAAGGCTAGTGTTCAAGTTCCTCCATCTTTCTGTAGATTGACAAAACTTTGAAACGGAGTACCGCTTTTTGGCCTCATACATTTTCAAGTTTAAGTCAGATGGTTGCAACTGATACCCTACTTGGCAGTCCGCATGGCTCTTGCTTTCCAATAACTGTCTCAGCAACTTCACGAACCGCTGTTTCGAAGAGATGGGTGTAGCATAATCCATGCTCAAGACCTGGAATCTTGTTTGATAGATCCATCTGACAATTCTCTTTGTATCAGGATCTTGCCACTTCTTCCAGTGAATTTTGGTCTCTTGCAAGGTTTTCCTTTGCTAGTTCGCAGACTGGCAGCTAGACGGACGCTTCCACTTCTACTGAGTTGTATGCTCGACAGTTGCGGAGAGAATTTACCCACTTGCTGTTTATTAGAATGTGATCTAACTGTGCATGGGTTGATCCAGCTGGATGGGTCCAAGTCCAGAGACGGTTCCTGGGTTGGGGAATCTCATCTGGGCCGGTCTGAGATTGTACTTCTGGCAAGCGTTGACCAGACGCTCACCATTGTCATTGGTTGAATCATGGTAGCAATGTGGACCAATGACACAAGGATGGGAAAGATCTGTTCCTATTCTGGCATTAAAATCGCCGAGGACGAGATGGATGTTGTGCCTTTTCATACCATCCAGGTGGTCAGACAGAGATGAATAGAATTCCTCTTTGTCAGAAGATGTTAAGCGCTCATTGGGTGCATATACAAAAGTGATGCTAAGCTGAGGGTTACCATGGAATGTTACACATAGTATCCTCTCGGAAACAGCTTAAGACACTCTTAAGACACATGTGAATGTGCTTGGACATGACCAGACCCACTCCTTCGTGCCTTTGCATGGTAGCAGAACTGAATACTAAAACCCAGTTCCTATCGTCTGACCAAAGTTCATCAGTTCGGCTTGGTGTAATGAGACGATGTTTTGAATTCCGAAATGTCAATACCTGCATCAACACAGCCCATGAATAGCTGATGGATTTTCCCTTGTTGATTTACAGTACAGACATTATAAGTAGACATTACAAGAAGTTTGAAGGTAGACTTGGTAAGTCTCGGTCCCAGCTGATTTGTGCTATACTTCGTCACCACTGACAAGACTATTGTGTATCTTTCCCCGAGATATTTCCGTGTACTTGGATGGAAGGCGTAATTTTGGCCTTCGGTCTTTCTAGATCGTCAAACTGTTTACAAACAAAAAATATAAATTAGACAATGTCTTTGTCAAATGTCCGACGAATTTGTAAGAAAAGTTATGCACATATTAATGTCGTATTCTTTAGTTTCTGATCGTATTAAAAAAATCTCAATGTTTTTGGAGTAAGTTGGGGATGTATGTGGATCACGACGTAACCCATAAAAAATGTCGTAAACATTGCGGCTGCAGTATAATTTTTTTTATGTAACATTATCTGAAAAGAGATACCTTCCGCCGGGACCTTCATTCTGTAACGAAATTATCTATCACACAACTTATCTTAAGCTTAAATATCAACGAAAACAGTTACCTTGCATTGCGGGTCCTCCCCTAAAAGGTGGGGTGTTGTCGCGGGTGTTGTGCACTACTCGTACTATCTATTTTTTGAAGATGCTGAAGTAAATAATGACGGAGAATTTGTTATCGCTGCCTTTTTACAATTTTGCACAATATTTGCCATAATGCACTACTGCATGGTATGATAACGTTTCGTTTTTCTGTATATAAAGCGTGTGGAATTAAATTCACGTAGGCACTTTGTGATATATAGAAGAACGTATTCATCAATGGTGAGAGAAAAAGTATAGCAGTGCGGGTGCAGCTGTCCCGGCCCGGGTCCCATGTGAAACGCTTTGCCCCCCCCCCCCGACAAAAAGGTGAAAGAAAAAGTGCCCCTCTGAGAAAAAATGAAAGAGAAAATCAGGAGGGCAAAGGAAAAGAAAATGGGCAAGGAGCCCCTTTTCTAGCAAAATTCAGGGCCAAAATAGTGTAAAATACAAAATTTTCCGCGCTGGGCGCGCACATTGTAACAATAAAGCCCTTTTTTTTAGCCGGATAACATTTAGTGGGCGAAAATAGTGTAAAATACCATTTTTTTCGCGCTACGCGCGCACATTATCCCAATAAGGCCCTTTTCGGGAATCTCGAAAACATACAGTCTCTATGTATTGTATGATGGAACTGCAATTTTTTTCGTCTTTGCCCTCAAAATTGTATTTTGCCCCCCCCTGACCAAGAAAGCTGGCTACGCCCCTGGTAAACACCGCATTCTGGGCCAAAAATAGTACACTGGTCAAATCGGGCAAGTGATATTGATTTTTTTTTTCGTGTGCTTTGCGCGCAAATATTCCAGTCAAATCGAGCACAAAATTTGCTCGCCCCTCCCTCCCATTTGAATGCTTCCACCACCACCGCTAGAATGATGTTTTACTTTAGACTATAGAGTGTATGGTTTTTGGTGTATCTATGATCTGACCATGGACTCGTATACTTGCTTGATCTGACTATGGAACCTTCGATTAATGCGCGGTTTTATTTCTTATTTCATAAGGGAGCTATAGAATGAGCCCAATCAGCGCAGTGTGTATTCGAATAGTAGACCTGGTCTGATTTGCTTGTGCAATTTAGATAAGATTGCAGTTGATAATATCATTAGTCAAGATCTCTTTGAAATAAGATACATAATACGTTCACAGTGAACACATACCAGGTCGGAATCATGATGATATGAACAACTTAAATTTGATTTATGAATAATATGCTACAATCATATCAGAGCAATTTCTTAGAGTTCATATGCATTATTTTTTGTGCATGAGTTTACGCATTTGTTGAAAGGACACCATGAGGGGGAATTTACTGCATCTGCTGCTGCTGTTTATCTTATTTAATACAGGTAAGCCTAATCGTGAACTTCTTGTAACAAAGTCTGATCCAACCATACGTACAGTAGATGAGAAGCTGGTCTCCCGTGTGCATGGGCGTCAATCTGGGGGGGGGGAGCAGGAGATGGTCCCCACCTTCTGCACAATGGCCCATTTTCTGTTCTTTTCAGCCACTTGGACAAATCAGGCCGATTGTTCCCTCACATTTCAAGCCGGATTGGCGCTAATGCCCATGAAATACTGATGAATAAATTACAAACCAACATGAAATAAATCTCCCAAAACTATTTGTTTGTTTAGAGAGTAAACGAAATGCTTTTATATGTTAGGTAAATGACACTGCTATATCATAACATGGTATATAAATGAAACTATTCAACAAATCATAGAAATATAATATGCTTAGCCAATTCCATTATTAAATGTGGCATTTATTAATGTATTCATGAAAATATAATCTTTAAAAAAATCAGCAAAGCAAACAACTTATGTTAGTGTTGTTTTTAAGGATACTTTGCGTTATCGATCAAGTGACATAGGGCCTTTCAGTCGAACTTTTGAGCTAAGGGCACTTTAGACAAACGAGCATGTAGACGACTTTGGTTCTAGTAGTGAAGCCAACACTGACTGCATAGCAAAAAGTTATTCAGATTTATTTAATTATTTCGATTAGTTATTTAGTTATTATTATTTATTTATTTAGATTTATTAATAGTTAGTTTTGTTATCTCGAGATAATTTCCGAAAAAAAACATCCCCAAAAAATCATTTTTGCTCATGTCACTCGTGAATTTATTATTACATGTAGCTACATAATAATTTCACGATGCACGAGCAAACTGAGCATGGTAACATTTTTTTTTGGGATGTTAAAAATATTTTTCGGATACTATCTCAATAATAAAATTATCTCAATAATAAAATTATCTCGAATAATAAAATAATCTCGAGATCTTATTTCAATAATTTTATTATCTCGAATAATTTCTGAATAACTTTGTTGCTATGCAGTCAGTGTTGTTTCACCATACTAATAACTTTGTTGCAAAGTCGTCTAACGTGCTCTACGTGCTCGTTTGTCTAGTGCCCGTAGCTCAAAAGTTTGACTGAAAGGCCCTATGTCACTTGATCGATAACGCAAAGTATCCTTAAAAAACAAATTATTTTAGAATATCTCCTGAAATTACGTGTTACCTTAGAATATCTACTGATATTTTCCATTATTTTAGAGAATGTTGTGAATTTTTGTGTTTTTTTTACAATATTCTTGTCTTTTCTTAGGTTTTATTAAAATGTTTCGTTATTTTGTGTTATCGATCATGTGACATACGGTACGGTACCGGTAAGGCCAACTGAAATGGAAAAGGTCCAATCCAATTTCAGACTTAAAGGGGCATTTCGTGATCCACAACCTCATCCCCCCACTTTTCTCAAAAAAAGTTGAGATTTTTATATCACTGGAAACCTCTGGCTACATAATGTTTATGTACAAAATATTTCTTGCAGATTAATTCGTTAAACAAAGATACCGTGAAATTTGAATTTCGTTCTGGTGCACCAGAACGAAATTACAACGTATTGTCTATGGAGCAGTGTAATACACATAATCATACACAACTCGCAAACGCAATATCAGAATCAACTGAAATTTTGGGGATATGCTTTTTTCGTGGATATGTACTGAAAAATGTCATAAAAAGAGGATGCTAGGATCACGAAATACTCCTTTAATACTTTGAGAAAATCCATTCGAAACTTTCAACACTTTGTCATAAAGGGTAAAAAACGAACTTACTTACTGTATTTCCACGTATTTCAATGGGACATTTATTTAGTGGTGTGCCCACATAAGACGCAAAAGAAAAATGAATAAATAAAAATAACGTCGTGCGCCCTTAATATTTGCTATTCCAAGCTCGTGATATTTCCGAATTTTGGTTTTCGGATTTGAATTGGCATGATTGGTAGCTGTCGGTATCAAAGAACAAAACTGGAAAAGGCAAGACAATAGACATATTTACAGCTTCAGTGAACAACCTTGAAGCAACGGAAATGATTTAGATAATGCCTGAAGGAATTGTGGTAAGTTGGAGCTCGTGTCTGGTTGTCATTAACATCATGTTTGACAATCAATGACTTTCTCAGTTTCCATGGACATGCCCATGGTTTCTGTCATGATTTAAGCTTACCTAAAATTACCCCCTGTACTTTACTAAACACATGCTTTATTCTCGATCCAGATTGATACTATTACTATTACTAGGCATCATAGTGAATCCATGCAGTAAATATCATTGTAAGGGACTGTGTTCACAAACACTTGTTAAAGGGGGGGAGGGGGGCCTGATGCAAAAAGGGGGGGCTGAACTTTTTAACCCTCCTAAGGGGGTGCCTTGAAAAAATGACCACAAATTTTCCTGGACAAATTAAGTTTATATGCTTTTTTATGGGGTTGACCCATAATTTTCATGTCAAAATGGGGGGGGTCCTGAAATTGTAAAGGTCTGTAAAGGGGGGCCTGAAGAATTTTTGCGATGACTTTTTTTTTGCATCAGGCCCCCCCTTACAAGTGTTTGTGAACGGTCCCTAAAGTAAAAGCAAAAAAAAAGATTTACCGTTAGATTGATCATCTAATAAGTGCCCAGGGCGCTTAAAAAACAAAGTCAGTTTTTTACTTGGTTTACCTAATAAATAGGGCACCCATTCAGTGATCCTAGCGCTAGTGTAAAAACATATATATATTATAAATTGAAAAACTTGGTTTACCTAATTTTTTTAAGGGGCGTTATCAAAATTCACGCAGTACCAACGTATTGGCTTCGTATTCCTTGAGATCAGATTATGACCTACTCTGGGTAAAGATAAACACCTGTGCTGAGCATCAAATTGGTCACTTATCGCTCACTGTTCAAAATGTGACATCTACACCAATTACAGTCCCCGAAACTGTCTACTTTTTAGCCGACCGCAATTCCGAAACATTTAGTGATAGTTAAAAATGCGATCCCCAACCCTTTGGTTACCTTTGGACGAATTTGCAGAAATCTCCGCGTCTCCGTGTCTGAAATTCCCTGGTACAAACATCGAAAATGTCGCATTTCTCAGTCCCGGTGATGATACTATATCCGCATCGCTGTTTTCATACATGAATATGCATATCTCTTACCCCTGTAAGGTCAAAAATGTGGCGTTGATTTCTACCAATCCGATCCACCGATTGTGACCTTTTCATGAATATTTAATAAGCACCTTGATACTGACGTCATATCTGAGGTGACAGGAGGCAGCAGATACCATTTTGGTCAACTGAACTCGACTCGTGCGTTCTTTTGGTTGACATAAATCGAACAAAATTTTCAATAACGGGTAATAGTAGGATTTCAATTTTTTATTAATGAAGTTACTTGTAGTTTTGAGGAATGACAAAGTTGTTTTTGGAAACTTAGATGTTTATTTCAACTGATGATATAGGATCGCAAGGTGAGTGAATCAGGGAGTGAATTCGTGAAGAGATTTGCTTGTTTGCGTGATAGTAGGATACGGGATGTAGGCTAGTCCTCTGTGTTTGACCGGCTCCGACGTCTCAATTCACGCAGAATTATTTGTACCTGCTAACCAGACAGCAATACTGTGTATTGCTGTATGGAACCAGACATAATTATGACCATTAATCTGGGATTTTGCTTGCTTCTTGACTATCAAGCAAAAACAGAAAAGGAAATATTCCTTATTCTTTAGTACCGTTTAAACACTCACACATCTGATAAACCCTCGAATTGGGTATAGAATAGTGGGAAATTGCAAATAATATAGGCCTACATCAACTTTTACTTTAAATAGTAGGCCCCTACCGTATGAAATGGAATGAATGTTTGCGCACTACGCTGCATTTATCTCATAACATTGGGCGAACTAATGATCACTATCAAATTTTATTCTGAACTCTCCTCCCGACAAAAATTCAGGTACGTTCCTGATTTCAACTCTTTACCATTGGGCCTCCAGGATATTTTGCTGACAGGGCCCTTTTCCTTAAATCCGCCTCTGGTCTATCTGTCACTTCAACATTGATGATGGTACCCTTTAGCAAATTGAAAATACCCTGGGTGGGCGCTTATTAGGGCATGGGCGCTTATTGGAATGCATGGTACCCGGTTATGGGCTGGGTAGAGGAGTGTTTGTTTGTTTGTGTATTTATGTATATGTATAATTATAAAAATCCAAGAAAAGTTGAAACCATGGACATGGTAAAGTGCTCAACCAAGAAGGGAGCTTAATACATGATAAAACTTAGATGACCCTGCTACATTTGTTTTACAGAACTGTTTCGTAAGGGCCGTAGCCCTCACTCCTCAGAAACTTAGTGCAGAATGAGGTTCAAATTAATATTACAATACCTACCAGGAAAATATGTGCATGCATCAATGCACATATAATTTATATTTACTTATAAATATTCATTTATAAATCTATTTTAATATCTGTTTGTTTATTTATTTATTGATTTATTTAATTTGATTGATTGATTAATTTATTTTTTAATCATCAATTTATTTATTTTGTTTACTTATAAATTTTATTTGAATATTTATTTATTTATTTAAAGTTCTTAGAATTTTAATTATTTATTTGTTTATTTACAGTGGGCTTGTTTCAAGTTGTTTGTTTATGAATATTATTATTATTGAATTGTTCTTAGTACGGTATCATTAGTTATCATTTCTGTTATTATTAATTACTAGTGGGACACCCACGCTTCACACGGTTCCCTGCTAGATGAGTAAATGGGACAGGAGCCTCAGGAGGAATTACTGAACAGTTTGACTCATTGAAATGGTGGACATCTGGACATGGACTAAACATCTAGAGATACATGTATGACTGTAACAAACTACATGTGACAATGACCTTAAACATTTTGACAGAGACGATCAATCTACATGTATTGACACAAGGTTCCTGCCATCAAGGAAAAAATAATCCCACTTGAAAATATAATAACAATAGGCGATGAAAAAGTGGGTAATGGTGAATCCATTCTTGTTTGCTACCTTTTAACTTGCCTTCAGTTTTTGTCTTGTATTTGTTTTTAAACTACAGCATGTAGTTTTCGTTGTTTGATTTAATATTTGCCCCTGAAGAAGAGCAGTTTATCTGCTCGAAACGTCAGTTGATTTTTTGTCTGTTAGGTTTTGTTTGTCTACTACATGTATGTGCACAGTGATTTTCATCACTCCAGTGTACTTTTGTACTGTTTTCCTGACACTTCAGTGGGTTCTGGAATTGGCCATTTTTGGCCATCGAACTTTGTTGCCTATTTTTAGGCCTACATTGTTGTTTGGTTTTTCATGTCTGCTTATGTGCACAGTGATTTTCCTCACTTGTTCTAGTGCACTTTTTCTTCTAATGCCTATTTTGTCCCCCCACTCACGTACTCTGTAGTATGTATTTTACTTGTTCCCCCACATCAAGTTGGTGTACCTTGCTTTTTTTCTTTCCAATAGGCGATGAGTCAGGTTTGAACATTTTGTTTCATGCACAGTATTAAAAGCTGTGGGAATGCCAGGATCATGGTGGAAAAACTTGACAATTAAGTACAAAAAAAGATGCTTCCATAATTCAATGACCCTCTCCGCTTCCCTTATGCAATGTTATCCAAAAATGGGAGGGAGGGTGGGATTTTTGGTCCTGTCTGATCGAAAGAGGAAATGCAAGTGCATCACAAGAAAACTATGGCCACAACAAAGGAATGGAAAAAAGAACAGAAGACCTGATTGGCTGTCCACCACTAAAATGACAGCTGAGTGGCCAAGAAATTGGGCTTGTTGCTAGACAACAATAACAACCCTAAACTATGACCTGAATTAATAGCTTGATAGCTTGAAGGTAGGCCAGAAACTCTGAAGTGGGCTTGAGTGAACTCAAGTGGAAATTGAGAGGATAAGCCTCTGCACTCAGATGCACATGATTGCCCAAGATCCCCTGATGCTAAGACAATCTAGTTTTTTTAAAAGATTTGCACTTTTAAAAACGGAATTGTGACAGAGAACTCTTGATTGCACTTGCGTATGATTGGAAGTGGATTAAATGTCGTTAACAGTCCCAAATTGTTTTCTCTCCTTTTAGTTTCTTGCCAAGTTTGTGGAAATGGCTGGCAGGAATATGGAGATAAATGCTACCAAGCTAAAACTAACAAGCAATCATGGACAGCAGCAAGGAAAACATGTCAAAAAGAATCCGGAGACATGGCTCTTATCCCCAGCAAAGATATTAATGTAAGTATAGCCATGATCAAATGAAATGGTATCCTTATAATGCTACTGAATCAGAATTGGGACAAATCACATCATAGGTTGATTTTCCCAATTGACTATGATTATAACCTATGGTCTTATCTAGCTGAAGTGGGGTAATTTCAATATCTTTTTCTGTTTTTGTAAGCAAAGTAAAAATGAAATCAGGATTCAGAACTGCGGAAACGGAAAAAAATCTGTACAAACACTGTATATTCACAATTGACAAAAAACAGGTACATAAGTAGACCAAATTGAAGTTACCATAAAATATGATTTAGTCTCTTCAGCTGACATAAGAAAAAATATTAGAAAATTGAATACCTGAGTGGAAGAAGGGCCCAACTCCATAAAAACTGTTTTTGAGATATTAAGAAAAAACTTAATATTTGGAAAAGTTTTATAGACAGAATGTTTTCATCTTCAGGGGACCTTTAATACATGAACATACAATATTACATACATTCAAAATTATATTTGATGTTTCCATGGCAGCGGTACAGGTCTTAATACGAGTTGGAGTTGGGCCCTTCTTCCACTAATATACTGCAAGTGCCAGTTCTGTGTTATAAATAGCTACAGGAATTAGGTAATCGTCATTAATTGCACAAGTAGAACTCATGTAATATGTTAGCAAGAAAGTTTATTGCAGTGAAAAGCAGATTTCATGGATGAACAAAATTCCTCTTTAACCCAATATTTGTGGAAGAAGGGCCCAACTCCATGGAGTTGGGCCTTTCTTCCATGAAAACCAAGATTAAGTGTACGTGGAAGACTATATAGAGAGTGGATTTTGGCTCATCTTTCACACACAAGGAAGAACAGTCTGCTGGCAATAAAATGCTGGGTCTAACTCATTTTTGTAAAAAATTGGAGTTGGGCCCTTCCACTCAGGTATTCAATTGAATCTTAGTCTATCTGCACCAATCCAACAAAAACCATTGCTTTTTAGCAAAGAAAAGATAAGGGCAGATAAGAACTAACAAATTTAATGTTTTTCTTATTATCTATTTTGGAAAAAGAGATATCTGGAAGGATATTAAACCTGCTATGCAAATAGTACCCAGGTAATCAAGTACCAGGAAATTAATTTGAAAATAGCAACTGACGAAAAAACGGTTGCTCTCAGACAGAACTTAAAAAATCTTTTCATACAGATGGTCTCTCAGGCTCTGAAAAACAATAAGTAATAAGATATAATAATAATAAATTGGATGCTTGGATAAGTTTTCAAGATAAATTGTATTTTTATAACTGCTTATCTTGATGTTTGGTTACATCAGAGAAGATGAGAATTCTCATCTTCTCTGGTTACATATTTGATGTTGTTTCCGTGACAATCTGTTAGTATAATCATAACATTTGTGCATATCGAGTTAATCTCGTAGAAGGGATACACACATACTTTTATATGTTTTACGACTTTTTACCGTTTCCTGTATATCAAATCTTATTTTGGTTCTGAGTTCACCTACTAAAATGTGGAAAAGGTATATATTTGCAGCCAAGTGTAGATGACATTCCAATGTATAATTATGCCAAGTGAAGAAGTTACCATGTACAGAACCAAAGTTATAAGAGTTGAGGTAGAACTTGTTGAATGACCCTCATATATTGCAATGCTTTTCGAGCAGTTTGAGTATCGAAAACATTTCTCAAATGCAAAAAAAAATTACCAAATAAAACAAGCTTTGTCTTGATATTATAGAATACAATGGGAAACTGTCATTGATGACGCTTTTCCCATCAATTTCAGGATCAACATATTATTTTTGCAGACCAGACTGCTAAAGATTATTTTTCATTTGTGTGTATCAGGATTTCATAGAGCAATGGATGTCTGGTGTGAATGCTGAGTATTGGATAGGGTTGAGTGACATAGCAACTGAAGGTAGCTTCCTATGGCTGGATACCAAATCTCCTACATATTATGGATTTACGTAAGTATCACTTGCTGATTACAACAGTTAGAGAGAGAACCCACATTGCTGCAATTCAAATGTTCCCAGCAGCATGATTACCACAAATCTGTAGATGCTATGACCCTTATAACTTAAAATCATTCCAACTATTTTATATGTAAGTTTATAAGGTGACATAGAAAAGAACCCTCTACAGGCTGACTGACCCAAATTTTTATAAATTGGCGAAAACTTTTTCTTGTATGAATGAATATTGACTCATATTTCAAATATGTGACCCCTCAGCACAACTGAGCCCGGATGTCGCCAGTGCCACTATTGAGATATGCTCCATTGAACTTAACAATAAACAATAGGAAACAAAGGATTTATTGACTGTTTTATTGATTTTTCACTACTTAAGTGTCAAGTACTTAGACATGATATATGATCATTTTAAAGCTAATTTCAAGCAGAATATTTTGGTTGAATATCTCAAAATGATGATTGGCGACATCCGGGCTCAGTTAGGCTGAGGGGTCACATATTTCTGAAAGGATATTTTTTAAATATCTAATTATTTGGTTTTATAATTCATAATGAACATACTTTTCATTTGTTTTATTGACAATTAGGTCATTTATCTCATCTCAACCAATGGGTTGGCTGGTCACCCTCTCGTATTTTGTTTAAAGTCACTTATGTTAATGCCCTATGGGCCAACTCAGAGGATGATTTTTAAATAAAGCACTTCCCACCATGCCACTGTGTTGACTTGCGGTTAGCACAGCTGTGTGAGTGAACATGACACCACTGTGCGCACATTGCATTGACGGACATGGTTAAATTTGAATTTGGACTGATATATTTACAATAAAAACGCATTCACAATGCTAGTCGATTTCACATTTTATGTTACCTACAGAAGGTGTGAATTATCCTTCATGCATACATCACTTTAGATCTGAAATCGACCAAGTAATTGCACAGAATTCAATGGGATTTGAAAAGTAAAGTGGCAGTTGAAACTCGTTTGCAGTGCATGATGGGGCTTCCTTAAATCATCATCTGGGGCCAACTGAACACATTTCAAAGGCAGGTCTCACAACTTCTTGCCATTTCATGACTATGGCTTGTTGCATTTTGGCATTTTTTTACTTTTTTTGATGCAATTTGCCCACCTCCCATTGAAACACACACAAAATTATGCAAAATAGAAAATACCAACCTAAATTTTACTTTGAGGGAAGTTGGGGAGAAGGCGTCACTCACATGTCCCAGCTATTATAGCTGGGACATGTGGAGTTTATATGTCTTGCCATGACGACCCCCTGTTTCAGCGCCAAAATGTCTATATTGGTGTGAATATACATTGTTTTTGAGTCCAGAATCTGACATTTTGGGTCAAAGATTCCAATTTGTAGCCCTGTAGCTTTCTCCAGTGGGCGTCTAAACCCAGAATTTTTGTTAATGTTGTGATGCATATGAGCCAAAAAAAAAGAAGGGAGGTTGTTGCTGCAAGGGTTAAGGCAATAGTCACTAAGTTTTTACCCCTTGTCTTGGCACATTGTCAATATAGTGACATTGGTCGGTATATATTACATGCTTGTAGTGTTTTA
This sequence comes from Amphiura filiformis, assembly GCF_039555335.1. Taxonomy (NCBI): domain Eukaryota; kingdom Metazoa; phylum Echinodermata; class Ophiuroidea; order Amphilepidida; family Amphiuridae; genus Amphiura; species Amphiura filiformis. The sequence continues at coordinate 9,395,735 of NC_092647.1, forward strand.
GTGTGTAATTGGCCTAGTTCAAAGGTCAATCAAATTGAATGATTACATAAGAGTGGGCACCACTTTCATCTTTCATGATTTACAACACCTTGTTCACTAAACAAAGGGCCTGCTCCCAGGAGCACAAACATCACAACTCAAATTTAGTCACATGCACATTTCATTGCCTTTACTCCCTATTCCAGAAAAATACACAACTAATTTGTTGGCATCAAAAGATATTTTGTTCTGTTTTGCCAAATGAAACATAGAATCTTAATCCTTTGGTTAGTTTCAACTGACAATAAAAGTCAAATTTAATAGTTTAGCAATTTGAGGGAAATGTGCCCATAATTTCTTACAATGGCAGTCACAAAATTCAAAGTCTTGGCACAAGTCTAAGCATACAAAGTATGAAGTATAGGCTATGAGTTTGCTTATAAATTTAGTTTTTATGTTAATTTTGATAATTAGTAATAAAGATATTAGAAAATGTGTTTTCCAAATATAAGAATGTATAACCTGAAATTAGTTACAGTATGCGAAAACACCCTAAAAATGCATGTTTCTGGCCCTTATTTCCAAAAATTTGCCAAATATATATACCTTTATTGCCAGTTAGAACTAAAGGATTATGATTCAGCTATATTTCATTTGACAAAACAGTGTAATATAATAAACTACACAAAAAAAGTTTCTTTATAGTCAGGAAATTTACCCACTATTAAAATCTAGCAACTAAGTTTGTATGTTTGCTAAATAATTGCATGCGGGGGATTGTCCTGCACATTTTGACACCTCAATCACTACTCTATGACACTCTTGAGAAAAGATAAAAGTACCAAGAAGGTCGATAGTATAGAAATATTAACTGTCTATGAGTGTGATGGTCGAAATATAATCACGAGGTGAAAGATGGATTGTTCCATTCCACGAGCCGGAACACAAATTTAAGACAGTTTATATATTTGTTTTATATCACTCATGCATAAATTATATTACTAAAATACTATTTAAGGTAGGAAATACATTTTTTCATCAACATAACACCATATTTTGTCGTGATATACTTCACATTTTGGGGTCCACCCCATAATTAAATCGGCGAGTCCAAGAGTCATCGCACGGCTTGGCGCAGGCGCACTATGGCAGAGCACTATGATAGTAACTATCACACAGAGAGGGTGATGGTAAAAATGATAAATGGTAATGAACTGTCTAGAATTTATGTATGAGTGATATAAATAAAAATGGCAAAGAAGCCTATTCAATGGTTTTAGAGCTGATTCACTGATCCAAGACAGTTTCATTATTCCTGCCATTTCAATTTGAATTTAAAGCATTTTCCTTGATGCATGTGGATAATCATTTCCTTATTGTGCAGATGAATGATCAAAGACAAAAGGTGAGTGGGTACTAAGACATTAATGTTTTGAGAGATGGGTTTGGAAATTAATCTCAAGTGAAGTTTGAAGCGGCAGTATGATGCCTGAAATGTGCTCAGCAAGTAAACAAAAATGTTATCTGCATGTTTGTTGTTTTTTGTGTTCTTTTATGCTGAAAACTTGAATATGCCTTTTTGCAATTTTTATTTTTCGAGCTTGCGTTACTTAAACATTCATATCTTTTCTCAGGAGTGTCATAGGGTAGTTATTGAGGTGTCAAAATGTGCTGGACAATCCACAGAAACTTTTTTGTGTAGTGTATTTATTTTTAATGCAAAAAATCAAATCCAAAAATATTAGTTGTGTATATTTCTGGAATATGGAGTAATTATTTGTAATACAAGTGCAGAAAGTGTGTTCAACGTTACATCCTTCCCTGCAGGTGGTGGGCGCACACCACTAAATAATCTTCCCATTGAAATATGTGTAAAAACACTGGTTTTCTTTGGTCATATTGAGGTTCTTTTGGGCTAGTTTTAAAATATTTTATGATAACCAATCGATTGCAAATCAATGAAAGTTTAACATATGTTTCAATGTATGGGGTACCTTCCACCTCGTTTTCCCGCTACGAGGCTGTGAACAGCACCCTCACTGTTTTTGACATGCTGTAAAGACTGCAAACCTGTTTCTGCCGTTTTTTAATTTGCGGACTTATTTTCTTGATAATTATGTAAATGCGACTTTTTTATGGACTCAAATTTATGTATAGGCTTGAAACTTTCATTTAAGCTATAATTCGCAACTCTCTCTGATTATTAGTCTAAAGACAAGCCCAAAATATCTCAAAAAAGTTTCTGTATTTTACCCGAACCCATTAGGGTTACACAAATGGCGCATTTATTTAGTGGTGTGCACCCTGGTATTCCTCCATTTGTGTGTGTTTAGCATGGAGGGCAAATTAAGGTCCCCATGTGACAATCCAATTATGTCTCATTTGATTTTCCATAGCTATGGAGTTTCTTTGTTCCTCTAATGCAAGAGCATAACATTGAATTTATTTTCAGTAATTGGTCTCCTGGTGAACCAGACTCCAGTCAAGATAATGATTCAGACTGTGTAGCTTATGATACCAATACTGGTCAATGGGCAGATGATGATTGCACAGTTACAAAGAACTTCTTCTGTGAAAGGCCAAAAAGTAAGTACTTACTATGGGATCATGAAATTTGAAATCCAGTGTGGGAACATTAAAATTTAGGGAGGAGGCAAGAATTTTTTTTGTGCCTGATTTAGGAAGGCACAACAAATTTTCAATTTCAGAATATTTTATCCCAAAATGAAGGTGCATTTTGATATTTGATAGACCAGTCCATGCAGCAAGATTGTTCAATTCACCCTATTTTGGCCCAATACATAGAGTGTGTGACAGAACTTTTGTTTCAAACATTGCTGTACCATATGTCATGCAATAGTTCAATATTCAGTCCTGGGTCCTTAAAAATATTAATGTCCTATACCCCAATTAACAATAATAACTGCGCGCCATCTATTTTGAGGTCATTGTGGGAAATTGGAGGGTTTTGTTTTGGGCCAAGGTCCAAAGCAAAACCAGACAATTTCACACAATGAACTCAAAATAGATGGTGCAAAGTTATTATTGTCATTCATTACCGTCGTATCTGATATTTTGAACAAATCAAAATGGCATTTATGTTATTTTATGACATAAAACGCTGTTAAATATAAACAGTTTTAAATTGATGAATGTTCTCAGTCATCCAGTTGTAATTTGAAATTAAATCAAAATACTGGGCTTACTATTTTTAGCAATGCTACGTTGCATGTCACATGACCAGTCCACCGGGTCAGTTGCCTGATAAAGTGTGATGGTATCACACGCATAACGTAGTATTGCTAAAAATAGTAAGTCCAATATTTTGATTTAATTCAAATTTCATAAACAGTTTTAATTATTAGTATAACATACACTACCAAAAAAATCGACCAGGTGAACTTGACATTAGCGCAGACAACAAGAGCTACAAGTACCAATCACAGAAGCACAATGGCATTGCGTGTGCGTTGCTGTAACGCTTGGTGTATACATTGTTACGAGTCGTACTTGACTCAAGGCCAAAATCACCTTTTACCCGAACTCACACGAATGCACAACACAAATACACTGTTTGTTTAAGCTAACAAAATCTAAGTCTTTAATTGAAAGCAAGTTTCGTTTGGTACAATATAATGACTACAAATGCACATATACATTAATCAAATATAATCACTCTTTATCTATTTTGTACTTAGCCAGCATTCTTCTTCTTGGTGATCATAAAGTTCTTGTAATGTTCTGGACGACTGATGTAATATATCCCTATTCACTCGTCCTGCGACAATCAGCGAAGTCCTTTGTACACTTGCATTGATAACTCCTTGCGTATAAAATCCTTACACGAAAATGGTGTTCTCCAAACATGTTTACAACTCCTTGCGCAATTCTCCTATACTAAACTCCTTGCGCCGTCCTCCTATGCTAAACTCCTTGCGCCGTCCTCCTATGCTAAACTCCTTGCGCAGTTCTCCAAACTTGGTGCTATTTCCACCTTTCACACAATATCTTCAGGAAGCAGGACTGCGATGCAGTTGTCCCCACTTATTTTGACAGTTGCGTTGAATCAAAACACCAGACTTCAGCAAGTCGACAGAAGAATATATATTCCTTTCTTGGACAAATTACGTTCATTGACGTATTCTAGATCTTCTCCGACAACACTGGCAAATAGTAGTACTTTGACCACATAAAATATTTCTGGTTTGCAATTTCCTTTCTTTGAAGGAATTGGACTGTAAGCATATTAGCTAGCTAGCCCAGATCAACACTATCAACTGTGACAATAATTGTGTTTACATTTTCTTATATATCAAGAAAGGGGAAATCCCAAATACTAATAGCCAAATGTGGAAATTCCCAAGCCTTAATTATAGCATGCATTAACCTTTCTCATTACATCACTTCCTGAGGGGAATCCCCTGACATCACTTCCTTTGGGGAATCCCGTGACATCATCTTTACTTTTTACAATCTCAGGGGTTTCCAAATATTCCAAATTAGATATGATTCAACTTGTTTTGCTCAATTTGAGAGGGAATTCCCCAAAATGTCATCACTCATGTAACTTTGTAAACAAAGATAAATAATCAAATTAAATTATTCAGGGCACATCACACCCTCCCCCTTAAAAGAAGAAAGTTCGAATGTAATGAAAACTTTCTTTAATGTTTTCTTTTTTTTTTACATCATCTTCAAAATAATATTAACTTTGAGTGCTTAACTCAACATACACAGTGACTACTTGTCACACAAGTTCCTTTTTAAAGGAATTTTTGTTCATCAGTTTTATGCAATTCTGGACAAGGCATCAGCCATTACATTGTCTTTTCCCTTAATATGTTTGATGTCCAGATTGTACTCTTGCAAGGTCAAACTCCACCTCACCAGTCTTTGGTTTTTGTTCTTCATCCTGTTGATGAAGGTGAGGGATTGTGATCTGTGAAAACAAGCACAGGGTATACTGTGGTACCCAAATACACATCAAAATGTAGCAATGCTAATAGCAATGCTAGACACTCCTTCTCAATTGTGGAGTAATTTCTCTGGTGCTTGTTGAATTTCCTTGAAAAGTAACAAATGGGGTGATCTATTTGATCTTCACCCTCTTGCATCACAACACCTCCACAGCCTATGTCACTGGCATCAACAGTCAACTTGAACTGCTTCTGAAAATCAGGTGCAGTAAGTACTGGTGAACTCATGAGTATTGATTTGACTTTGTGAAAAGCATTTTCACACTGTTCTGACCAAATGAATTTTGCATCTTTCTTCAACAAATCAGTCAAAGGACTTGCTATTTCTGAAAAGTTTGGACAGAACTTTCTATAATAGCCAACCATTCCTAGAAATCTCATGAGTGCCTTCTTGTTTACAGGTGTGGGGTACTGCTCAATTGCTTCAACTTTGGCTTTGATAGGTTTCACCTGACCTTGACCTACAACATATCCCAAGTATGTGACTGTGGCATGGCAAAACTCACTTTTTACCAGATTGACTGTCAATTGTACTTCAGACAGCTTCTTAAACAATTGATGGAGTTGTTCCATGTGTTGTTCCCAAGTTTGACTGTAAACAATCAAATCATCTACATACGCTTCACATCCCTCTATGTCTGCCACAATTTGGTTCACCATTCTCTAAAATGTCGCTGGCGCGTTTTTCAACCCGAATGGCATAACTTTGTATTGGTAAAGACCAAATGGTGTACAAAAAGCAGAAATCTCTTTGGCACGGTCTGTGAGTGGAACCTGCCAGTACCCTTTCAATAGATCAAATTTGCTAACAAATTTTGCATTCCCAATTTTGTCAATGCAATCATCAATTCTTGGAATTGGGTACGAGTCTGTCTTTGAATGAACATTTGCAGCTCTCATGTCTGCGACTAATCTGTATGAACCATCAGGCTTGGGAACAAGAATGCATGGTGAACTCCACTCACTACTACTTGGTTCTATGATATCATTGTCTAGCATATAATTGATCTCATTTTTGAGATGTTCCATTTTCAATGGATTGACTCTGTAAGGATGCTGCTTGATTGGTTTTGTATCACCAACATCTACATCATGAAATGCAGCATTTGTTCTACTTGGCGTATCAGGAAATATATTGTCAAATTTGTGAATCAAATTTGCAATTTGACTTTGTTGATCTTGAGAAAGATGACCTAACTTTGAGTCCAAATTAGTGAGCACATCAGAATTGTTCAATTTTACGTTATACTCTTTGTGCTCCAGCTCTTTATCCTGGTCAAGTGTGACATCAGAATTGTCATCTTTACTCTTGTCTACATTGGCGATTTTGTCTACATCGGCGATTTTGTCTACATCGGCATGTTTGTCTACATTATCAGTATGTTTTACTGTACACACAGGTTTTGGAATGCCACTGTCACTTCTTTCAACATACTCTTTGAGCATATTTATGTGGCATAACTGCCTGCTCTTGCGTCTACCAGGAGTCTTGATAATATAATCTACTTCACCCACTTTTGACTCTACCTCACATGGGCCATGGTATCTGGCTTGTAATGGGTGTCCTGGAATTGGAAACAGTACTAGAACTTTGTCACCTGGTTTGAACACTCTCTCTTTGGCATGTTTATCATACCATTGTTTCATTTTGGCCTGACCTTGTTTCAAGTTTTCTTTGGCGATATCAGTTGCTCTGTTAAGCCTATGCTTAAAATTGGAGACATAATCCAACAAATTGATATCTGATTTCTCATTGAGCCACTTTTCTTTCAACAACTTTAAGGGCCCGCGCACTGTGTGTCCAAACACTAACTCAAAAGGACTAAATCCTAAAGTTTCCTGAACAGCTTCCCTAGCAGCAAACAACAGCAAGTGTACTCCCTCATCCCAGTCCCTCTGAAATTCCAAACAGTATGTCCTGATCATGTTTTTCAATGTTTGGTGGAACCTTTCTAGTGCACCTTGTGATTCTGGATGGTATGCACTTGAGGTATACTGCTCTATACCTAATTGATACATGACCTGTTGAAATACTCCAGAAGTAAAGTTTGATCCTTGATCTGACTGTATGGACTTGGGGAGCCCCACAAATGTGAAGAACTTGGTTAAAGCTTTCACTATAGTCACTGCTTTAATATTTCTCAAGGGTATGGCTTCAGGAAAGCGTGTTGACGCGCACATAATTGTCAGAAGGTACTGATTACCTGACTTAGTCTTTGGTAGGGGGCCAACACAATCAATAATAACCCTACTAAATGGTTCATCAAAGGCTGGAATTGGCTTTAATGGAGCAGGAGGTATTTTCTGATTTGGCTTCCCTACAACTTGGCATATGTGACATGTTTTGCAATATTCAGAAACATCTTTTCTGAGAGTGGGCCACCAGAAATGTCTCAGAATTCTTTCATGAGTTTTCTTAACACCCAAATGCCCTGCCATGGGACTATCATGTGCTATGTTAATAACTTCAGTGTGGTATACTTTTGGTACCACAATTTGGTGCACTACCTTCCACTCTTCATCGGCAGGTGCATCAGGCGGGCGCCATTTTCTCATTAGCACATCATCTTGTTTGTAAAAACAGACAGAATTTTGTTCTGCTTCTTCTAGGGTCAATGCCCTTTGATTGATCTCTTTGAGTTCTGGGTCATTTTGTTGCTCCAGAATCAGCTTGTCATGACTTAATGGGTCTGCTATGGTTTCCCCAAGTTGTTCATGCTCAGAGGCTGTGTCATTTTGAGGGGTACTTTTATCCCCAGGAGAAGGAAGTTTATCTTCTTTCTCATTCAACTTTGACACAAATGTGTCTTCCAAATTGTAGCCTAAGTCATCAATTTGGTTGTCCTCAATTGTTTCTAATGAGGCCTTCTTACTCATTGCCCGTGTCACTGCACATGCAGGAAATATCTCCTTTTCCTCACTATTGTCATCCTGTAAACAGGGCTTATCTGTAACTATTGGGTCAGGAAAACCTTTCCCCTGCCAGATCATTTCCTAGCAACATGGACACTCCCTTGACTGGCAATTCATGTCTAACTCCTATGGTCACAGGACCAGAAACTAAGTCAGATGTCAAGTTAACTTTATGGAGAGGTACATTAAGTATTTCCATCCCAATACCCTGGATCAAAGCATTACCAGCTGAACTATCCTCATTAAAGGGCAAAGTTCCTTCCAGAATCATAGACCGTGCACAACACGTATCTCGCACTATCTTAATGGGCTTTGGACTACCATTATCACCTAGTGATACTACTCCCTCTAACACAAATGGTTCAAATTCCTCACACACCTTGTCTGTGTCACCTCCCTTTTGTGGGAATTCTTGTTTCTTGATTTGACTGACTTGTTTCTTTGACTCAAGTGACACTGCACATCCTACAGTATTACTAGCAGTTTGCTGCTGTTTTTGTGCGTCTTGTTTGGCTTTTAAGCTCCGACACATGGTCACTGTATGTCCTGGTTTCTTACAGAAATTGCAAAATAATTGGGATTTAAATTCAGTCCCACCTGTTGGTCTGGTACCTGAATTCCATGGGGTCCCTCTACCACCAGCACTATGCTGTGAATTAGACCAGGATCTGTGATTAGACTGAGATCTCCTTCTTGTGTACCACCCTGATTTGCTCTAGGTTGGTTATGGCTGAACCTGTTTGAATAACTTCTGTTATGACTACTCGCATTCAATTTGTGAGTTAAGCCATAGTCGTCCGCCATTGTCGCCGCGTCACTTAGCGTTTTAATTTTGCTAGCGCTTTCATCCAAGTGGGTTTTAATGTCAGTGTGGACACATTTCTTGAACTCTTCTATAAGAACCAATTGCTTAAGTTGGCCGAAATCATCTTTGACTTCTTTTGAACCAAGCCACCTGTCAAACATTTGTTCCTTTACTCTAGCAAATTCTACATGGGTTTGATCTGCTTGCTTTCTTGAATCTCTGAACTTTTGTCTGTATGCTTCAGGCACCAGTTCATAGGCCTTAAGGACTGCTTGTTTGACTTCTTCATAATTATTACACTTCTCTATTGGTAGAGCTGAGTAAGTTTCCTGGCCTTCCCACAAAACTACTTTGTAACAGTAGGGTCCAATGCTCTGGAGGCCATTTCAAATTTGTAGCTACCTTCTCAAAATGTTGGAAATACTCGTCAACATCTTTTTCTTTGAATTTAGGCACCAGCTTTACATACTTTGTAACATCAAACCCTGACTTTGAGGAGAAACTTGATGAGTATTTGTCACCTAGCTTTGCCAACTTCTCTTGTTCAAACTTGTACTTTTCTTCAATTTCTTTTTGTTTCAAATTTTCTTCCATTTCCAACTTTTGTTTTTCAAGTTCCAATTTTGCTACCTTTTCCTTTTCTTCTGTTTCTAATTTGTGGTGCTCAAGCGCCATCTTTTCTTAGCGTGCTTTTTCTTCCATTTCTAATTTCTTGTTTTCCATGTCTAGTCTTTCTTGTCTTTCTTTATTTTCCATATCTAATCTTTCTTGTTTTTCTTTATTTTGCATATCTAGCTTTTGCATGTCCAACTGCAATTGCATTTTCATTTTTTCCATTTCCACCTGAACTTCTAGTTCTTTCAACTTAACTGCATCCCCGATTCCAGTTTTGACCTCTTTTCTCTTGTCCAAAATGGATTCCTCAAAATACTCTTCATCAACCAAAACTTCAATCAAGGCATTTTTGATTATTTGTTTTCTGTTGGCTTGCTTTACATCCAATTCATAGTATTTTGCAAATGCTAATAACTCAGGTTTCTTCAACTTATCAAACTTCTCCCAATCTATAGTTTCAAGAAACTCTTCTGCTTTGAACTCCATACTGTACTTTCACTTTCAAGACTCAGTATATTAATGTTAACTTTTTTACAGTGTACAATCCCGGATGAGCCCCCAATTTTGTTACGAGTCGTACTTGACTCAAGGCCAAAATCACCTTTTACCCGAACTCACACGAATGCACAACACAAATACACTGTTTGTTTAAGCTAACAAAATCTAAGTCTTTAATTGAAAGCAAGTTTCGTTTGGTACAATATAATGACTACAAATGCACATATACATTAATCAAATATAATCACTCTTTATCTATTTTGTACTTAGCCAGCATTCTTCTTCTTGGTGATCATAAAGTTCTTGTAATGTTCTGGACGACTGATGTAATATATCCCTATTCACTCGTCCTGCGACAATCAGCGAAGTCCTTTGTACACTTGCATTGATAACTCCTTGCGTATAAAATCCTTACACGAAAATGGTGTTCTCCAAACATGTTTACAACTCCTTGCGCAATTCTCCTATACTAAACTCCTTGCGCCCGTCCTCTATGCTAAACTCCTTGCGCCCTCCTCCTATGCTAAACTCCTTGCGCAGTTCTCCAAACTTGGTGCTATTTCCACCTTTCACACAATATCTTCAGGAAGCAGGACTGCGATGCAGTTGTCCCCACTTATTTTGACAGTTGCGTTGAATCAAAACACCAGACTTCAGCAAGTCGACAGAAGAATATATATTCCTTTCTTGGAAGAATTACGTTCATTGACGTATTCTAGATCTTCTCCGACAACACTGGCAAATAGTAGTACTTTGACCACATAAAATATTTCTGGTTTGCAATTTCCTTTCTTTGAAGGAATTGGACTGTAAGCATATTAGCTAGCTAGCCCAGATCAACACTATCAACTGTGACAATAATTGTGTTTACATTTTCTTATATATCAAGCAAGGGGAAATCCCAAATATTAATAGCCAAATGTGGAAATTCCCAAGCCTTAATTATAGCATGCATTAACCTATCTCATTATCACTTCCTGAGGGAATCCCCTGACATCACTTCCTTTGGGGAATCCCGTGACATCATCTTTACTTTTTACAATCTCAGGGGTTTCCAAATATTCCAAATTAGATATGATTCAACTTGTTTTGCTCAATTTGAGAGGGGAATTCCCCCAAAATGTCATCACTCATGTAACTTTGTAAACAAAGATAAATAATCAAATTAAATTATTCAGGGCACATCACAACATGCATGTGTGAGTTATTAATGACCGCAAATCAATCTGTTTTTATTGGATAACACTTGCTGCATATGTTAATGAGGTTATGAATGCTTAATAAAGAAACAAAGGTGAAATTTGTATCAAAATATTATCAATCTTCTATCGTTTTGAAAGGATTGATAAGCAATATGAAAAATTACCATACATAAAATTTTGTCATTTTTGCAGGTGTTGTCCCACAATTATGTAATGTGTATGGTGGTTGGCGTTCATTCAACAACAAGTGCTATTACTGGAGAACAAATGAGCAGACATGGGTTAATGCAGAGATATACTGCAATGGTGTCAGCGGTCATCTGGTGTCCATTACGAATCAAGAAGAGGCTGATTTCATTACTGACTTTATGCTCACATATGGCATGACACATTGGATTGGATTTACTGATAGGGTAAGAGCTAGCAGAGTGTTGTCACATATAAAATAACCTTGCAAATCACCTGCCCTCATTTAATGGACATGTACAGTGTGAAATAATGCATGTTTGAACAATAGCATCAAGTTTAACCCAATGCATGGTACACCCCATGTAGTATGTACAGAGCAGTTTAAGGTTACTTTTAGTAAAATTTGGGAAACCGAAGGTCATTGGTTGCTGTTGTTTGAGATTAGCCGGTTATGAATAGGGTTTTGTTTTAGGCCGAGGTATACTCATATCCAGGTGCGTATACAGAACTCCAGCAACCGAGCAGGTGCAATATTTCTTGGTGAGCCTAGGATCATGAAATGTATTAATAACGGAACATCAGTTTACACTAAGGAAGGTACCAATAATCTACATTGTACCTGATCTTGACTCATCTTCTTACCCTAAATGGCCTGATATCACCATTGACTGTGAAGTTGTTCTGAAACTTCTTCAAAATCCGAAGCCGCACAAAGCTGCTGGCCCAGATATTAAACATCGCAACCAGATTGCTCAAAGAATATGCAGATGAGCTTGCACTATGGCTGACTTTGATTTTTCAAGCTTCACTTGCTCAAGGTGAAATTCCAACTGACTGGAAGTTTGGGCATGTTGCACTGATTTTCAAGAAAGGAGACAGACACAAAACATCCAACTACCGCCCTGTAATTCTCTATCTATCAGTTGCAAATTAATGGAGCATATCTTGCATAGTACCATCATATCACACATCTTGAAGATCACAATATCAGATTTGTCAGATGCCCAGTATGGCTTCAGGAAAAAGCGGTTGTGTGAGGCTCAACTGATACGCACTGCTCATGATTTGGCAAAAGGATTGAATGAGAGACAACAAATTGATGCAATATTATTAGACTTCTCCAAAGCCTTTGATGTTGTGCCACATAAGCGCCCCTTCATAAGTTATCTCACTACGGGATAGCTTGGCCTGGATTGAGGGCTTCTTATCCATTCGCTCCCAGCGTGTTCTACTTGAGGGCCAAGTCTCATTTGTAACATCTGGAGTCCTGCAGGGGTCCGTCCCGGGCCCCTTGCTTTTTCTGGTTTTTATCAACGACTTATTTACAGATGACTCTCTGCTCTACCGAGTCATCAAAAGTCCTGACGATGCCATTGTTGCAAGAAGATTTAAACTGTCTCCAGATATGGGAAAAGCAGTGGGGTATGTCATTCAATCCTGATAAATGTGAAGGCCTGCATATTACCAACAAGCAATCTCCCATTCACACCACTTATTCACTACATGGCCAACATCTAGCCTTAACAACCAATTCCAAATACCTGGGAGTAACCATCAGCTCTTGACTTATCCTGGAATGCTCACATCAACACCATAACCACTTGGATTCCTGCGGCGAAATGTAAGCAAATGTCCTCCTGACAATAAAGGCCCATTCAGTGATTTGCTCATCTGGATGATCGTAAAAATCATCAAAATTCAGATTTTGGTACCTTTGTTATTGTCATAGATGTGCTAACATAGCCTGCGAGTGGTTCAGCCGAAAGCCACGTATTTAAGACAAAATAAGACATTTTACACAAATCTGTAATTTAGATACTGATAGTATCTAAATTAGCTACATGTATTTAAATGGAGGCTTCAACTTCGTCGGTACTGCTGTTTTCTTTGTTTCTTGCCAAATTTGTCATTTAAAAAAAAAAACCAAATGACAATTTGAATGACTTATCCTTCACTTTTAAGCAATTTATAAACAATTTTAATTTTTTCACACTTGCGCTGGGATCACCAAGTGCTACGAGAGCTTTGTCCACCCAATTCTTGAGTATTCATCATCTGCCTGGGCACCCCATACGCAATGAAATATCCAGAGCCTGGAAACTGCAGAGATGGGCAGCACGATTTGTAACGAGTGATTATCGCCGTACAAGTAGCGTCACTGACATGCTTCAGTCACTGCATTGGGATACACTACACCAAAAATCTAGGATGAGATCGCAGGTGGTGATATGTTACAAATTGTAGCATCCATTGTGGATATTTCAGCTGCTGACTACCTTACCATCAGAAGTGGCAGGAACTATGACTCACAGAGAGGCCACAGTCATAAGTTCATCCAACCGCGTGCAAGAGTTTTAGCATTCCAGTACTCAGTCTTTCCATATACCATCAAGCTATGGAATGATCTTCCTTTATCCCTCATTGCAGCTCCATCCGTAGAAGCATTTCGGAATGGACTTGCTAGCATCCAGCTTCCATAATTGTTGACGCTATTTTTACTCACATGAAGCACTGTATATAATAAACTTTCTTCACATTCATCACTAGTACTTTTGTTCACCTCGCCATGTAAATATTCAAGGTGCAGCAATACTCAATTCTGAAGGATGCACTGTATCTAATGAAGATGAAGATATATTTAATATAGAAAACCCCAATATTTAATCTGGTAGCTTCTTATTATGAGAATAAAGTAACAATTCTTTTCAAATTAATGTTTTTTGAAAATTATTAAAAAAACACCAAAACAGGCCTAGATTTTGACCAGCCGTGAAGGGCAACGCAACAACTTTTGTTTTTTGGCCTTATGATGCATCTCAGCTGTTGACAGATTTGGCAGTTTAAGAAGTATCTGAAATCTTTTTGTGAAATTTGTCCCATTTTTATGTGGGCGAACAATATGGCATCACTTTTTCTTCTTGTTATATCATTAACAGTACAGTGGTACAGCTGGTGTGTTTGAATGGATAGATGGACAATCCTCTACAAGCTACATTAATTGGTATCCAGGGCAACCAGACCTATCGTAAGTTGAAACAGGGTGAGCCAGTGAATGAGTGAGTAATTGGGGGGGGGGGGGCAGATAAGTGGGTGATTGAGTCACTAGGTACATTTGTAATCACTGGCAATTGGAGACTTTATATTTGTGTCTTTTTCCATCTTCCATCAGAACAACCAGAGATGTCCACTGTTTTGCAAACAGTGCCCAGTTGGAGCTACTAATGCTAACATACCCCTCCTTTCTCTGAAATGGCTAAAAATTGCACTTGAAATGAGGACACCATAGTGAATCGATTTAGAAATATTGATCGCCCCAATCCCAGTCAAATGAGTACATAGACAAACAATTTTGTTGCATTTACATGTACTGAAGTTGACACTGCATAGCAACAATTTTGGCAAAGACGCAAATTAGCACATCTTTCTTTTTAGACATTTATGTGTTGAGGAGCTTCTATATCTCTGTGCATGGTATCTCTGGCCATCCAGCCAAAATCACCATGGATATGTGGCTTCGCCACCGCCATGGTAAGGAGTGGACATTCGGTGGTCTAGGTAGTAGTTTATGTTGGGCTCTGATTTTCAGCAGTCCCCAATTTGGTGGTAAAAGATATAAACTGTGGTGTGTGTCGCTATGTGTTCCCACTTATCAGTGGGGGTGAATGAGTAAGTGTGTACTTGAGTGATCAAGTTTAGTGAATGATTCATTGAGAATGAGTGGGTGAGCGGCAGCATGATGGCGGGCAAGGAAGCGAGTGAGTGGGTGAAGGAAATATGGAGGGAAATTAAGGTGAATGAAAGTACCTCAATCACACATTACCACCATATTCATGCCTAGTCATGCCAGAATATGCAATGCCTCATTTATTTGTATTTTTTTAATTTGATAGGAATAGTGATGGCAATTGTGGAATGATCAATAAAGTTGGGTCGCCACAGTGGAGCACTCTGTCCTGTACCAGTGGAGCAAGAGATTTCATTTGTGAAACTCCACAAGGTAGGTTTAGTAGAGTACCACCTGAGGATTCATGAAAACCACTCAATGATATATTTCAACAATGATTCCTATACCTTTGTACAGAAGCCAACATTGTTAATCTGTGATGAATCCACACTTTGCCAGTAGCGTATACACTAATGCAAATTAAAGGAACCGCATATATGTATAAAATTTACCACTCCTGGAACCTGTGTGCGCTACATGGTTTTATCATTTTGGAGGCATCAGCTCAACATTGCCCTTTTGTTCTGCAGTTCGATTGCTGATATTAGCAGAAAAAATTCATTGATCCTCTTGTAAAGTTAAGCGGTAATGACTAAAAATGAAACTGGACATTCCTCATGAAATAATCCTGTGTGTGAATTAGGCTATTAATCTGTTTTCATCGTTGAAAGGGATTCAATTATGTTTCACTGTCGTTCATCACCGTTTAACAATCACTGTTTAACAATAACATCGTGGGGACAGCTAAAGCTAAAGCTGTCTTTGTGAAGTAAACCAAGCATGCACGTCATTGTTAAGGTAGAAAAAATGCACACTTTAGGGATTGATGCTTTAAATTGTATGTTTCTCCTTGTTTTGTTGACATTATACCAAAATTTATGCCCACAGTGTATCAGTTTTTAGTAATTATTGTACCCATTGGCTCAGCTCTGAGTATGCAATACTATTTTGAGTGGTGTAAAACAAGAAAAACACTTGGGTCATAGGTCAACTTAGGTAACTTTTTTTGGATTTAAATCATCTACTGCAAAAGTTGTATCTGGTATGTGTAAACTGTGAGAGTTCTGAATATGAAACATCCTGCATGAAAATAACATTTACTATTGAAAATGGTATAGGAATTGGTGGTATTTAGAATGTATTATTACTGCTTTAATCACTCACTCACTCACTCACTCACTCACTCACTCCTTCACTCGCTCGCTCGCTCACTCACTCACTCACTCACTCACTCACTCACTCTCCCTCCCACTCCTCACTCACTCACTCACTCACTAGCTCACTCGCTCACTCGCTCACTCGCTCACTCACTCACTCAATCACTCAATCACTTAATCACTCAAACACTCAATCACTCAATCACTCACTCTGCACTTCCTCACTCATTTGACAGTCTACAGTCATTGACAGTAGCAGCATATACATCTGTGGTACCAATAAACATGTGAGACACATAAAATATTTTTCATTTAAAGGAGGATTTCGTGATCCTAGCATCCTCTTTTTATGACATTTTTCAGTACATATTCACGAAAAAAGCCTATTCCCAAAATTTCAGTTGATTCCGATTTTAGTTATGCATGATTATGTGTATGACACTGCTCCATAGACAATGCGTTGTAATTTCGTTCTGGTGCACCAGAACGAAATTCAAATTTCCCGATATCTTTGCAAAACGAATTAATCTGCACGAAATATTTTCTACATAAATATTATGTAGCCAGAGGTTTCCAGTGATATAAAAATCTCAACTTTTTTAGAGAAAAGTGGGGGATGAGGCTGTGGATCACGAAATGCCCCTTTAAATGAATTGCAGTGATTTACACATGGTTTCTTTGCAGGAACGTGTCCCAATGGATGGCGTGTATTCCAAGGCTATTGTTATCAGTATAATGTTAACAACCCCAAAACATGGACTGATGCCAGACATTACTGTGAAGCACAAGGAGCATATTTAGTTAACATTCGGACGTAAGTATAGCTTTCATAAATACAATGTGGTTTATCTACTTCATCACTTGAATTAATTAGAGAATAAAAGTAATGGTTTGAGACCCAGCCATGTATATATCACCTGATTTATAACAAAGTACATATCATTATTGTAATTCTTAAACAGATCAACCTTAAAATATGTTTGGATGTAATTTATGTCCAGTTTTGCTTCCATTTTTATCAAGTTCACTCCTGCTCATCAAGTTGGCGAATCCACTGAGTCCTCATTCATGCATGTGAAGACAAACTAACATGCACATGATCACTACTCTGCAAGATAGGCCAATCAGATTAACAAACTGTTTAGGGGATAGTTAAAGGGAATACATATAATTATCCCTCTGACATCCCTCATACAATGTAATTACTCCTTACACAAGTGCATCAGTGATGATAAAACAGGTTATTAATTGCTGGTCTTTTTACTTTGAAGACTGTTCAATATGTGACCCCTTGGCACAACTGAGCCCGGATGTCGCCAGTGCCACTATTGAGATATGCTCCATCGAACTTAACAATAAACAATAGGAAACAAAGGATTTATTGACTGTTTTATTGATTTTTCACTACTTAAATGTCAAGTACTATAGACATGATATACATCATTTTAAAGCTAATTTCAAGCAGAATATTTTGGTTGAATATCTCAAAAATGATGATTGGCGACTTCAGGGCTCAGTTGTGCCGAGGGGTCACATATTTAAAATAAACAAAAAAATATCAATTTTTAATAATTTGCCATGAAATGTGTTTTATATCGCCAAATTAAAAAAAATCAAAATTACTTGATATTAGAAGAACATTCTTCATATTCAGAATGCAATTCGATATGTCTGACGTGTTCTCAGGTCCCACAAAATACATGAAAACATCGCTATACGAGCCCTTCACCTGATAATAATAATTACAATAACAGTAATATCGAGGGTTGAGAACCAAAATGTATTAATTAGCAATGATCTACTTTCACAAAATGATGATGAAGTTGACAAAATAAGTTTCTGAGATATTCCAGATTTGAAATCCTTATTTTATACCCTATAAAATCATACCAAACATGTTAGGATGGCTTCTAGTTTAGGTCTTCAAAAATAAATATTTCTTGCAGAATTTCTTTTGTTTTTTATTGAATTGTGTCATGTTAATGGACTGTACCTTCTATAGTGCCTTGGCGTCTTAAGGTTAAACAATATCTTTGATGGCTTTGTCAGCTAAAAAAATATAATTTCATCTTACACGTAAGAAACATGCATGCCAATCGTGTGATTAAAAAAACAGAAGTGTAAAAATGCCCTTTTTAGCTTATTTTGTCACCTCCTATTGTTAAATTTGTTTATCGATGCTGGGCTATCAATTATATTTAATTAATCTGCAAGAATTCAAGAACATTACATTACATCAAAAAATATACAAACACGATATATATGGAGGAAAAGGCTGGAAGACCAAAAAGGCCTGAAAGTTAGCCTTTCCCTAAAATCAACTAATACGCACATATATTTTTTTAGCTATTTTTAACATTGATTTTCGTTTCTATATCAAATTATTCTTTTTTTCTGCTTTTTTGTGGACATTTTTATTCTATAAACTGTACATTTGTGTGCAAATTGAGGGAGCTATTTACATAATGTTTAAATTTAAATGAGCCAAATAAAGTAACTTATTCCTTACATTTCATGATAAAAATAATTTTTGAAAATTTTCTTGCCATTTGTTAATCTTTTTTCTGGTGTTTTGATACCATTATACAATTGTCTACTCCTTGGAAAGATGCAAACAAGATTTAAGATAAATAGTGCCATCAGTATTCAACTTTTCTTAAAAATGACTACAGTTTTACATGCATCAAATAACTGTGGCCAGAGATTTCCAGTTGTATAAAAATCTCAAATTTTTTGAGAAAAGTGGGGGATGGTGATGTGGATCACGAAACTTATACAAATTATAATATTAAATAAAGTTAACATTTTCCAATCAATGAATCCGGCATAATCTGTTTGCCAAACTGTTTTATCATGTTATCAAAATGATATGGTGCTAATGAGTTCCCTTGGCCAAAGGTCACAAGATAGTCTGTGATATGGGTATCTCTATATCACTAAATGATAATGGAAATACTGTAATCTACACAATGTCTGCTGCTTACACAGCATTTATACACATCTTTGACTGTTAAAGCAATGTGTAAAATTCAACCCAAAAGCAACTAGTCCACAGGACAGGCTGCTTAACAAATCTGTCCAGGTGCACTCAAAGTAACTTGTCCATATATTTTATGTGTAACTTTGGTTTTGATGTATCGGTGCTCTTTTTTTGACCAAAAATGGGAGATGGCAACTGCAAAATGCTAGAAAAGGCACAATTTTATGCCCAAAATTGGCAAAAATTATTAAAAAAAAAAAAAAAGAAAGAAACAACTGACATACTGTCCTCTTTGGACTCAGTTTAAACATTGAACCAATTGCATGCGCCAACCTGATGCCGGGTTAGGAGAATCAATCTGATTCTCCTCAGCTTCAGTTAGTCTGAGGCCCTGAAAAGTGCAAGAAATCTTACATAGGAGAAACTGGTAAGCCATTTGTGGTAAGAAAGAAGGAGCACCAAAAAGATGCAAAAAAAGCTTGCAACTAAAAATTTCACCCGAGCCAGCAGAAAGCTTTCTACCACAGAACAGTGTAAGTCAGCAATAACTGACTTTGTAGCCAGTATTGTGCGCAAAGGAGGGGGGACTGGGGTGTGCTTGTGTCAGTCAGTCTGTGGAAATGCACGGGGGGTTAGCTATTATGGTGAGCATTTATAGTCTGATTTAATTTGTTTGTTTGTTTGTTTGTTCATTCATTTGTTAGTTCATCCTTCCTTCCTTCCTTCCTTCCTTCCTTCCTTCCTTCCTTCCTTCCTTCCTTCCTTCCTTCCTTCCTTCATTCATTCATAAGTGTGAGTTGTAATTCATTAACCTTATGCAGCATCTCATCCAATAGCTGTAACACCTGATAATGAAAAGTTCTTTTTCCTGTTTCTGACGACCTTATTTTGGTAGAGATATAGACCAGTGCTTGACTTTGTTATATAAGCGTGGTGGGTATTAACATAGGAATGTCTAGTTCTTAAATAACCTGGGGAATTCCCTGACAAGCATTAGTGAACAAGATTGATATGACAACAGTTTTCTAGGTTCTTCAATTCAGTACATTATACATATTCCTAACACGCACCGGGCCGTGCACTTGGGCCATCATTAACTACTAACCTCGCAAGTCTATTTTGAAGAGCTTCTTAACCTACTCACTAGACCAATACACCAAGAAATCTTTGGTGAACATGATCACCCACTTTAGCAATGGATATATCCTAAGATATTTGAATTGTCAACATGTTCAGTGTCCTTACCACATAGCTAAACGCACAATTTCAGTTTTCAATACCTTTTGTTGTACCATATGTCATAGATTTAGTTTCCCTCATCCCTTTCTCCTTCCTTCCTACTCCAGCGGAGGCAGTGCCAATTAGGATCACCCTATTTGATTCTCAGAGAGCATGGGAGTTTGGAACTTATTACAGACAGCATGATAAAAATGACTTCTAATTACATTTCACATCTTAAAATAATAATGTTTACAAATTTTAAAACTTAAATGTACAAATATTGATGAATTTTATGTCTGCAAAAGCAGCTGTCACGATTACAATGTTTTTCTATTTTTGTAGCGATGCTGAAAATCAGTTCATCGTAAGTCAATTTGAAGAGATGTACAACATTGGAGTGTATGATATCTACATTGGTATTTCAGGTAAGGTACAAATTAAAGAAGACTAATTTGCATCTGGTGATCAACTCCCCACAGCTTGTAATTAGTTAATAGCTTGTAAGAGGAAGGTTGATTCATCTGGTGCCTCCATCAGAGAAAAGGAATAGCAGAAAATGGTGAAAAATGGTGGTACTTTTACAAGGCAAAAAACAACTTTTTTAGGCATTATTGAAAGGAATGAAAGTTTCTAATTACCAAGACGTAACTTGGAGACAGTTTGTATATTTCAAGGTGCAAAATTTACCATAGGGCATGCTGTTTTAAAGCTCCATTAAGAAATCCTGTTATGAATTGCATGACTAAGTCACCAATAGTCGCAACTATTAGCACTTATTGTGTCCCCAAAAACATAACAGGGAACATAAAATGTGACTAAAATTACACCACAAATTGTTCTACATTTGTGTAAATTTTGTTGAAATTTGTCTGCTTAGAATTAATTTGCAGAATTAATAATATGTTGTGTTTTAGGTGTTTTTAAAAGTATACATCAAGCTGAAGACTGACTTAACAAAATCCATCAAGGACGAGGTCACTGAGAGCTGGGTTAACCATTTAAAAAATCTTGTGGTCCAGGGCGACATGTTTCATATTGCACTCTCAGAAAAATCTGATTATCTTTGGAAATCTTTTATTTACAATCTTCCTAAAGGCATCATGAAATTTATGTTGAATGCTTTCCTTGACACCCTTCCCACTAAAAATAATCTGAGTCGCTGGGGAAAAATGTTAAATACCAAATGTAACTTATGTGGTCATCACGAGACCCTCCATCATGTCCTTAATCACTGTAAAATCATGCTTGATCAAGGTCGGTATACTTGGCGTCATAACTCTGTTCTCCGCATAATCATGGATACTCTCAAAGATATCCGTGACCAGTCCTGGAAATTCTATTGTGACTTAGATGGTGCCACTAAAATCGCTGGTACCACAATCCCTCCTGATATTCTTCCCACGCAGCAAAGACCAGATCTGGTTCTCGTTAACGAAAGCGCTAAATCCATCATCGTTATTGAGCTCAGCATTCCTTTCGAGCAGAACATCCACAAAACCCATGACTACAAACAAAATAAATATGCCGGTTTAATCGCTGATTTGCAAGAACAGGGTTATGGCGCAAAGTTATTTTGTATTGAAATAGGCAGTAGAGGCCTCATCACAAGCTCCAACAAGTGTAACCTGAGTTCCATTTTCCCCTTAGTTTCAAAAAGCCAAAACCAATGAAACGGGTCTTTGATAAATGTTCAAAATCACTCAGTCAACGTGCAATCCTATGTTCTTACTCAATTTTTTATTCAAAATATGACCATGACTGGTCGATTTAAATCATAATGCTGTCTTTTAGACCATATTTTTTCGGGGCGGGTCCCTGTCAACATTTTTTATGCAATATTACTTCTAATTTATAATATAATATTATTGATGTATTCCTTTATAAACTGCATTTATGTGTTGTATTGTCCTGTTGTTTAATATGCCTCATGGATGTTTGAGCCTGGTCATGTACCTTCTCAACCCTCCTGACTGGCCTTAAATGTATTCTTTTCAATATATCTGTTTTATGTGTATTATGAATAAAATTGAAATAATGAAACAAATTACATAGAGATAGGATTCACAGTTTTATTACATATTCATGTCTATCTTTGCATAGTATTCATGTCAATACAGCTATATCATATTTGTTGAATATCAAGCTTATCCAGGCCAAAATACCAGTGCATCTATCACTACATACAAAATGGAAGAACAAGTATAGTATACAAATATTGACTGCTATGAGGGGTATAGTTAAAATTATAGGCCCGCTGTGATCTCAAAACCATGACTATGCCCCTTCCGATCACCGCGGGCCTATAATTTTAACCATGCCCTGAATAAAAAGCAGTCAATATTTGTTTTATATACCAAATTTTAAGATTCTTGTCATTTGTTTGGTTAAAAGTATCGATGTACATGAATGTATGCAACAGAGTTAAAAAGCAGGAGGCAATTCCAGGTTTCCACATTGCACAATATTATTAGAAAACTAACGATGCGATTAAGGGGAGAGGTTGCTAGTACTTCACCCTTTATCGATACACAGATCCAAAATTATACAAATGTATGTTTCACTATGTAATTCCCCCTCAGAGATTTTTGCTTTTGCAAATTACAAGAATTGAGAAGGTGAATTTTGTTGGGAATTATAATTACAATTTCGTACAGATTTTGTAAAATCTGTGTCCAAACAGTTTTAATTACAGTTTTGCCATAGAAAACCATTGAAAAGCTTGGTGTTTCTGATGGTAGGCGTGGCTTGTAGATTGAAACATTTAGAACTGTGAGGTAAAAACGCAGTGCATTCAAATTGATTCATAACCTCATTAATAAATGTGATGCGTGCGATCCAATTACATTTAGTTATTGGTGAAAATGCAAATGCAAATCAAGGCCATTAATATCTCACAATTGACCGCAAAATGCATAATTGTCCGAAAATAAATATTAGTAACCTCCGCGAGCGCCGTATTGTGCATCGAACAAACTGCGCGCGCGCTGGCTGCCGTATTTGGATTGCGCGCTACCATATTAGCACAGATTGTGATACGCACTTTTGTTATTGGTCATCCTGTTTTAGCCTGATTGATTTTTGGAAAGGGAAGATGTAAAAATCATCGATTTTTACAAACTTTTGAACAAAATTTTGTGTTATTTTGTAAAGTGAAGAGAACAAAGTGGCGGTTATGAATGAGATTAATAACTTTGCATTGGTAATATGTTGGGCATTGTGAAAAATCTCAACATTTTGCTTTGGACCTCGGAATATCCCTCTGTTCCAAAGGCAAAATGTTTCGATTTTTCACAATGCCCTCCAAATAACCGATGTGCAATTATTAACATCTAACATCTAAGGGAGAACAGTGCCAGGTTAAATAAGGAATGAATAAATAAATAAATAACAAATGACCTGGTAGTATACCTATATTATGATTTATCTATTGACAAATTCACCCTGCCAGTTTACCTATATTATGATTTATCTATTGACAAATTCACCCTGCCAGTTTACCTACGTATGTTGTGATTTATCTATTGACAAATTCACCCTGCCAGTTTACCTATATTATGATTTATCTATTGACAAATTCACCCTGCCAGTTTACCTACGTTTTTTGTGATTTATCTATTGACAAATTCACCCTGCCAGTTTACCTATATTATGATTTATCTATTGACAAATTCACCCTGCCAGTTTACCTACGTATGTTGTGATTTATCTATTGACAAATTCACCCTGCCAGTTTACCTATATTATGATTTATCTATTGACAAATTCACCCTGCCAGTTTACCTACGTATGTTGTGATTTATCTATTGACAAATTCACCCTGCCAGTTTACCTATATTATGATTTATCTATTGACAAATTCACCCTGCCAGTTTACCTATGTTATGATTTATCTATTGACAAATTCACCCTGCCAGTTTACCTACGTATGTTGTGATTTATCTATTGACAAATTCACCCTGCCAGTTTACCTATATTATGATTTATCTATTCAGATGAGGTATCTGATGGCACATTTGCTTGGACTCAATCTTTCTCTGCGACTTACACTAATTGGAATGATGGGATGCCTCGTAACTATCCAGGACAGATTGACTGTGGTAGCATGTTTACAAGTAAGCTCTCTACCACTCTTATTTCATAATATGTGTATGTGGAGCTTTTGTCAACATACAATTTTAAAAGAGTACAGATTCACAGAACTTGTACAATACAAGTTAAAACAAATAGTATTTGCATTAACCTCCAAATATGAATATATCTATATGACTGTGTTTAATTGCAGATGATTACACTGGCAAATGGGATTCTATAAACTGTTTTGCCTTACAAGCATTTGTTTGTAAGATTCAAGTTGGTAAGTAGTGGAGAAATGATCTCTAACATAGTTCTTTCTTTTGCATCCTTTTGCCGATGTGATGTGTGTTCAGCATAAAATTACACTGATTGTGTTTGCTGTCAGAAGCTAACATAGAAAATCAGAATTATCAAGAGTTGATGTTTTTCATTGTATAAAGTGTGTTTTTGTATGTATGCCCTATAAGCTTTAGTACCTGATGTATTTCAGGAGAACAGCATCCTAATGTGTGTATACATGATATGGAAGTTGGGTTATCATTGGCTTATTGAATCACATGTTTTTGTCACCTTAGTGATTTTTTTCATACAATTATCAGAGCAAGTTTGAAAGGACTCTGTCAAGGCATGTAGCAAATAAATATAATATAAATAGTATGGGGGAAAACAGAGCAAATGTTAAACAAAAGTGTTTCATTACATTGGCACCATTTTGATGCATTTTGTTGATCTTATTTGTATGATTTTGCCTTGATAGGAAGACCAATCATAGACGTACCACCAGACATAAGTAAGTTTCCTGTTCATCCATGTATTTGATGAATAAAGCTGATCAAACACTTGATTCACAAGTGTTCAGTTATGAGGTGCAAGTAGCTGCACTATGCCAATGATGTCACAAGATATTGGCCTGCTAGCGATCAAGTAGATTCAACTCCCTATTCCTGAAAAATACAGAATTAATATTTTGGGATTAAAATTTTTATCCAAATTAAACAGCTAAATCCTAATCCTTTTGACTTTTATTTTATTGGCAGTCCTAACTCCCAATAAAAGTCAAATTTTAATATTTGGTCAAATTTAGCATTTGTTTTTTGGGTGTTTTTCGTATGCTGTGACAATCAAGCCTAAAGACCTGTACTGAGACTAATTTCACATTTTGAATTATAATTTTTGGAAAACACATTTTCTAATATCTTTACAAACTAATTATCAAAATGAACATAAAAAAGCTAAATTTATTAGTAAACTCATAGTCTCTACTTGCTTAGACTTGTGCCAAGTTTTTTTAAATTTTGTAACTGCACTTGTAAGAAATCATGCAAAATCATCTCAACAGAAAGATTATTCAACAGATTATACACTTTGGGCACATTTAGTTGAGTGGAAAGTAACCTGACATGATCAAAGGGTCCCATATTATTATTACTCATACTCATACTCTGTATGTTTATTTGCTAGGTTTAGGAAGATGTGAGCCTGGTTGGGAGTTATTTGGTGATAGCTGCTATTACTTCTCTCCTAATAAAGTGTCCTGGCAATCCAGTAACACTGCTTGTATTAGTCAAGGTGCAAACCTTGTTAGTATTCACAGTGCAGAGGAGCAAACTTTTCTTCTAGGTAAGATGCCAGTTTTCTTGAAATCATCCATTAATAATCCATTTTGCCATTACAAATTTGCAATGCAATATGGAAGTTTTGGTACTGTTGAACTCTATTATATCTCTTATATATTTATAATAATCTGTGATGCTATAAGCCATAACATTGCCTGCCATCTAGGATAGCATTGAATTGAATTGTTCAGCATTTCAAAAGGCCAAATTGTCAAATTTTGTGGTAGCAAGTCAATAGCCATTTCTTGCTAATTTGTTGTTCATTTTAGAACGTGTTGACATTACTAGAAAATCCACCTGGATTGGCTTAACAGATGAGGCTGTGGAAGGAAACTTTGTTTGGACTGACCTGACCTTGGTAAGTCAATCACACCCAGGTCATCCAGATCATTAGCTGTAATCATACATGAAACGGTGGGGAAAACAAATTAATAATTTAATATACACACATATCAGTTGTCAAATAGAAAGATAAATTGTTCATGTAATAACTGTGCATCAGTTGTTTGGAGGGTATTGTAAAAAACCTACAAATTTTGCCTTTGGAACCGAGGGATAAGCGAGGGGCATAGCGTAGAGGGATATTCCAATATCCAAAGCAAAATTTTTCACAATGCCCAACATATATATAACTGATGCATTATTTGTTATTAAAGTACATTCATAACTGTCACTTTTTAACAATCCTCACTTAACAAAAGAGCAAGATTTATTTCTTTAACATTGGTAAATATAAGCATTTTTATCACAAGTTGTATTTTGCTCTTCAAAAATTTGAAAAGATCCCAAAATCATGCAATACGCAAATATGGTATATGCATGTGTGTGAACTGTTCTGTCGCATAGGATGCGCGTATGCGCAAGTCATTGCGCTGCATCATCTCTCTGTATGGCAAACATGGAAGTCATTGATGGATATCTATTTTTATTTATGTGTGTATCATCTAACTAGCAATTTGATTAATGTGCTTTTTCGTTTCTTCTTTCCCTTCCGATAGCAAAAAAAAAAAAACACGGGTAGGGTTAGGGTTAGGGTTAACCAGTGAAATAATAAAGAAGCATAATCAAGCTGAAGACCTCACAAAAAGTAATTCGGCCATTAAAGTACACATATAGCATCAGAACTATTAATTATATTCGCAATATTTATTTTAACATAGATAGAAATATGATTTATTTAGGTGCATTTTGATACCCCATTTGCCAATTTTTGTTAACCCTAACACCCCAGTTGCTTTTTGGCGAGGGGGAAGGATAGAAGGAAGGAAAAAAGAAAGAAAGAAGAAGAAGAGAAGACCTTTTTCTCGGGTGCAGTTTTGACCCCCCGACCCCTCGGGTGTCAGACATGTGCACAGGCCTACCTTGCCACGGGGTTGTAGCTTTGCTGGCCAAGCTTTCTGTGGCCATATGAATGTTCGCATGATGACGCAATTGTATCACATGGGATATCTGCCTGCGCATTTGTTTTGTGAATTGAGGTTTTTTGATGTTTGGTACGGTTAGGGTTAATATTAAAGTTGCAGGTACAGCGATGATTATTACACACAAACATTGTGGTATGTAAAACCTGCCATTATCATTGCACTGAATTCAAATCAATATAATTAACTGCAAAAATGAAAATGGGCACTTGTTACCTTCAACTTCCACTGAGACCACATTACTCTGTAAATTGTAACAAATGAGATGTCAAAATTACCATCATTAAATATTCTTTCTCCTGGTGTTTCAAATATCAAATACAATTAACCCTAACTCTATTAAATGTTACAAAATCTTACAAATTTAAGCAAAACCACTGTGCATGCATGCATCCTACGTAATGCCATAACGCAATCAATCTAAGTCATACACAAGGCCAGCAAAACACCTGTGCCAAGTAACTTCTTTGTTCATCTTTGCTCTTTTTTCATTTAATCTTTCCTTTCCGAAAGCCAAAAAACCACTTTTAGTGTCAAGTTAATAGTTATAGGTGTATTTATAACAGCTGAGTTACTTTTTGTGTGGTCTTAATATTATATGAATGTATAAAAACTCATTGCTGTATGTTATCTATGCTGCAGGTTGATTTCACAAATTGGGCCCGGAATGAACCAAATGGAGGCAATTGTGCCCGCTTGAAAACCGACCCATCACAGTTGGCTCAATGGATAGACAGTAGTTGTACTGATGAGTATAATTACCTGTGCAAGAAACCCAAGAGTAAGTTATAACCACATTGTGATTTCAATGTCACTCATTCAATTGACAACATTTTTACAGGTTAGAATGTATGTTGCATATGTTGGTTTAGTATGCCTTTACACTGCAATCCAGCCTTGGCATGTTAAAACCCTAAAAGTAAATTTCATTAACATTTTGACAGATCTTGCAGTCAAATGACTGGGCGCACACCAAACAAAATGCATTACCACAAGTCATAAATATTTCTATTTCTGCTCAGCCATGATGATTTAAAATGTGAAAGAATCATTACAGGTTAGCCGTGTGTGAAACCTACATCGCTTGTATTTATATGATCTACTCGTACCTGTATTGATAGAGACAACATTAAGATTTGTTTGAAAAAAGGAATATAATTGTTGCTTTTCTTGTTTTCAGTTGATGATGGTACTGTTAACACACCAAGTGTAGCACCCTCAAGTAAGTTTTTGTACAATATTTAAAATGGATACATTATAACTTTCCAGCCCTGCAATCATAATGAAATCAATCGATAAACCATGTTGATGGTTTTTGTCTGTGACGTATGGATAAAGCTAATTGAAGTTTCCCCTGACCTGCTCACATCACTTATTTCGTCAGGTTCATCGCATGGCAAAACTGAAAAGTGCATTTCGGAGAAAAACAAGTTTGAAAAAATGTCAATTTGTAACAAGCTTGTGTTGTTGCAATAATTTCGATGTATCGTGGTGTGTATCGTGATCATGTGATAAAGATACGCCACTATGTGATGCGCTTTTTTTGTAAAAAGCGTATCACAAAAACTATGTGATGCACTTTTTTCTACGTTTAGTACCATTTTTTACGATACACCAGATTAGTTATTTGATTACTAGTTAATTACTTAATTTTCAGCTTTGGGATTTGGCGTAATTGAAGAGAATGATATTTAAAACCTATATAACAAAAAATGTCAAAAATGGCTAAAAATCACAATACGTCACTATGTGATGAAGCTGATGATATATGCCACATCAGAAAGTCATTTTGCAGAAATAATTCAATATTTTGCAATTTCATTGTCCATGCTCGTCCTCGCAGGTGTTTCTCCGGTTCTCCAGGTTTCCCCAGCATCTAAAATCATACCTCTTCCCATATAAAAAAGCACAGCGATTTATAGTGTGCTACACAGGCACAAGGCCTAGACCAGCGCTCCACAAATAGCGGTGCGCGCGCGCCACTGGTGGTGCGCCGTGGCTTCCTGAATGGCTCGCAGTGACGTTTAGATATTAAAAAATATTTTAAAAAATGTATTAAAAAATAAAATTAAAATTAAATCAAACTCCTCGATTAAACTTTATATCTCCAATATTCTACATTCAACATTAAACAATGCGATTCCCATGTTATCCTTGTAAAGACCTAGACCTAAATTTATAAGATGTATTCATGACACGACACGATAAACTGCGCATTGACATTTTATATAGGTAAAATTAACCGACAGCATAATAATATGCCCTTCCTGACCGCCATTCTGCCCTCAAAATATGTCCTATACCAATGGCTAAAAATGTACTAAATGTTGCACCAAATGGCGTCATTGCATCTCAAATTAAAAAAATTAGTCCTAAGGCACCCTTCGCAGCCATTGAGTGGCGCTTTGTAGTTTTTTGCCCCCCCCCCCGGCAGTCCTAAGGCACCCTTCGCAGCCATTGAGTGGCGCTTTGTAGTTTTTTTTAAATTCCATGTGGCACTTCCAACAAATCTATTTGAGGAAGCCTGGCATAGATGTTGATCCACAAGCCGCAGCACACTTTACAGGTTATCACTGACCATATGGCCCATATCATTCCATAAACCATTTAACAACAACTCAGGGACTTTGCAGCTTCAATATATATATATAGACATTCCTCTTTGCCCGTAACTCCATAACCGTACGCTGTAGATAGGTCAAACTACTTTTCTGAATCCTTAGAATTACTAGAGGAACACATTTTTGTTATTTTTAACCAAGTCTGTGCAATTTTGAAGTTGACAGTTGTGTTAAATTCAATGACCTTTTCCCACCAAATAGGTATGATGTTGAAATGGCTCCAAATAGCCTCTACTGCTTAGTACTGGGGTGTATCTCTGCCAAATACAGCAGATTTAACATGATTTGCTTGATGGTTAAGGATATCTATTAGGCTATGCTTCCTATATCTAATCTGCCTTCATTTGATTAATTTTCTTTGATTATTGTTTATGTTGATTGATCCAATAGTTGGTCATGACCTCCATTGTGGATACAATTGGGAGTATGATCCAGATTCCGGTTTGTGCTACTCATTTCGTCTTGGAGACTACAAATCATGGTCAGATGCACGCTATCAGTGCCGCATAGAGGGTGGTGATCTAACAAGCGTCAGTGGATTTGACGAAGAAAATTTTCTTTTAGGTATGACTTGATATCAGTTAAATGAATAAAAATTATTACGTTATTGAAATATTGGCTTGATATATTTGTGTTAAATAATTGATCTTCCTAGATATCCTGTTTTCAATTAATAATGATGTAAGCATATTAGGGAATTAGATGATTATTAATCCTATTTGACTTTGGTCTGAGAGTTAAGCGATCTAAAGATCTTAATGTGGAATATATTTTGTAATTGTTTTAGTGTTCAGTTGAATTACTGACACTCTAACGAAATAATTAGGACCTATTATTGTGATAAGAAAATGTCAAACCTTTGCCCATTCACATTTGTATTCAACTTGGGTTATTCCATTTAAAATCAATATACCCTCTATGGAAGACATGACCTTAATCAGTGTGAATTTCAAATGGGGTTACCTGAATGGGTGTCTCTATTTGACATCTACACCCCCTGTGTGGGTGATTATTAAATCACATCTTCCATTTAGGGGTGTATAGATTTCAGCTGGAATAGTCCAATGTATGTGTTTCTCTTGCTAGATCGTGTTAGAAACTCGTATGATGGTTCTGGCTGGATTGGTGCTAATGATTTGAGTGCAGAGGGAGGATGGGAGTGGTCTGATGGTTCAGGATTTAGGTATATCAACTGGAACGCAGGTATGACTCACACACCCCATGCATTCACAAAATACACACACCTACCTGTGTTCACAGACAACTGTGTCATTATGTATTGCTATCAAAACAAGGATGTCTGACTTGATGTTTAATCAACATGCCAAGGACCAAACTATGCCTACCAACAAATGTGAAATAAGAGATGTTTAATCAACATGCCAAGGACCAAATTATGCCTACCAACAAATGTGAAATAAGAGATGTTTAATCAACATGCCAAGGACCAAATTATGCCTACCAACAAATGTGAAATAAGAGATGTTTAATCAACATGCCAAGGACCAAATTATGCCTACCAACAAATGTGAAATAAGAGATGTTTAATCAACATGCCAAGGACCAAACTATGCCTACCAACAAATGTGAAATAAGAGATGTTTCTCTAAAATGTATTTGGCATGCAATTGCAACCTTAAAAACTCAAAACACTATTAACGCCAATGCTGATGTTGGTAATGTTGCACCAATGTCCTATCACCACTTAATAACCTTTGACCCCAAATCTGATGAACACCCTGTAGACACTGGCTAATGTCACTGCATTATATGTAAGTACCACAACTGTCCTACTTTTGTGGACAGCGTAGAAACATATGAAGTGCACAAGGCAAAATTGTGACACTCACTTCATTTTTGTCATTGCATTCACCGCACAATTGGTACTCATTAAGAGAAACATATCTGTATGAAAAGACAGTGATTTTTGCCACAAGTCTGCACAATTTAGGACCACATAAATTTGGTCGTTATAAGACTATATTAAAATTATAATCTTTTTTTTCTCAAAACTTTCTGATTTTGATTGCACATTTGATCATATCAGGGGAGCCAAATAATTATGGTGACCAAGGAGAACATTGCGGTGAATTTATATTCAGCGATGGCAGATGGAATGATAATGACTGCTCAAATACACTCTCTTATATCTGCAAAAGATCTGGTAAGTTCACCATGTACCATTTAATAAAACTATGTGTAAGGCATGATACTATGATTCCTGACTGCAATTATTGCTTGTCTAGAGTCGTTCATCACAAGAGCTATAATTTCTTGATCAAATTGAAGGTTGTTGCACTTTCCAATGGAACTGCACACTCATGTACCAATCTTGAAATTTCCTAAAAGCTACTTTTATTTGTTCAAATTGTTATGATTACATACATTGGTATTCCCCATGATTGCCACGTGCCCCCTTAGTAATTGGCAACCTGTATGGCTCAGCTACTACATAAAATGAATGACTACTGAAAATTAATGAATGTACCCCTCTAATTTGTCTGACACCACCAGCTAAAGCCAAATTAATGAATGTACCCCTCTACTTTGTCTGACACCACCAGCTAAAGCCAAATTAATGATTGTACCCCTCTACTTTGTCTGACACCACCAGCTAAAGCCAAATTAATGATTGTACCCCTCTACTTTGTCTGACACCACCAGCTAAAGCCAAATTAATGAATGTACCCCTCTAATTTGTCTGACACCACCAGCTAAAGCCAAATTAATGAATATACCCCTCTACTTTGTCTGACACCACCAGCTAAAGCCAAATTAATGATTGTACCCCTCTACTTTGTCTGACACCACCAGCTAAAACCAAATTAATGATTGTACCCCTCTACTTTGTCTGACACCACCAGCTAAAGCCAAATTAATGATTGTACCCCTCTACTTTGTCTGACACCACCAGCTAAAGCCAAATTAATGATTGTACCCCTCTACTTTGTCTGACACCACCAGCTAAAGCCAAATTAATGATTGTACCCCTCTACTTTGTCTGACACCACCAGCTAAAGCCAAATTAATGATTGTACCCCTCTAATTTGTCTGACACCACCAGCTAAAGCCAAATTAATGAATGTACCCCTCTACTTTGTCTGACACCACCAGCTAAAGCCAAAATGATGTGAAAAGCCTCAAGCAGGACTGATGGACAAAAGTGAAGGCCTCTTTACACACACCACCATAAGCATATATAAATCCCCCCTCAATATTCAAAGGGAGAGTGGTCCATGCAATCATTCCTCAATGCTATGCAAATGTGTGTGATTTTACCATTTTAGCTTTAAAAATTGCAAATGTGTGTGTGATTTGCGCTATTTATTCCAGTTTAACATCATATGTGACCATTTTAGCTACAAATTGCACATTTCTGTTTGCATTTATTCACTGCACCTGCATGGAGGCAATAGACCTTTTTTAATCAACATTTTCCGAAGACAGCTGGCATTTAATTCTGGATCATCAACGCCGACACAGAGGCAAATATTTAGCCTGAACACAAATCTACAGGAAAGACTAGATCATGCATGGGGTATATCTTGTGTAAGATATTGATGTTTTCCTATCTTAATTTGAAATAGTCTATTGAAAACACTGTGTGCATCACTGTCATAAATGAAGCTTGGGGTCATGTTAAGTGCCAAATATATTACAAGAAACAGAGAGCCACTGGCGAAATTATACTTGTTGTCCTGTGAGATTGCATCAGTATTATACACAAGTTTCTAAGTGTACTGATGAAACAATGGAAATTTCTTTAAAATGTGGAAAAGGTTTGCTCACCCCCCTCCTTTATGTTTGTGTATAAACAGAATATTTGTCAACCAACTTCTTTGCCTACACACTCGCCAAACTGGACGGCAATGACAACTCTATTGTGAGTGATATGTGGCCATGGGAGTGTGCCATGAGGTGCGTGTCAATGGTAGCATTTACATGTCGATCTTTTGACTATGATCGTGTCAATCGTGTATGTTACTTCAGTGCTACAAACAAGGATTTAGCTGGAGTTGGTCTGACACCAACTCAGGATACATCCCCATTTGATTATTAT
Organism: Amphiura filiformis; assembly: GCF_039555335.1. Classification (NCBI taxonomy): domain Eukaryota; kingdom Metazoa; phylum Echinodermata; class Ophiuroidea; order Amphilepidida; family Amphiuridae; genus Amphiura; species Amphiura filiformis. The sequence goes on from NC_092647.1 coordinate 9,429,786, forward strand.
GAGAGAGGTAAGTGGCTGCATTCATTTGACCATCACTGTGTTTGTTATTCAACGTTTGCGGTATATTAAGAACATAATTTTGATTTCAGTATTGATAGGTTGAAATTAAATGATATTATATTTCTTTAACAAATTTCATTTCAAAATGATCACAATTGTAGCTAAATGTATGCTATATTTTGCTTGTTGTCAGATTTGAGTGTTACTACAGCTGCACCACCCACACCAGTACCAGCAACATATGGTTGTGAATCTGGATGGAAACACTATAATGGATACTGCTATATGTGTAAGTACACTGACTGATGCATGCATGTCTAATCCTGGTTCTCTTCACCTCTCAAAGGCACTGCTAGCAATTTTGATTTTGTTATTTACTGAAAATGCTGAAATGTTTCTGTCCAATTTAAGTTGAAATAACAAGATAACATGAACGAAACCTGCTATTTTGGCTGTATAAGGTTTAAGTTGGGACATGTGAAAACAAACAAATAGGTTTGAAAAAAACTAACCCATTTTACATTATAAGATTTTATATTATAAGGTAAAAAAATGTAAAAAAAACCCACAAATACACACACCAAAGGATCAAGAAATGTAAAGAACACAAATTCACATGATAAAGAATAATGAATGTAAAGAACACAAATATACATGCTAAAGGGTAAAGAAATGTAAGGAACACAAATATACATGCCAAAGGGTAAAGAAATGTAAGGAACACAAATATACATGCCAAAGGGTAAAGAAATGTAAGGAACACAAATACACATGCCAAAGGGTAAAGAAATGTAAGGAACACAAATATACATGCCAAAGGGTAAAGAAATGTAAGGAACACAAATATACATGCCAAAGGGTAAAGAAATGTAAAGAACACAAATATACATGCCAAAGGGTAAAGAAATGTAAGGAACACAAATATACATGCCAAAGAGTAAAGAAATGTAAGGAACACAAATATACATGCCAAAGGGTAAAGAAATGTAAGGAACACAAATATACATGCCAAAGGGTAAAGAAATGTAAAGAACACATACATGCCAAAGAGTAAAGAAATGTAAGGAACACAAATATACATGCCAAAGAGTAAAGAAATGTAAGGAACACAAATATACATGCCAAAGAGTAAAGAAATGTAAGGAACACAAATATACATGCCAAAGGGTAAAGAAATGTAAGGAACACAAATATACATGCCAAAGGGCAAAGAAATGTAAGGAACACAACTATACATGCCAAAGAGTAAAGAAATGTAAGGAACACAAATATATACACCAAGTTTAGTACATTTTTTCCCTAAATGACCAAAAATGTTTTGATGTTTTTGGGAAAAAAATCCATATCTTCAATACAAAAGGTCAACATTTTCAATTGATCATCAGCTTTTCATTCACTTTAAGTACATATCATTAGATTTATAAAGTTTACTTCACAGACTGTTAAATATCAAAAATATCAATTTTTAATCATTTGCCATCAAATGCTGTACGTAATGCTATACGCAACTCATGACACTACAATTGGCGTCAACATACAAGGACACCTGATAAATAATCTTCGCTTTGCAGATGATATTGTACTGATAGCCGAAAATGAAAGAGATCTGCAAACACTGACCAACAAAGTGAACCTAAACAGCTCAAATTTTGGCTTGAAGATTAACATCGCCAAGACAGAGGTACAAGTTATCAGCAAGCAGCCACAGGACCTAAACATCAACATCAATGGGGTTAAACTTCTTCAGGTAGACAAGTTCATATACACTGCAAGATTCTCATCTGTGTGACGCCGATGTCACCACAATGTCACTCCATCGGAAACTACACCTCGGTTTTCCATATCACCGGTCCGAAATAGCCGGGTAGCCAGCCTTCTAGGTTTCTACAGAGTGACTTTGCGGCGCGGTGACTTCGCAGGAGAGTCACACCGGTGTGACTACACGACTGGGCCTGGGTGCTCAGTATCGGCGTTTGGGGTTGCCGGTTTTGCTTTTATTGGCATATTTTTTATATTCTCTTGATTTATTCAAATAATATTCTTTATTTCTTGCTTTTTTTAGGGGATTAGGGAGGGGGAAATTGCAAACTGAACTTTAAAAATAAGGGAAATATTAGATGAATAAAATAAATTTGTTAGTAAAAGAAATAAACATGATCAGTAAACAAAGTATAATTCATAATATGATGAATAAAATACATTTTTGTTAATTGGTGGTTATTTGAATAACTAAATAAATAAAAAATTAAGAAATAAATAAACAGGAAGAAACCAATAAACGAAGAATGGAAGAAACAAAGAAATACTTCGAAAGAAAACAACTTGAGAAAAAAGTAAGAATATTATAAGAAGCATGTACGCCTATTGATGAATTAAAATATTAAATGTGTAAAATAAATAAATAATTATAACAATAATAATTCCTAACAAGCATTAATATTTGCGTGATAAAAAATAAGACACAATTTCAAACAAACACTGCAATAGGCCTATATTGATGTGACACCGATTTATAGGCATAATTTGATAACGTAAAAAAATCAACATGAAAAACGAATCAAATTAATAGGGCTATAAAAACGCCATTTTGAAAAACGGAAAAAGAAAATAGCACAAGCCAAAGTTTTGCATAAATTTACGGCAGTAAAAGTATAAATGTGCAGGCCTAGACCTTTCAGGAAAGTGACAAGAAGTAAAACAAAATGCATGCTAGGCCTATAAATCAATTTTAAATATAGCAGAAAAATTCTTGCTTCAAAATAAGTAAAGTTTTGGCAAATCAAAATGTATAAATTGAAAATGCTAGGCCTATAATAGGCATACTTTGCGAACTTTGGCTGAAAATTAATATCTCTTTAAAACATTTAAAAACACAATTTGTTTTAAATAAAAAAGTTTCAATAAGCCTATATAACGTTATCATGCAAAATATGAAAAAATAGGCCTAATTTGATAGCAAAACATGTCATCTAACCACTGAAGTAAACAAAGCAATGATATAAGTTTTGTGGGAAAACAAGCAAACAAATAAACAAAATAAAAACGTTTGAAATGAAACAAACAAATAAACCAAGAACAAGAACTGCAAACAAAACACACACAGTTGATGAGTTAAACAGGCAGCACGAAAAGAATTAAAATATTATAAAAGAGAACAATAAATAAATGAAACAAAATGAATCGGAAGTCTCACAGTTGAAATATAAATGATAAAGAATGCAAAAGCACAATAAAAAAACCCAAAGACAGTAGAACCACAGACCCACTGTACAGCATGCATCAATCAATTAATTTTAAAACCAACTCATTCCATGAGCGCGAGCGTATACAAGCAGTAAACAAGCATGATACGCATATTTGTCATCATCAGCGCGTATTTGGTAGATATACGCGCGCGCCCAGAGTGTTCGGACTCATAACAGGGTTCGGTCAACGACCTTTCGGCAGCGTAGTCACCTTGAAGTTCGCCGACTGGGCACCGAGCAGGCGACGCATGGGGCACTGGCTACGGAAGTCACTTTGATGTGACTACAAGATGTGGACCACTGTCGGAATCTAGTCGGTGGTGTACATCATGAGTTGCCGATGCGGCATCGAGCAGGTAACACATCGGAGGCTAGCAGTGGTAGTCACTACGTGATGACACTGCTGCATAGTACCCTACTGCCTTGTTTCCGATGTAGTCACTCTCCTGTTGTGACTCTGTCGGCCACCATAGGGTAGGTTATTCTGGAGTGACGGCGATAGTGACTTCAGAGTTCCAGTGCAATGTAGTCACTCTGTCGCCAGGAATTTTGCAGTGTACCTTGGAGGTGCCATTACTCAGAGGGGAACATGCTCAAAAGACATCAGGCACAGAATTGGAAAGGCGCTTGGGGCGATTAAAAGTCTCAACAAAATCTGGCATGCTAAAGACATCACTTGCTTAACAAAAATCAAACTCTACAAAGTACTTGTCCTGTCCATCCTTATGTATGGCTAGAAACATGGACTCTAAAAAAGATAGACGAAAATAGACTGCTGACCTTTGAGATGATCTCCCTTAGGAAAATCATTGGTATCACCAGACTAGACAAAATCAGGAACACCGTCATCAGAGAAAGCCTAGGTCTGAAGGAGACGATAATTGACAGAGTGACCACAAAAAGACTGAAATACTTTGGCCATGTCAATCGGATGCAACCATCAAGATACCCAAACATACTCCTGACCTCCAATATCCATGGTGACAGACCATGTGGAAGACCAGCCAAGAAATGGACAGATTGTTTAAAGGCAGACTGTGCTACTAGAAACCTGAGCTCCCTGGCTGAAGCTACCAGTCTATCACGTGATCGGAGGATCTGGCAAGCCATCCTGAAACAGAAGCCATCACACAATCCCAAAATGGTGTGGACGGCTTAGGTCAAGGTCAAGGTGTATTATTTCATGAATTTAAAAAAAAATCAAAATTATTTGATATCAGAAGGACATTCTTCATATTCAGAAAGCAATTCGATATGTCTGATGTGTTCTTATCTCCCACAAAAAATACTGTTCAAACATTGCTACAAGAGCCCTTAACCAATTCTGAATGACCCATTGCCAAAAAGAATGCAAAAGCACGATAAAAAAAACCAAAGACAGTAGAACCACAGACCCACTGTACAGCATGCATCAATCAATTAATTTTAAAACCAACTCATTCCATGAGCGCCGAGCGGTATACAAGCAGTAAACAAGCATGATCGCATATTTGTCATCATCAGCGCAGATTTGGTAGATATACGCAGCGTCCCCAGAGTGTTCGAACTCATAACAGGGTTCGGTCAACGACCTTTCGGCAGCGTAGTCACCTTGAAGTTCGCCGACTGGGCACCGAGCAGGCGACGCATGGGGCACTGGCTACGGAAGTCACTTTGATGTGACTACAAGATGTGGACCACTGTCGGAATCTAGTCGGTGGTGTACATCATGAGTTGCCGATCTTGCGCATCGAGCAGGTAACACATCGGAGGCTAGCAGTGGTAGTCACTACGTGATGACACTGCTGCATAGTACCCTACTGCCTTGTTTCCGATGTAGTCACTCTCCTGTTGTGACTCTGTCGGCCACCATAGGGTAGGTTATTCTGGAGTGACGGCGATAGTGACTTCAGAGTTCCAGTGCGATGTAGTCACTCTGTCGCCAGGAATTTTGCAGTGTACCTTGGAGGTGCCATTACTCAGAGGGGAACATGCTCAAAAGACATCAGGCACAGAATTGGAAAGGCGCTTGGGGCGATTCAAAGTCTCAACAAAATCTGGCATGCTAAAGACATCACTTGCTCAACAAAAATCAAACTCTACAAAGTACTTGTCCTGTCCATCCTTATGTATGGCTCAGAAACATGGACTCTAAAAAAGATAGACGAAAATAGACTGCTGACCTTTGAGATGATCTCCCTTAGGAAAATCATGTTGTACATCGATAGACAAAGATGCATAAGAACTTTGACCTAGGCTAGTGATTGTCACTTGTCACATGATCACGTTACTTCATCGAACAAAGCCAGCATATAATTGACAAAAATAGCTTCATCAAAGTAAGAATTGCTTTGTCCAAAGTACCTTTTTTGCATCATTGAACAGAAACAATTTTAATCTTCATTGAATGAAGACCTCATGTGCATACACATTAGGGAAATAGAGATTGGGAAAGGGAGAGAATGTCTCTATAATGATCATAAAATGGTAAATTTTCATTTGATTTGACATCCTCTAGCCAAACTTTTCCATGTGCTTTGCATTTTTTGCAGCCGCTTTATCTTATGATACCTTTGCAAATAATCAAGCTGGGTGTCAATCAATGGGTGCTAACTTGGTATCAATACGGGACTACAATGAAAATGGCTTCCTTGTGTCATATATATATGAAGGTGAGTGCTGTGTGTCAATCAATGGGTGCCAACTTGGTATCAATACGGGACTACAATGAAAATGGCTTCCTTGTGTCATATATATATGAAGGTGAGTGCTGGGTTTGAATCAATGGGTGCCAACTTGGTATCAATATGCGGGACTACAATGAAAATGGCTTCCTTGTGTCATATATATATGAAGGTGAGTGCTGGGTTTGAATCAATGGGTGCCAACTTGGTATCAATACGGGACTACAATGAAAATGGCTTCCTTGTGTCATATATGGTCATTTTCACGGTAAAGGGTGTAACTTTGGATTTTTAACATTTTAATCCGTAGCGTTCTAATAAAGCCACAGAATTCCATAATTTTTGGCCACATAAGTCATCTAGTTAGCAGCTACCTTGGGTAGCATAATCAGCTTTGGGAGTTACTGCGTTCAGTTTTAGCAGGCTTAAATGTACTTAATATTGCCATTTGGAAAAACTATAAAAACAGTAACATTTTTGTAAAACCCTGTGTTTTCTTCAGTTAGTTCATGGATAATTTTTCTTATCCTGAAAGTACAGTCATATGTTCAGTAAACACTGCCACATTAGATTTAATTGTGAACGGCCCTGTATTTTTGAGAACCGGACTTCGATATTTGTCGTTTCGAGGCTTCATTTTCCGTTAACAATTGTTAACAAACTTTGTGGGTGTAGCTTTGGTTCATAATTCTTGGTTATTTCTTCACTTCTTCTTGATTTATAACAGTTGTTATCTTAACTTGAAATGGGTAACAAAAATTAGCCGATTTGCAAGCTTTTAAAATTTTTATAAAATCTTGACTTCAAATAGCCGTGTTTCCGTTAACTTTTATGAAGCCTCCGAAACACGCTGTTTAGCACGCTTGTGCAAATATAACTAATAGATCGCATCCAATCTATTTATCAAAATGTAGCAAAGTAGATCCTCAAGTCACATGTTTTTAAATCGTGGAGATATATATCACCGTTTGAAAATGGGACCCAATACAAACTTTCCGTTAACAATTGAAGCCTCCGAAACAAATGAAGCCTCCGAAACAACAGTAAACTTAATTATCATCTATGCATATCTAAATTGGTGTGTTTCATACTGATATCTGCATTGTAATTATTACTTGATATGTGCAGAATGTCATAAATTTAAAAAAAATTGACATTATGGTTAATGTTTGAAAAATATACTGATACCTTAAAAAGCCTGTTTCGGAGGCTTCACATGCAAAAAACACCATACTTAACAAATGGGTGAAAAAATTAATGTGTGATAAATCTACAATATCTGCCGCATAGAATCATTGATTCAATACACACAAGAAAATAACAGCTTAGATGATCCCAACACTGTTGTTTTCAAAAAACTACTTCTGCAATGTTTAACAATTGTTAACATGAAGCCTCCGAAACAAAAAAAATGACTTGCTGTGATAATTTAATTTTTGTCACAACTGAAATTCAATACTTAGAAGCAAAGCATGAAAATTGGTAATTGTGATATTTTTTACCTATTTTTTATGTCAACTTGTAGTAGTTAGCTAAATATTTTACTTTTATGATCACCTGTGTTGTTAACTGAAGCCTCCGAAACACAAATCGCTTGAATTGCCAATTCTAAAAATAACTCCAATTTCTGTGAAACTTGGCTGGGAGGTTCCTTTCATCAAGTAGTATTTGTACATGAAGTTAGACATTCAAATTATTTTAGGAACCCAATTAAAACTTAAAAAATATGTTTAAGGTTTGGAAATTTCCATTGTAAATGACACTTGATGTTAAAAATTTTCAAAACTGCAATTACAAACATAGCAAAACATGGTATAAAATTTAACTTATATCTGTTGACTTACTTTGGAATGGAATTTCACATGTATTCCAGCTTTCATGTCAAAATTTTCTGAGGTTATGTAAAATACATTTTTTCTTAGATTTTAACCAAAATGTTATGCAAATGTCAAATTTTTATTAGAAATCAAAAGGTTTAAGCCTTGAAACATTATTTTACTTGAATTTAAGTTGCTTCTATGCATGATTTCAGTAAACAGAAACATATTTAAGTGGTTTGAAATTTTGACCCTAAAAATCAAAAGTTACACCTTTACCGTGAAAATGACCATATATATGAAGGTGAGTGTTGAAAGTAATTAAATCACTTTCAGATGATATTTGTATCAACCATACTCTCAAAGTGTACAATACTGTATGTGATAATTACTGGATACTACAAGATGTGTACTAAATAGTAATTGTTTAGCAGCTATAAATCATGAACTTACTTGTTTTCTAATAATACTTAACCTATATCATAAAATTTATGGTCTATATGTTTGCTGATTAAAATACTATATCGTTTCAATTTCATTAAAGGCAAAGCATGGTTGATGATGAACCTTACTGTTACAATGATAGAAAAGTCACATCCTTCTGACACTTCACAATTTGTTAATGTCAATTATTACATCCTCTGTCTTTAAACTTAACAAACTTTGTCACAAAGGCACATTTTTTACTCCCTTTTCCAAAATACTACAATTATATAATTTCGCATATTTTGGTTTAAACAAGAGTGCCACCATCTTGTTGCTTTGTTTCCATGCCAGGTCAGTCACTCAGGACCCATGTTGTTCTTGGTGTATATTTTTATGCCATTTTTTATTAATAAAGATGATGAATATAATGTCAAAGAGGATTTTTTTCATTTATAAATTCCTTTTCTATTTTGTAAGGTCAAATTAATAGAGTGCAGTTCTACCAATCCCATATTATTGTTGTAAAATCAGTTAGGAAAGTATAAGTAGATACAGCTGGCAACAAGAAGACAGTGTTTATTATAGTTCTAACATTGAATGTATGTGTCAAGATATGTCAATTAATCACAATATGGCGATATCTCTGCAAAAGTATCATTATGATCTCATGCCCCTTTTAACTTAAAGGGATTTTCAGTGATTGCATGGTAAAATGAAAAAACAATTGAAATTGATTAGAGTAGCTTTTAGATAAAGGATAAGTTATAGAATTATATTCAAGTACTTTTTCGCAGAATTGACAAAAGCATAAAAAAAATGAAATACTAGAAAGGTTTTCTAGTTTGATTCTTGAAAATTGAGATTTATTTAAAGTACGCTACCAATAGACAAGGAAAACTTTTTATGTGGCCAGGGGTCAATGTTTCAGGTCAAAATATACAGGTTGTGATTTATGATGATGGTGCTCTACAAAATATTGGAAATAAATTGAAAGCTTCTTATGACTTTGAACCATAATATCTAGGCTTAAGTAGAGATATGACAGCTTCATGTAAATTTAATACACAGCTTTTGGCTAAACTCTTGCATGTTAGTACATCTATGTTACTGATGAAGGTGCACAAAACAGAATTTGGATGATTTTTATCATTTTTATGATAGGTAAATCACTGAATGGGTCTTCAATTGTATGATATGTCACTAATATGTTTATATCAATATGTTTGCTAGCGTACCCTGGTTATGACCAGTTTTGGATAGGTCTTTCTGATGAGAACCTTGAGATGTATTATGAGTGGCTTGATGGCACAGATGTTACTTACACAGCATGGAATTACTACGAGCCTAACAATGTTGGAGAAGAAGACTGTGGAGAACTGTATGTTCCTAATGTGAGTATACACTGCAACTGTGTTGATAGCATGGATGTAAGTGCTACAGTGTGTGGGGAACTCTATGTTCCGTTTGTGAGTATAATCCGTAAATGTGTTAATAGCATATGTATATGACATAGTGTGTGGAGAACCGGCAGGTTCGTTTTGCATACCTGCATACTGCATATTTTTAGAGTTTCTTTGTGGCGAGTTCGCCGAGTTGTAAGTATCAAATGTTGCATGATTGGGCATATCGTAAACAAAATATAAACACATGATATAAACACTTTTGTTTGATCCTTGGGCAGACATCTCAAAATTTGTGAGAGATGCTAATTAGATTGGATGACTGTACAATGCTCTGTGTCACGAGTGTGAATTAATTTTCTGGGTGTCTGTGTCTCAATTTGGAAAAACGATCAGTCTAAAATGATTCAGTCAGCATCACCTTAACATAAACTATTTTATTTAGCACATGTCTGTCCTTGCCTCCTTGGCAAATATTCAAAACCACAGATATTGGAACACAACAAAATACACATTGTTTATGTAGATTAGTGATATCATATCCCATAATGCCTATCTTTGGATGGTCTATGCTTTTTATACCCCGGTACAGGTATAAGTTGGAATGTCACACTGAATGATGGGACACACTATGAAATCCAGATTTATTCGAAATATAGTTTGTATTCAAAATCTAGCAGTAACCTGAGCCCTAACATTTGGTGAAGGGGTAAAGGGGGAGAGGGGTATAATTAACCAGAGGAAAAGTTAGTATCATAGGCCTATTAATAGGGAACACAGGAACGTGGTATGGTAATTTATTTTTATATGAATGAGTGTTCATGAACTATAAATGAGGTAGGGTTTTTGTACTTCAATGTAAAATTTGCATTGTTAGTAGTTTCAGTCTTTTCCAACAGTCTTAAGGAAAGGAGCATAAGCAGGCCCCTTTTCTGATCTTTTTTTCAAAATATGAGATTATGAGTACTGCAAAAAAAAATGTACGAAGCCTTCCTAAAGCAGACCTAAAGCATTCCAAAATAATTAAAAAATTTAAAAAAGCTGGCATATCTCACAAATCTCAGAGGGAGGGTACGAGAAGCAAAACGTTGATTTTTTTCGGCCTACAATGGTGCCATGTAATTCATAAATAGTAAACATTTGATAAAAGGTGACCCCTTTTTGTTATTCAATTCTAAAGGGACTCATCAGTATAGTTAGTTCCTGTTTAATTTATAGGTTGAGAACAAATGATACAATACATTGCTTGTTTGCAATGATACATTTTTATTAATACAAATAGGAAATGGTACTGGATAAACCATACACATTTAAGTCTGTTTGGATAATTATGTAGCCTTGGGGAAGTCCAGTAAAACTGTTAAGGTGACAGTGCATCTACAAAAATGTGTACTACATATCTTTGGGTGTTTTTATTTTCAAGTTATTTTAACGAAGTAAAACACACTCATTAACCTAACAAAATGAAAAATATCAACAAATTAAACGGAAGTGCACACCCATCCACCCTCTCCATGCACGCCACCACCACAACGCTCGTACCAACATCTCCAAAACACGCTCTCCAAATAAAGTAGCTTTAATATATTTTATATACTCGCCACTAAGAAACTCTAAAAATATGCAGTATGCAGGTATGCAAAACGAACCTGCCGGTGGAGAACTCTATATTCCTTCTGTGAGTATATATGTGCTGATATTGGGGTGTATGGATTTCAACTGGAATAGCCTGTTTGTACTCTAAACTTTTCATTTATCATTAATCTAGTATGTGTTATAATTTTGTTTGTTTACAGGGAAGGTGGAATGACCTGGCATGTGATGCATGGTATTTCCCAGGCATATGTAAGAAACCTGCCACTGATATTGGAAGTGTACCAATAGAAGAGGGTTGTCCAACGGTAAGGCTTGATCAAGTAACCAAATATTGGGTCAAAAAGGTTGATATGTTTAGTTATTGCTATAGTACATGTAGCTCTTTGCTTTTTTATGAGTTATACAAACCAACACATCATTAAAAGTGCAAATTTAAAGTTTTAATTTATGTCACATATGCACATTAGGATATTGTTGCGGTCTTGTCCATTTGGTGACCTTTGCTTGATTCAGGGCAGTAATTATATCATGGTATAGTTATGTGATTATTTATTTGCTTCATTATTGATTGAAGGAGGAATGGACTGATTAGAATGATGATTTGTGTATCATAATTAGTCATGTTTCTGTGTAATTTGGAGCCTTTGATTTAAAGTTTATTAAATTTACTATGGCACATCATTGGTCCAGTTTGTTTGTTTGGAGCTATATGTAATTCTACTCATGTATATATTAATTTGCAACCAGGTGTCAGTAGAGTATGATGCATCATATATATCGAAATTGTTACCATATATGTTATCTCAACTTTTTTTAAGGACAACAGATGAGAACTACAAGTTGAATTTTTTGTTGAAATGCAATTATCTCCGAATTTGGATTGATTCAGACAAGCAAACTTGCATACTTATAAAATTTAACTATTTTTGAAGACAAAATGTGCAGATGTTAAGAAATTGAATGTTTAAGCCTACCAAAACCCATCTCAAATTATACAATTTTGACCACCATGTCCATTTCAGATATGCTACCCATCATGACTTCCATGCACACACAGTCTATTGCTTGGTGTAGTAAAGATAACCTTTAAGTTGGAGCAAATTTCTCAAAATGAGTAGTGATTAATGTTACCAAACTTATGTTCTGATGAAATTTTAATCATTTTTGAAGATAAAATGTGCTGATCCTAAACGATTGAACAATGTTTAAGACTACCACTATTCATTTAAAATAATGCACTTAGTTGTTGTTCAGTTCCTCTATAGAGATATTTTCCATGGCAGCCATCTAGGATCATGCATGAAGATCCACCAAACAAACCATGGGTTTTGAGGTCTTATATTTTTTGTTGTATGTCAACAAAATCGCTTACATTTTCAGGACAATCTTATTTCATGTTGTTATAAGCGAATATAATGTTCCAGATAACGCTAGTTAATAAATACATTAAGAAAAAGTACCTTAAAGTTGCACTTTCTGTTATTACTCCTTTTGGACTTTAACATGTTCTAGCAGCCCTATATAAAACTGTGACACTCGAAAGTCCATATCTCAGGAATGGAATGTCCAATTAAGATTATTCCAACGCCAAAATGTTTCTTTCATCAAGTCCCAGCCAATAAGTTAGGTCTGAATAAATTTAAAAGTACTTCCATTTTTAGTGGACCTGCCTACTATTATTTTTTCTGTTTACTATAACACTTTTTGGACACACAGTGTATTCATTAAATGGCAATTACAAAATATTCGGGAATGTATCAAAAAGGTTCATTAATTCAATTTTGGGCATAATCTTTGTTTATGCCCTCACCTATGTTTAGGACATAGATTATATACAATGATATAAAATTGGATCGATCGAGTCTATTTTATTGGTCGAGCTATGAGGTTTAAAATATTGGACAAGAAGTAGTTGAATCCACTATCTTAAACTCATTAGCAAAATAATATTGGGCCTAAAGCATCCAATTTTATTATTATTATGTTTTTGATCCAATATTTTCACATACTTGGATTCATCAAAACATATAATAATGACATATATTGTCCATATGCATCCATGTACAAAAATAGGATCTATCATATGATACCAAAATCTCATCAGTATTTTGAGGTAAGTCTGGGAGATGAGACTGTTGATCTGGTTACGCCTCAATCACACTTGTCATGCCTGCATGTCAAAATGTTGATATGTGGTAGTATTCACAAATTGTTTACGATAACAACATGTTGTGACTATTTATTTTCATTTTGCAGGGATGGAAAGCCTACATGTCATCCTGCTATAAAATAGAAAATAGTCTTACCGCTGCCTGGGAGAATGCCAATTCACAGTGTACAGCATCTGGTGGCCATCTTATTATCATAAATGACATGTAAGAAAAAACACATATTACCATGACTTTGAAGTAACATACAGCCAGCCTTAAAATCTAAACCACAAAGAAAGGATCAGAAGAATATTAGTTGACAATGCCGGGGCTACTTTGCACCCCCTCTGGTATTTAATGATACCTATCTTTTGAAGTGCTGAGGGTATCTACTACCAGATTTGACATCTGACAATTTAAAGCACACAAGGGTCAATCAAAGGTCAACACAGGTTAAACTTTTTGTATTCATCTGGTCTCAAGGATTCAAAAAAGTATAGTATACTTGCAACGTATCGTTCTTGAGTTAGCAAAAAGGTCAACATTTGGGGGTGATCAGGTTTATTGGCCACACACGGGTCAGACACGGTCTGATTGAAACAAAAATGGTCTAAAATTGCTCCTCATAATAAAGCCAGATAAGGAACCATGTGGGATGCTTCGTTACTAGGAAACATCATAAAATAGGTCATGGTCAATGAACCAATTGAACTATTTTCCTGGATTTTGTTAGTAACAAAGCACTCTAGACAGTGCAAACAGGAAATGATTGGGAGCATGTCAAATCTGGTAATAGACAACCTTGGTACTGTCATTAAATCCCAGATGGGTGGCCCCTCTTATATCCCAATTAGAACAAGTGGAATCTGTTGTTGGCAAATGGCATTTTGATATTATATGGAAATCACAGCCCAAATTTTTTTTTTCCTGAATACATGCATGAAAAGCAGATGTGTAATGTGTATTTTAGAAACAGGAAATTCACATAATCAATAATTACCATTAGTTTTGATATCAAAAAATGTTTCTTCATTCTTGTCAAATTTTGCAATGATTTTGTTAATTCCAGACAAATTGCTTGTATTAGGAAATAGATCATAGATGGAAAGCAAAGATAAAATATCAAAATGAAATCAAACAATTAACCAACAAGTAGCAGAATATTAAATACAATTTAGAGGACATATTTTGAAATGATTGTGGTATTGTTACAGGTTTGAGCAGATGTACTTGAGTTCACTGCTTGGTTTGGAAGTTGACAACATGAATCAATACTGGATTGGTTTGAGTCAAAATGAAGGTGGTGTATATACATGGGTTGATGGTATAACAGAATTCACTACAACTAACTGGGGAGAAGGACAGCCAGGTAAGCCGTGTGTTTATTGGCTGGATTGATGGATGGTTGGGAGAAGGCACAAACATTGCTAGTATTTTGAAATCCATTATATAAGAACATTAACAATTAACATTACCAGGCTTCAAAGTTTTATTTTGATGAGTTGTGTGCCCGGGTGGGGTACTCAGTACAAATGACCATATGGGGATGTGCCGCAAACATAGGTAACATTGTTGGCCTTTTTATATATCAATAACCCCTTTTTATAGGCCAATTTCAATATATGGATGCGTCCTTTTTTGAAAAATAGCTCAGTTTTGCCTAACTATAGCCAAAATTGTTGACATTTCTTCAAATTTGTAAAAACTTAGACAATTTGTGTTAAATTTGAACAAAAACTTTTCTTACAAAATTGGTATATTGATGGGTCCACTTTCAAATTTAAATTCTCAGTGGCTCACCCCTACCTAAACCAAACATGAGTACCATCCCTCCTCCCGGGCTGTGTGCCAATCTATGTGTGTGTTATTTTGCTTTGAATAGTATATTAAAGTTGGTGTTTTTGTTCTTTTTAATCGTAATGGTTGTTTTGTGAAATTTAATGTTCATAGATTATTAATAATTATTCTTGGTTTTTCAATCATCTTGTTTCACTCACTTATGTGTAAAAATTAAAGCAAGGTATCAGAGAATGTTTGATGACATAGTTGTGTAATGCTTGCAGATGACAGCAAGGGTTCTTGTGTGGCAGCCAACACTGGTTACTCAGCCGCAGGCTATTGGTTCAGTGCAGAGTGTACTACATTCAAGGGCTATGTATGTGAGAGGCTACGATATGGATATACAACCATGAAACCAGCTCCTGTAGTACCTACTACCTATCCAAATAACATTGGTTGCTCCAATGGCTGGATTGGCTTTGGTGGCAACTGCTTTCAGGTTGGTGTGTGTTTATTGTCCATGAAGAATAATTATGTTTTTGTTTTATTTTGCATGAAAGTTTTGAGTGAAACTGTATGAAAATATGATATGGTAGCCTCTCTTGTATGACTATCTGAAAACAGTGCAGCATTTCATACCCTACATGTTTATTTTAGTTAGACGGCTGCAGATGCTGAAAAAACACATTTTCTACTACCGTTTTCATGACATGATGATCATTAATATTTGCAATTGGCACAACTGGGATGGAACATTGGCATATCATTTGGCTGAATGATGTCCCAAGTACCATTTGAAAGTGACTGTCTCAGTTACAATTTTGCAAACCACATCAATTGGTCCAATGGGGCACTGGCAAGTTAATGAACAGTTAAATATGAGCCCTTTGAATAACCAAGTGAAAAGTGATTAGAATTGAAATTTTTTGTGCAAGCAGCATGTTAACACTTAGACTGCTGCCCTCATTCATCAACAGTCTAGGTTGATGACTGAGAAAACTATGTGGAAAAAAAACTACTGGACTTTTGCAACCACTGAGACAGTGGCGTAGCTGCCAGGGGGGGCAGGGGGGCAATTGCCCCCTGGCAAAATTGCCTATATTGGGGCCCACGCACCCTAGTGCAAGGAAAAAAGAGGAAAAAGGAGGGAGAGGGAGAGGAGGGGCTGAGAGATGGGGAATCCATATGATATGCAATACCATACGATTATTATCAATAAGCCTGGCAAAAATTGTCTATTTGGGCCCCCGCCCCTCTACCCCCCCAAGTGCAGGAAAATTTGGTGGATTTGGGTCCCCGCCCCATACAGGCTTGCTCCCCCTGGAAAAAATCCCAGCTACGCCGCTGCACTGAGACTGCAGTTTGTGTCCAAATTGACTTTTTGACCAAGTCAATTGTTTTTAGAACTTCAGAGCGCAATCTTGTCATAATGGCATGGTACAAAGGCACTGTACATGGGTGCCGCTAGTAAGTCGTGCTATATGGCGCACAACCAAGTCACAAGAGAATATTTTTCAAAGTCTGACACACCATGAACTGTAACTTATTCAGTCATCACTTCAAAGCATAACACAAGTACATGTGCAGTGTTCAAGCCGTCAAATTCAAACTGTAATGAATTATGTGACATGTTTACTTTCAGATAAATGAGATGTTAGATCCCACTCAACGTCTTTCTTGGGATGATGCTAGGGCCAACTGTGTTGCACAGGGAGGTGATTTAGCTAGTTTGCATGGACCAGGGGAGGAGCAGTATCTTGGTGATACCTACTTACCTCTGTAAGATGTTCTCTTTTTCAATAGCAATATTTGTTGAAACCTTTACCTAGAGGTATCATTTTGTTTCTGCCATTGCTTTCAAGCAGGTAGCATATGCAGTCACTTAAAAGAGGATCAGGAATTGATGTTTATGGTAAATTGGGGGAATATTTGTGGCTAATTTCAAGATGATGCTTACTTGGAAATACTATGAATTATTGAACTTTTACAATTCATTTAAAGTAGAGTCATAGAGCAGTAGTGACAAAATATTTACAGTCATTGACTCTAGTGCAAGAGGTTTTGGTTCAGTACCTGGTAGAAGAATTGAATTACAAAGCAGATGCAGTGAATGACATCCACTCTGCAGAAATTTCTCATCAGGATAATATTAATGGAATTGAGGGCATGATCAATTGTTTTAAGCCCAAGGCAGAGCCCGTTCACACATTCCCCAACATTCAGTAGCTGTATTTCAACAAATAATAACAAAAAAAAGATGTAACATTCTTAAAAATGTAATTTTCCTACTTTTTGGTATACTGTGATCGTCACGCTGAAGCAGCCAAGCATCAACTTTGTAAATGCCTGACTCTCTGATGCTGCCTGATAACATGTGCATATGAACACTAAATGATTCACCCAGGTTACATTTTGATAAAGTATATGCATGAAAAGTCCATAACAAATTTGGCCAGAGTGCAAGGAAAAAAGGTGGTATGAATTTCCTTGCACTCTACTTCCTTGAATACTACTTAAAAGAAGTATTTGACATTTAAAACTGTCGAACAAACTAAAATGTCAAACAAACTATCACAATAATACATGCCCTTTAAACACTTTAAAACAACAGTTTGAATAATTTCTTGAAACCTATTCAAGTCAATAACATAGTAATGTATCCCATAACAAGGAAAGGATAACTAAATTGGTACTCTTGACTTTATTATTCAGAGATCCCTTGGATAATCCAGGATACTGGGTTGGGCTCAATGATCTGGCAGTGGAAGGAGGTAAGATGGTTTCTGTATTCAATTTAACATGTTCTGTGCATTGAAGGAAGACATCTCAGAGTCACTTCACAAACCTATTCCTGCTTCTACACAGCACCCATTTTTTGAGATTAAACCAATCACAATCTTTTAGTTTGAACTAAGTGGCAATCAAAGTCCAATTATTATATTTGTGATTTTTTTGTGAGACAAAGGGGCAAAAACATTAGCAGTGTTACAATTGCTTTTGATTTATGTTGTGTTAGCCTCTTTTACTGATCTTGATATTTATTGATCCTGATGACAGATCAGAGGAGATAAGACATGTTTAGGTGTAACATGACAGTGGCTATCAAAATTGGACATTGTTCAGGACTCATCCAAAACAAAAGAACATAATCAGGACAGTGACAAAGATAGCAGCAAGAAGGGTATTTTGTCACCTTGCACAGGCAGTAAGGTGGGCATGGTGCCAATCCATGCAGAGCTTGCATATCCCATGTTGGATTCAACCACAGATTTGTAAATTATAGCTCTTTTTTAGGTGTGTTAAGATAAGGGTAGCCCATTCAGAAAAACAGGTCAATACATTGGCATTCTGGTGACCACATCGGGTCCTTATTGACATAGATACCAAGGAGATCAATGTTGTCTATGTCTTCATGTTCCAAAGAAGATGTGTTTTGACAAAGCCTAAAAGAACGTCAAACATTATTCATTAATTTGCACACACAGGTTATGAATGGAGTGATGGCACACCTGTAGATTATACTAATTGGGATGGAGGTGAACCTAATGACTATGGTGGTACTGAGGAATGCGTGGAAGCATTTGTCAATATAGAAAGAGGATGGAATGATAACGCTTGCTATGCACAGCTCAACTGGATTTGTAAAATACCCAAAGGTAAATAGTCAGATCTATAACAGGAATATGAATGAGTAAGCCAACTGTTTAGGCCAAAATTAAAAATTGTTGTGTTGCCCTCAGGTAGGAATAATGGGAAGGTTGGGTCAGTTGGTCAATGTTTCTTTTTTAAACCTTCAGTTTTTAAAATCTCCCAAAATATTAAATAATGCTCCTTCCATTAGGGACATTTGTCAATTTTCACTATTGGGTACTTGTTAGGTAATCAATGTAAGACTAGTCTTTGAATGAAACATTAATTTTAAGTGAAAAACATTGATTTTTTTAACATATCTTTAAAATTGGTCATTAAAAAATACAAAAAAACAACAACCAAAAACCAAAATGCAAATTGCGACCCTAATTTTTCAGGATTTAGGGTTGGTTGCTAAAGGCATCACAACAATATTTTTTTTGCTTTATACTTTAAGAGTGAAATCGAATAATAGCCTAGTGCATAATGCTATGTTAAATCTGACATATTGGGTTGTGACACCAACATATCAATACATTATGTAGTCAGTTTAATGTGTGCCTTGCACATGCAGGAAAGAGACTGATTCCTAGTGAGATTTGCTCTTGTGTTACCTAAAGACTCCACAATTAAGTTTTAGATAAATAATTGGAAATATGAAGAATGATATGGCAAAACTTGTTGTTGTGTTGAAAAAAGTAGGAAATATTCTTGAAATATTATAGACATGTATCAGTAATATAAAACAAATAGTTGCTGTCTTAAATTTATGTAATAGTAATATATAATCACTTAGTGAAAGTTTGATTGTTCCATTTCACTCACTGTTTCAGCTCTTGAAATGGAAGAATGTCATCTTTCACCAAGTGATTTACAATTTCAAAGATTTCACTAATAGCATGTTAACCAGAACGATATATATGCACTTGTAAATGTGTCAATAGTTCAACTGAAAAATCTGTGTTGCCAAAATTTCTTCTCATCAAGACATGTCCAACAATGAAGTGCATTGTGCATTGACATTTTAAGCTGTCATAATAATCTCTGTTTAACTTGTTTTAACAGGAAAGGCACCAATCACACCTTCACCGCCTCCACAACCTGGAGCTCGTAAGTGTTGTCATCTCAAATTGAGATGTAATGTAATGAAAACTAATAAAGCGCACAATAACAACATGGTAGATGGGTTGATAGACATCAAACATCATTGCAGTCAGAAACGATAGACATTGCACAAGGCATTGTGATATAATTGTAAAAAGAAAAAGGACAAAAAATTGGTGAAGGGATTGCTTCAAAAATGATGGAAAATGTAGTAGGTGGTTGCTATGAAATATTCAGCAATTGCTATTCAAAGGGTTTATGCAATATGTGACCATCCAGCACAACTGAGCCCTGAAGTCGAAGTTGCCAATCATCATTTTTGAGATATTCAACCAAAATATTCTGCTTGAAATTAGCTTTAAAATGATGTATATCATGTCTATAGTACTTGACATTTAAGTAGTGAAAAATCAATAAAACAGTCAATAAATCCTTTGTTTCCTATTGTTTATTGTTAAGTTCAATGGAGCATATCTCAATAGTGGCACTGGAGACATCTGGGCTCAGTTGTGCTGGATGGTCACATATGTGTATGCAATGCAATATGCATAATATGATATGCATGCAGGGGATACAACAGGACATGCTCTGTGGATGTGGTAAGACATGTAGGGGATATAATAAGGGAAGAAGAAGAAAAAGAGAAAAAAGTGAATGGTGTAGAAAGGCTTTCATTTATGTAATATTATGTTGTGTGGGTATCTACTCCTTGGTCTTAAATCACTTTTATTTTGGTGTGTGTGGGATGGGTGTGTGTGTGAATGTGGCATCATTTGCCATAGTCTCATTGTCACCTGTTTTAGTGATCACTCCTGTTTACTCAGCTAGGAGAGCTTCCTTGAAGCATGGGCATTCTGCTAGTTTTATTATAATATATCAATATCAATTATTCTTTAATTTTCAACATTGGGGTGAAAAGTTGTAATTTTTGTTTCATATCTAGCATGTCCTAGTGATCCAGACTGGCTGTTCCGTGATGGATATTGCTATTATAACAGCGATCCTACTGGTGATGGTAGACTTAGTTTTGATGAAGCAGAAGACTATTGCCACGAGAAAGGAGGTCATTTAGCATCTATACATGACCAAGATGAACAAGACTTTATCAATAGCATGGTGAGCAACCTGTCACACTTAACACAAGAAGCTCCAACTGTTGATCCATATTTCCTACTAGCCTTACTTTTATGCTCTAAAGTTGTATATTAACCCACTTTAATCAAAGCTTTGGGCATTCTGTTCCATATGACTGTTCAAACAATAGATTTCACCATCATTTTTTCTGATGACGGGACCTTGACATCCTCTTAGTAAGGTTATAGACATTCTTGCTAGAGTTTCTTGCAATTACCAAATGGACCTTGTACACTCTTCTATGTTGACCGTAAACTCCTCTCTCGGAGATTTTGTGAGGAAGCTTTCTGCTCCACTTGACAGACTATGTTAGTCCAGCAAAATACCACAGTTCGATGATGGAGATATTTCAGTCTGCCGCTTCTTTGAGTTGACAGCACAATCAAGCACTATTGGCTCTACTACCACCTTTGGCTTATTTAATTCTCTCCAACACAAGAACCGTGAACTGAAGTTTGAAGACTTCAATTGTGGTAACTTTGTACCAATACTGGCTAATATAAATTTCACAAAGTTCCCTCTTAGAACATCATACAGCCTCCCTCTCTCCAGATCATTATACAATTTCATATGATTCTAGATCAATCTAAACTATTTATGGCATATTACAACATTTAATCATCACAAGCCAATCAGACTCATTAATCTGTTTACTTCATATCTAAAAATAATACATTACTTCAACACAAACCAATCACCATCCTTTACCTGTGTACAGTGCTGCACTGTGATTCTTGGCATAATGCCAGCAATTAATCATGACCATTAGAGTATTATCCAAATGTTTCCAGAACTTTCTCCACATTACTGGATATATGAATTTCTTGTTCACTTTAATCATTAGCATTCTAGAATATTCCATAAATTTCAAAACAAGTTAATGCCTGATGACAAAACGTAACTTCCAATGAATATTATGGAATATTTGGGGGCAAATATACACTGCTATTTCACTGCTGACACATGGGTACATCATGGATGCGGTTAGAAATCAAGAACTACCACTGAAGGACCCTCAAAGTGTGCCTATAAGATACCAGTTGACTTGTAGATGACGTATAGTGGAGTACTTATGTAGGTACTCATCTACGGGGGTATTGCAGTATGGTGGCCACGACGCTGGTACTTTTTGGTGTAGTACCAACATTTCCCACCTTGGTGTAGGGTACTGCAAAGTACCACTGCAGAAGAGGTACACCATCGCCAGGAATCCTGTAGTGTATAGTACACTAGATCTTAACAGCATTTTCCTCAATTGTCAAGAATGTTGTCCTGTTGAACCCATAACAAAAACTTTTGTCAATCATTTTCCTGAATTGCTTGACACAGTTTGACATTATGTGCTATTTGTTCTCTGTGTAATCATTAGCAGCATGTTTTCCAAATTGGCTCTTATAGGGTTGGTTTAAAACTTATGCAATCAAAGTACACATTTTTTTACACTTGCTGGCCACATTGTTTGGGTGAATATGCAACTAAAAAATGCATAAAATATTTACTACTTTGCATGCGAGTGTATAGTGTTTAAATTAGTTCCCAATTGACTTGCATTGACATATTTCATTTTATTTACTTATAATAGAACACACTGACAATTATTTAAATCTTATTGTTATTTATTTTCTTCCATGTCTATTTCAGCTAAGGCAAAATTTGGTAGGGGAGTATTGGATTGGTCTGAAAGATGCTAATTTGGGTAGTGGAATCTTTGAGTAAGTGACATTATCATTAAAATATAATATTGGTTTTTGATTTAAACAATGCAATTTATGTAGATAATTTCAAATGACTGATATACATTGGCATAGCTTACTTTATGTCTGTCTCTAATTATAGGTTAAGACTTCAATGATTGCATACTGCTTCAGTGGATCAAACCTTACGAGTGTTTCTTAACGTTTGATTGACAGTTGCTAGGCTCTATCATACTTAATTCCAGATCTGCGCAGTAACAGTTATAATGATTGTAATGATTTATCGAAAGTATATTTATTTATTTTAAGAAAAAAATACTTGTTTTCATCTCATTTTTGTTTTAATAGGAAACTATTAGACCCATATTTTACTTATTTTGTTGTGTTATCTTGATTCAAATCTAGCGTCGTCTGCTTAACCGATTTAAGGAAGATTGGTGAATGACTTGATTTGGGCAAACAAGTGGCTTGTCCTATAGTATATTATTACTCCAGGATCCTTACAACATTTTCTCTCTTTAAATTTCAAGCTTTTGAATAGCTGTAAATTGATTTGTGAGAAACCTTATGATAATAATTATATGTGACATAGCCAAGCTTGATGACAAGAAATGGCTTACCTCGCCATCTTTGCTACAAGACTTGTTTATTGTCTTACAGGTGGTCAGATGGTACTCCATATGACTTCACTAATTGGCATCCAGGCCAGCCTGATTTCTACAATGGAGAAGAACAGTGTGTAGCTACCAGAGTGGATCAGAGTTCGTATTCTTTTTGATTTTTTAAGACATGTTAAGTTGATGAGCAGCTTTCAAAATAATATTTGTATGAAAAGCGGCTTACCATATGCTTTGGCATAATTCAACCAATAATTTATCACAATATAGAGTGCACAATTTACTTAATTAGTACAATTAGTCACATAAAACAGCTTGAATTCACTGAGTGGAAATAGAATTGCTAGTTCATATTATAATTAAATGGAAGGTGTACTGTTAAGGCAATAGAACTAGAGCAGATTATTGTTCTGAGATGAATATGTATGTAAACGAAGAATGTTAAATCAGTGAGAAATGATCATGATGATAATAGCAGCATATATATAATAGCATGATATAATGTTATGCACCCTCAACACTAATTTGTCATGAATTGAAAGACCCATTGCTGTGGTAATGGAGCAGCTGGTCAATAACACATGAGTGTGATATTCAATGTAATATGAACTAACATTATCATCCAGTTATGTGAGAAAAGAATTAAGAGAAGAATTTAAGCAGTATAAACATCATCCTGTCAAGATGTCATGATTGCAAAATTCAGCAGACATCGTCATGTATTCTATTGATCAAGGTTAATGATATACTTGTGGGATTCTCTCACAAAGATAGAGAAATATTATTATTGTGTAAAGCTCCCAGGTCCTGTGTGTTTGTAACTTAGAGAAAAGTCTCTTCCATTTATGATTATTGCTGAGACTAAGCTTCAATTTAAATTAAACATTTCAGCAATTTGTAATTTGACCCCTGTTTACATTTTGATGACCTTTTCCTGCCATCTAGGAAAGACATTTATTTGGCCGTATCATCAAAAGCTACATTTGTGCCAATTTCAGACTTTTCAGAAGTTCAAAATACTTTCACTATCATCCTGTAGCACTAATGTAATACCTTGTTACATTATTTTAGCATGAATTCAAATTATCTGACCTCTGATTGATATATTATGTAGCAACTGTATCTCTTATTAAAATGAAGCAATTAAAACATTACCCCGTCCCCTGCACTCCATGTATCCGTGGGTAGGCATGCCATTGGAAATATTGTGATAAGATGGGGTGATTCGCAAAAACGCACAAAAGAGGGGATAATTTTTCAAAATACATTTGCGAAAATGTAAAAAAATGGTGTCTTAATCTATGAATCAAGTAAAATAAATGTGCATAATCAACTATTCATTATGCTCATAATATTGAGCTAAATTCTTATTTTGGCAAAAAATTTGCAAACCTTACTCAGTCATATATGTGAGATATCTTTGGAATATCGTTTGCATTTTACCCAAAAAAGGGCATTGTTGAAGGGAAAATTGTAAAATTATTTTTAAAAAAAATGTTTTCCCCTGAAAAGTTTGTGAAATGAGATAAAGATAAGATGCAAAAGGGTGTGTTTTCACAGACGAGTATGCCTAAAATACACAGAGAGCAGGATAATTACATAGGCATAGCGTAATTAAGAAATTGATCATATAATTTGACGTGAAACTAAATATGTCTCCTAGCTGGTGGTAATTGGAATGACCAAGCCTGTGGAATTCGACAGACTTTCATCTGCAAGAAGAACTCAGACAACACAGCTCCTGTAACCCATGAGCCCACAACACCTGCCCAAGGAGGATGCCCTACTGATTGGTTGAAGCTTGATAACAGGTGCTATCATATGGAAGGTGGCAATGATTTGGCTAAATGGGTTGATTGGCAGACTGCTAGAGATAGGTGTGCTGGGCT
Organism: Amphiura filiformis; assembly: GCF_039555335.1. Taxonomy (NCBI): domain Eukaryota; kingdom Metazoa; phylum Echinodermata; class Ophiuroidea; order Amphilepidida; family Amphiuridae; genus Amphiura; species Amphiura filiformis. The sequence goes on from NC_092647.1 coordinate 9,454,930, forward strand.
TATACCTGGAGCCACACTGGCTACTATTCATTCAAGAATTGCACAATGTAAGTAGAATGGCAAATCCAGTCAAGTGAAACAGTTTACATCATATCAAATTTATTCAAAGTAGGTAGGATTTTTATTTTGAAGGTAAATGTACAAATGATGTGATGACAAAAATGGTAGAGTAGGATTGAAATGATATAGGTTTGGGTGATTTATTTATTTATACTTTTATTCAAGCAGAGTAGCCCCTTCAATAACAAACACTGATTTCCAAGGAGGCCTGCAAGTACATAACATAATTAAAACAATATAGTAAAATGTGAGATACATATTTGTACAATAATAATATAAATTAAAACTAATTTACATGAAATCTCTATTGTTATGAAGTCAGTAATGTCAACATTTTATAATCAGATTATTACAATGCATGTTTAACAAAAGTGGCATCTTTTAGTTGTATTCATAACATTAATATACACAAAATGTGTGATCCAAGAACTACATACATTAATGTGTCTAAAAATGACAAAAACTAATTTTTGATGAAATGATGATTTTGGCCTATCTAATTAGTTATACCTATCCCACCTTAATGTGATAGTTTCCTAATTTTGAACTGCTTTTGATTTATTTTTTCACAGCTGAATTGACAGCCTACTTATACTATACCCAGGCTGATGTTTGGATTGGCTTGTCTGATATAGGAGCAGCGGAAAATTTCATTGGGTTGATGGGAGCACACTGGATTATACTAACTGGCTTCCAGGTCAGCCAGATGGACAGATATTACTACCAGATGGAGTAAGTACATGTGATAGAATAATATTACTACCAGATGGAATGAGTACATGTGATAGAGATGAAAGTTTCCAGGTGCTGGGCTGTGACTAGTGGCCATGGGGGTATTTTTAAAATGAAATTAATGATGACAAATAATACACAATATGAACTTGATGAAAATACTTCTGTAGAGTCAGTTGAGTATGTTGTCAAAATAGGTTTTCTTTGCAGACATACAAGTTGAATGCACTGTCATAGTGCAATAATGGAACATCCAATATCCTATGAGTGAAGGTGGAAAGTGTTGATGAGATCTACCAATATAACTAATAAATCTTAATACAATTCCTGCTCTTTACATTTTTGTATGTTAGTCGCGCAGTGATTGTGTTGTGATGGCCAATGATGCTGATCACCCAGGCAGATGGAATGACATCAGCTGTAGTAAGACACATGCATTCCTATGTGAAGCCAAACCAGGTAAGTAAACCTGTAATCAAGTTGAATCTCTGATCAACATGTTGAACCTATATTGTATTCAAGTTTGACATTTCATTATTGCTTACAGATAATGACATCTTGAAATGGAATGTCTCCACTAGATAAATCATTTAGTTGCTATTTTAGCTTTGCAACTTAGATATTTGGACTTCCTTCCCAATATCCCAGTTTAATTACACATTGTACACAAATCCCTCAACCTATGAAATTAAAGCCATATTGTAACATTTGAGGAGGATGCCCTCAATATTTTTCAAACTTCTGTTTTTTACACATTATTGTAATGCACTTTAGTAAATTATCACACCCTGCAATAATCAAGACTTGAGGTGGTGTAGTTTTGTCAGAATCCGGGATTTTTAATAAAATGACTGAACAAGATGTTTAATTATTATGATGGAAATATGAGTCAAATGTGTATGTGATGTTCATAACACAGTACATACGACAAGGTTCGAAATGTCAACCCAGTTTGACTGACAAATTTGCCAAAAAGTAAAGTTATTGCTAAAACAATAAAATACACTTTTTCTATAGTGAAATTTTGTGCAGAATCTTAATCTGAAGTCAAAAATACCTACAGTGCTTTCGTTTTCAAAATCCAAAATTCCTATGGCAATTTCCTATACGAAAAAGTGTGTCCAGGGCTCTAAAATGGGCATATCAGATTGTTAAAAAAATCCAGGCATTTTTGATATAGACAGTGAGCACCAATAACTCAAACTTGTTATAGCCAAGTATCTTGGGCACATCAAGTTTGAATTTTAAGTCCATAGGTTGATTATTAAAAAAGCTTGGATTTTTTTAACAAACGCATGTATTTTTTTCACACCCTTGAAAATTAAGGGGTAGGGGTTACATTTTGTGATTTTTTTGAATATCTATGCAGAACAGTTAAAAAAAACGACAAAGTCACATTCACCGGATTGGTGACAGATGTATTAAATAGTGATTTCCTCTGTATTACCTTATCTGTTAAGGCCAAAAGAGGAGCTATCAAACGGTGAAAACTAACATTTTGTGAAAGAAAAAAATGCAATTCTATTTTCTTATGGAAATGTTACAATATGGTTTTAAAAGGCACAATGCCTGTACCACTAACATGCAAGACTTTGTTGTGATTTGTTTAAGATGTGGCCTATCCGGATATCCCTATAGGGAATGAGGTCTGTATCAAATCCAGCTATTACAGGTATGCAGATGATTGCTACAAGGTAGTACCATCACTTATGACCTTTGACGCAGCCAAGACTTACTGTGAAAATGACGGCACTGTGTTAGCAACTATTGCTGATGGTTACCAGGAGGCTTTTGTGGAGACTATGGTTGCTAAGTATGGAGGTGAACAGCTGTGGATTGGTCTTGTGGATGATTCAGTGAGTGTTTGTATTTATCAATCAAGTTTTTTTATATCGGTGATTAATTTTTATGACATATACTTTACGTTAACTCAAGTTATCATCGAAATGTCTTCCATTTTGGAAGAACACTTTGGTTAAATATAACTTTCACTATAGAGGAACTAAGCTTTTCTATTTTTTCATGTTGAGTTCTATTTTTCATTGACCCCTTTTGTAATCATTGTTATTTTGGCATGCCTCTAATGTCACACCCAGTGCTTGTGGCCCCCTCGCTATGCCACTGTTTACAATGCACCTTTCAAACTGAGTGTGTGCCTGTTAAGGATCTTCATGTAGTGCATTTTGCTGATAACACAGAGTAAGCTCTACTCTACAATAGTCACTAAACCAACTTGTTTATTGTTTAACACTTCTTGCTTACAACCCATAAATGGGACTACTATCCCTTCCCTGGGCATCCAAAATGAAATTAAAAGGGGACAATGTGATCAGTGAAAACTAACATTTAAATAGGAATCGATTCTTTATGCAAATAACAGATTATTGCTTAAATACCCCAGTGATATGACTGACATGACACAGGTAAAGAAATACTTTACAAAAAAGGAAAGATCTCTACTAGGTGGCTACAATGTAGTAGATTCTAAACAGCAAATGTACATGATATGTCTGTCTTTCTGTAATAGAGTGATGGTCGTTTTAAATGGTTGGATGGGTGGCCATTGTACTACACAGACTGGGCCAACAATGAACCTAGCATGAAGAATGGTGAAGCATGTGTTGTGATCAAGAGTAATGGGAGATGGGATAACATCCCTTGTAGTGAACAACACTACCCCATATGCAAAGATACCTCAGGTATGTCTAATATCCCTTGTAGTGAACAACACTACCCCATATGCAAAGACACATCAGGTATGTCTAAATATCCCTTGTAGAGAACAACGCTACCCCATATGCAAAGACACATCAGGTATGTCTAATATCCCTTGTAGTGAACAACACTACCCCATATGCAAAGACACATCAGGTATGTCTAATATCCCTTGTAGAGAACAACACTACCCCATATGCAAAGACACATCAGGTATGTCAAATATCCCTTGTAGAGAACAACACTACCCCATATGCAAAGACACATCAGGTATGTCTAATATCCCTTGTAGAGAACAACACTACCCCATATGCAAAGACACATCAGGTATGTCAAATATCCCTTGTAGAGAACAACACTACCCCATATGCAAAGATACCTCAGGTATGTCTAATATCCCTTGTAGAGAACAACACTACCCCATATGCAAAGACACATCAGGTATGTCTAATATCCCTTGTAGTGAACAACACTACCCCATATGCAAAGACACATCAGGTATGTCAAATATCCCTTGTAGTGAACAACGCTACCCCATATGCAAAGACACATCAGGTATGTCAAATATCCCTTGTAGAGAACAACACTACCCCATATGCAAAGACACATCAGGTATGTCTAATATCCCTTGTAGTGAACAACACTACCCCATATGCAAAGACACATCAGGTATGTCAAATATCCCTTGTAGTGAACAACGCTACCCCATATGCAAAGACACATCAGGTATGTCAAATATCCCTTGTAGTGAACAACGCTACCCCATATGCAAAGACACATCAGGTATGTCAAATATCCCTTGTAGAGAACAACACTACCCCATATGCAAAGACACATCAGGTATGTCAAATATCCCTTGTAGTGAACAACACTACCCCATATGCAAAGATACCTCAGGTATGTCTAATATCCCTTGTAGTGAACAACACTACCCCATATGCAAAGACACATCAGGTATGTCAAATATCCCTTGTAGTGAACAACGCTACCCCATATGCAAAGACACATCAGGTATGTCAAATATCCCTTGTAGAGAACAACACTACCCCATATGCAAAGACACATCAGGTATGTCAAATATCCCTTGTAGAGAACAACACTACCCCATATGCAAAGACACATCAGGTATGTCAAATATCCCTTGTAGAGAACAACACTACCCCATATGCAAAGACACATCAGGTATGTCAAATATCCCTTGTAGTGAACAACACTACCCCATATGCAAAGACACATCAGGTATGTCAAATATCCCTTGTAGTGAACAACACTACCCCATATGGAAAGACACATCAGGTATGTCAAAGTGAACAACACTACCCCATATGCAAAGACACATCAGGTATGTCTAATATCCCTTGTAGTGAACAACACTACCCCATATGGAAAGACACATCAGGTATGTCAAAGTGAACAACACTACCCCATATGCAAAGACACATCAGGTATGTCTAATAACACTACCCCATATGCAAAGACACATCAGGTATGTCTAATATCCCTTGTAGAGAACAACACTACCCCACATGCAAGACACATCAGGTATGTCTAATATCCCTTGTAGAGAACAACACTACCCCATATGCAAAGACACATCAGGTATGTCAAATATCCCTTGTAGAGAACAACACTACCCCATATGCAAAGACACATCAGGTATGTATAACATCCCTTGCAGTGAACAACACTACCCCATATGCAAAGACACATCAGGTATGTCTAATATCCCTTGTAGAGAACAACACTGCCCCATATGCAAAGACACATCAGGTATGTCTAATATCCCTTGTAGTGAACAACACCACCCCATATGCAAAGACACATCAGGTATGTCAAATATCCCTTGCAGTGAACAACACCACCCCATATGCAAAGACACATCAGGTATGTCTAATATCCCTTGTAGTGAACAACACTACCACATATGCAAAGACACATCAGGTATGTCAAAGTGAACAACACTACCCCATATGCAAAGACACATCAGGTATGTCTAACATCCCTTGTAGAGAACAACACTACCCCACATGCAAAGACACATCAGGTATGTCTAATATCCCTTGTAGTGAACAACACTACCCCATATGCAAAGACACATCAGGTATGTCTATAATATCCCTTGTAGAGAACAACGCTACCCCATATGCAAAGACACATCAGGTATGTCTATAATATCCCTTGTAGTGAACAACACTACCCCATATGCAAAGACACATCAGGTATGTCAAATATCCCTTGTAGTGAACAACACTACTCCATATGCAAAGACACATCAGGTATGTCAAATATCCCTTGAAGTGAACAACACCACCCCATATGCAAAGACACATCAGGTATGTCAAATATCCCTTGTAGAGAACAACACTACCCCATATGCAAAGACACATCAGGTATGTCAAATATCCCTTGTAGAGAACAACACTACCCCATATGCAAAGACACATCAGGTATGTCAAATATCCCTTGTAGTGAACAACACTACCCCACATGCAAAGACACATCATGTATGTCAAATATCCCTTGTAGAGAACAACACTACCCCATATGCAAAGACACATCAGGTATGTCTAATATCCCTTGTAGAGAGCAACACTACCCCATATGCAAAGACACATCAGGTATGTCAAATATCCCTTGTAGAGAACAACACTACCCCATATGCAAAGACACATCAGGTATGTCAAATATCCCTTGTAGAGAACAACACTACCCCATATGCAAAGACACATCAGGTATGTCAAATATCCCTTGTAGAGAACAACACTACCCCATATGCAAAGACACATCAGGTATGTCAAATATCCCTTGTAGTGAACAACACTACCCCACATGCAAAGACACATCATGTATGTCAAATATCCCTTGTAGAGAACAACACTACCCCATATGCAAAGACACATCAGGTATGTCTAATATCCCTTGTAGAGAACAACACTACCCCATATGCAAAGACACATCAGGTATGTCAAATATCCCTTGTAGAGAACAACACTACCCCATATGCAAAGACACATCAGGTATGTCAAATATCCCTTGTAGAGAACAACACTACCCCATATGCAAAGACACATCAGGTATGTCAAATATCCCTTGTAGTGAACAACACTACCCCACATGCAAAGACACATCAGGTATGTCAAATATCCCTTGTAGAGAACAACACTACCCCATATGCAAAGACACATCAGGTATGTCTAATATCCCTTGTAGTGAACAACACTACCCCATATGCAAAGACACATCAGGTATGTCAAAGTGAACAACACTACCCCATATGCAAAGACACATCAGGTATGTCTAAGCCATATTACAAAATGAAAGATTCAATGCTATGTATTTAAGTAAAATTGTGAGAGTAAAATTGCTCCCTTCTACCTATTTGTATTTAATAATATTACAGGGCAGAAAATAATATTATGAAGAACATGACATTTTGCAAATAAGAATATATCGAGGGTTGACAAACAGAAGGCCTTAACTCACTTTTGGCCATTTTGAGATTTTGGTACCAAAATAATTTGTAATACCCACAGATTTTTAAAATCATAAGCCTTAACTCAATTCAACTTCCTATTGCATCCATAGCACAATAATACTTGGTCACATTTCAATGCAAAAATATTATTTTACTCATTTTTCTCAAAAAGGCCCTTTTTGAGTTAAGGCCTTCTGTTTGTCAACCCTCGATATTTACATTTTTATGACATTGCCGTAATTGTAGCAATATCCCCTGTACTTTCAAAAAGTTCTGCATGTACTTATGTTATTATATTTTTTGCCTGTTTATGATATTTGCAGGTCCCAGACCAACTACAGTAATGCCAGGTGAAGGTACCTGCCCTGCAGACTGGCTGTCATTTGGTTCACATTGCTACAAGTTTGACATCAGCAGCACATATGCCTCGCGTGTAGAAGCTGAATATGATTGTCAGCAGTATGGGGCCATGTTGGCTAGCATCCATAGCAAACAGGAGAATGAATTCATCAGGGCTAATGCATTCACATCAGTAGGGTTGAGGAGTATCTGGATTGATATGAAGAGAGGATTGGATGGTATGTATCCAATGTTTACACATGGATCAAAATTCAAACCTGGTCCAATTATGGCCAAACCTATGGCAAATTGTCCCTTTGTTTATTTGTTTTATTTCTTCTTTAATCTGGGACACTCAATCAGTATATAGTTTCCGCTAACTGTGACTTACCATTGTGGAGTCATGAACAAAAAGGTCAAAATATTAAATAGGGAACTCCACAGGGAATAAAATACTGGGCCATATGGAAGAACAGGGGAATACTTAAATTTTCCCCTGAATATTGACCCAGTATAAAGAAGAAATAAACAAACAAACAAACAAACAAAAGAATACTCCAATTTTGATGAAAATAGTCTTAAATTGTTCTTAATGTGATAACAACGCTAATAAAGAATAGTTTAGACCACCTAGACTAATGCTGGTTTCATACTTTCTGCCGCTTGCCGCTGAGCGGCATGACGCTTCATCATGCCGCTTGTACTTTTCTGCAAGCGGAGCGGCACACCGCTGAGCGGCAGCGGCATGACTCTGAAAGCCACTCGATCTTGCCGCTCAACACCGCTCCAAAATCGTATTTTGTTCTCATACGTCAGAGCGGCACCGCTCCGAGTTGACTTGAATTCAACTCCCAGTGGTGCTGCCGCCGCGGCAAAGCGGTGGAGTGATCAATATATCGGCTTGCCGCTGGTCACCGCTAGCGTTTTTGGTGAGATTGCGCAGTGAAGTAAAATCATCTTCCAAGCGGCAAAGCGGCAAGCGGCAGGAAAGTATGAAACCAGCTTTTACTCATTACCTCATTACTAACACAGCAAAATAGGTTATTGCCATTGATTCCTATTGATGATATTTCCCTGGCTATGAGTCGTTACAAGTAGTTTTATTCTTTATTATATACCTCATATATAGATTCCTCTCATCTGATTGGTTAAAAGTGGAGTCATTAAAATAGCTGTGCCCCCTTTTTTGTCTCAAGATGATGTCATAAGCAACTATGCCCGGGGCATAGATTCAACTGTGCCCGATAAATAATTGAATAGTCGCAACTCCGAATACACAGGTCGTTCGTATACATTACGCACCCACTATACGGTCGGCGTTGATTACAGTGTTGTAAAAGAGACTAGCGGTCACAGTTCGCGATGAATTTGACCTCTACTTGCAGACGACGATCTTTCACCGGCCGCTGTAGTGAGTGCAGTGATTGTTTACAATCTGTTACATGTCAAGGTTTATACCTGCCAAATGTCACTTTTTAGACAAATTACTACGACCCGGAGACTCGGCAGTGTGTGATGTTAGCACAAAAACAGTAGGGTTGTTTTAGATATGAAATTGGTAGATATCGGTCCAAATTCTGCCCCCTTGCTCTTGTCTTGCATGCACTGTGTGCATTTAAGCCTAACATGCCTAAAGGCCTATGCAGTTAAAAGCTTGTAGGCCTTGTAGCTCAGGAAATCTTTTAACCAATCAAATGAGAAGAATCTATATTATTGGGTATATAAAACAAATATTGACTGCTTATTATTCGGGTCACAGTTTAAAATTATAGGCCCTCGGTGATGTCAAAACCATGACTATGCCCTCAGCTTCGCAGTCAATATTTGTATAATATAATTGAGATAACAATATGAGACCATTTTCAACCAAATTGGAGCATTTATTCTGTTTTAGACCCTATTGAACTCCAAATTTAACCTTTGACGTTTTGGTTTATAACTCTGGAAAGATAAAATGTAGGTTGGTCAAACTATATACATTTTTATCCTTGGAGGAACAGCTTGATATGGGTTTAGACCAAATATGAGCAGTTTTGAATTTTGTCCTTTTTGTAAACTTTTACCTTTAAAATCTTGTATTGCCCAGTGGTGACAATTCTACACTCCCCATAATCTCATTTTTACCACCCCCCCCTAGAACAATGATCAGTAAAGAAAAATACTTTTAACTGGCAAACCATCTAACATTTCTCTCATTCAACGCGATAAACGCATGACTCTAAGTTTGTTCTACATTTCTCTCATTCAACATGATAAACGCATGACTCTAAGTTTGTTCTACATTTCTCTCATTCAACATGATAAACGCATGACTCTTAGTTTGTTCTACATTTCTCTCATTCAACGCGATAAACGCATGACTCTAAGTTTGTTCTACATTTCTCTCATTCAACGCGATAAACGCATAACTCTAAGTTTGTTCTACATTTCTCTCATTCAACGCGATAAACGCATGACTCTAAGTTTGTTCTACATTTCTCTCATTCACCTGAGGAGCCTTCGGGCAAAACGGACCGTAGTGAACATGGAATAAATTTGTTTCTTTTAATGTTATGTAACCTCATAATACAATAGTTTGCAGCTGGACTATAATCAAGCAAAATGACTTGTGTAAAGTACTTAGAACAAAATGAAAATGCACTATAAAATATGCTGACATTTACTTGATACTTGTATATGCCATTCATTTTGATCCAGCTTATATTTGCCTATTAAACCTTGCTTACCCACACTTGTGATTTTTAGATCAATTTGAGAACACAGACGGCACACCAGTAGATTATGTGAACTGGGCTAATGGTGAACCATCAGGTGCAATTTTAGGTGTATCTCAGGATTGTGTAGAACTCTATCCTGATAGCTATGGCAAATGGAATGATGAAGAATGTACCAAGACTGCTGGATATGCATGCAAAAAACCCAAATGTAAGTAATATTAGTTAACCAAACTTGATGTAATTCCATACAATTTCTGCTGTCTGGGAATGACTCTATTAATTTGGTAAGTCTGTTCTGATACAAATATGCCATAGAAAGATAGGAAGCTTCCTATTCCGTGTGTGATAAATGTTCTATTCCAATCCATACACCCGCTATATGGACTCCTTTTAAAATTGACACAACCTGTGTGGGAGACTAAGGTCAAGTCTTCCATAGTAGAATATGTAGATTTCAAATGGAATACCCTGGCATGTATCATTCATGTGTACCACACCACTATTCACCTTGCCTTGCATATCAAACTACATACAGCAAAGAAGCACTGATTTATTGGGACATAGCTGACAATTATAATTATTGCTTCAGTAGTAGGCAAGTGTGACATGCATTGTTTTGGAAAGTATTTGTAATTTCTTGTGTATATAATCCTCTTTAGAGCTGAACCAATATTGATGTTCCTAATATCCGTATATATCTGAACCGATCCAATATTTTAATTTTTTTTACCGGTAATTGAAAAAAGAAGAAGTTCTAGACCCAAAACTAATTGTTATTCAAAAAGGTTTGAAAGTGCAGAGATACTGCTGCTACAAAAAAATATTTTGAAAGTATTTTTGTGAAAGCTTGGCAAAGTTGTACATTTTAATTACTTTTGTTTCTATTGAACAGCTAGCAATGCATACAGATTCAATGTGTCCATGGCTAGTCAATAGAAGTATTAGTAATTAAAATGTACAACTTGTTCCAGCTTTGAATAAAATTAGTATTGCATCTGTACATAGCACATCAGAACACAACTATCTCATGTCTATTGTAAGTCACGCTATTTCGTTCTGGTATACCAGAACGAAATTCAAATTTGGCGATATTTTTGTTAAACAAATTAATCTGCAAGAAATATTTGGTACATAAACAATATGTAGCCAGAGGTATCCAGAGGCATAAAAATCTCAACTCTTTTTGAGAAAAGTGGGGACGAGGCTGTGGATCACAAAATGTCCTTTTAGTAGTTTATAACTTCTTTTTTTATTATTATTGATCCGATATTTGACCGATGACGCACATATTGGTACTGATAACAATCCAATACTCGGTTCAGCCATACTTACGTGAAGTAAGAGAATATCAAATGTAAATGTTCAGAGTTTTTGTTTGTTTGTTTTCTGTTCGCAGCGGTACCATCTGAACCAACAACCCCTCGTCCAACTTCTGAAAAATGCCCAACAGACCCAGAATGGTTCTATAACTACCCATATTGCTACTATGTGAGCCCTGCTCTGGGTAATGGTATTAAGAGTTTCAAGAATGCTAACAGCTGGTGTAACAGCAAGGGTGGCTATCTTGCATCTGTACATAGCACATCAGAACACAACTATCTCATGTCTATTGTAAGTCACGCTAGAAACTAAGAATTACTATTTACTGATTTGCTCATTCAGAGAATTGTAAAATTCATACGTATTCAGATTTGTGCACCTTTGTTTGCATCATAGATGTGCTAGTGATTAAGTAGAAAGCCATGTATTTAAGACAAACTAAGACATTTTATCTGAAGCTGTAATATTTCTACTGAAGTATAATTATTACTTTGTCGCATGATAAGGGTGTGAAATTTGGCATGGTAGGGCGTTATCAGAAGACACAGATAAATCTATTCATGTGTATGATATTCAATCTCAGAATTGTTTTCCAAACAATTAGTGGCAACAGCAACGAGATGCTTGTTTAAAAGTTAAAATGATATTTTTGTAGTAATTTTGTAAAAGATGATTTTGATATTATTATTAATTGTTTATATTTGATCCTACTAGGTGCAGTTCCTAGTACCTTCTTACTGGATTGGCTTGAGAGAACTTAATGGGGAAAATGACTACCAGTGAGTATATGAACAAATGTAGATTAAGACCTCTCTCTGTCAGGTGGTGCTATATGGTAGCGCTGCTTTGGTCTTCACAAGAGTTAGCTATAAAGCCCAATCTGATAGCCAAGTGTGTTGCACCACATATCCTGACATTTGGAGTATGTTCTCCACCTCTTCCTTACCATGATTTAGTTAATCTGCTTTCTATCTCCTGAGATCATCCAGATCCTTAGTCTTTGTGAATGATGTTCAAAAAATATGTCCCAACCATTTGTTTGGTTGGAATTAATATTCTCTCTCTCTCTCTGTCAAGGTGGCGCTGTGTAGCGCTGCTGTGGTCTTCACAAAAGTACGCCATCTCACTCGATCTGATGCCAAGTGCGTTGCACCTTGCATTCCTTGGTTAGAAACCAGCTTCACGTCATTTGTCCAAGATGTTGGTGGACGGTCCTCTTCCTCACCGGCCTTATAGCCCCTTCAAAATTTGTTTTTCTACATCTCCATGTTTCCTGACAATAATTATGGCTAAAGTACTGCAGCTTTCTCTTCATCATTATGCCGTTTCTAATGGTTAGACTTGTACCAATCTGTCAAGGATCCAGGAATTTGTTCTCCTGTTTTTCCATGTCACTTGTAGAAGCCTCCTGTAACACCACATCTCAAAAGTATCTACTCTTTTCCTATCATTCTTGGTCATAGCCCAAGACCCGCATCCATAAGTAGCAATGGAAAACATTCATACTATCAAATCCATTTTTGGTGACATACCTTGGTACAGTTCCATGCTGCTTTGTCACCAAAAATAGATTTAATAGTATGAATTCCCATCAAGCAGTTGTTATTGCCAATCTAGATAATCCTAATACAACAGACTAGGCTATTTTCTTCACAAAAGTCCTCCAGCCTGTTGATTCTTCTGGCACCACTCAATGCTGTTGACGACTATTTTTAAAATAGTCAAGAGTTATTTCTGCAACAAATTCTGTTATGTTTTAAAAAACATAACAGAATTTGTTGCAGAAATAACTGCCATAGCTGCCAGAGTGGCAGGCACATAATCCTGATGTGTAAGTTGTTTTCTTTTACCAGGTGGGTTGATGGAACAGAGGTGGATTACTTGAGATGGGGCTCAGGACAACCTGATAATGGATATGAACAAGAAGGCTGTGCTGAATTGAAAACTCTTGAACAAGGTAATGTATTAAGGCTGTTCCAAATGTGTCCAGGAATTTATTTTTTCAGCAGGGTGAGGGTCCTTAACAGGTAATATGGGTTTATTTTATGATATTGTAGCAACTTTTTGTATTAGTATTTTGACACCCTTAGCAAGTATTTTATTTCATTTATGATAAACATGAAATAAAATGCTCCTCAGGGGAGCAGTGTAACGTCTAGCATTCCAAATAAGCACCCAAATGGCTCAAACAACTTTCAAGTTAAATCTTTGTTCACCATTTAATGTTTTTCATAGATTGATACAGAATGTGTGTGGGCTTTTGTAAATTTATGTTTCTGAGCATAAAGGGGTAATGTGAGATTTCATTGCACCCTCAATGTTATTTTTTTTTTACATTACATTACATATTATTAGATCTTATTTTAGCTGGGGAAACCCCATCAGTGCAAGCACTGATTTCCAGGGGTGCCCAGAAATGTTTGTCCATTTTACTTATCAGCTTCTGAAATAGTTGAGCTTATTCAATGTCTTTATCTTTCATGTAAAAATTCATGCTTTTTTTATGTAGGATTTTATTCCACATCACAGATAATCTTAACATGGCGCTCCCAATGTCTCTTATTTCCAATATTACAGCTTTTTGTGCAAGTTACGTAGTCCCATTTCCTACTTTCTTGTTTTATGCTGGGGGAAACGATTCAATATTAGTAATGATCTTCTGTACTTGTGTAGTATCTGTTTGTGTGTATTGTATACCTCTATTGCCTATACATTAGTACCCAGTTTTAACCAGAATTATCAGTGGGAGCTGGTAGCCTAGTAGAAGGTCATGGGTTCAAATCCCATGCCGGCTTATTCCATGGCTTTTTTTTTAAGTTGGGTTGCGTGCAGGTCTGGATTTGTGTTTATTTGTTGTCTTGTTTAATTGTAACAATTTAGGTTGGTGAACAAGTTTTCATTCTTATTAATTATATTCAGTCAAATTAAAATGAACATGATTCTTTTCATTTAATTTAGGTGGAATATGGAATGACCTTGCATGCGGTGTAGAAGAAGCTTTCATTTGCAAGAGACGATGGGACAACACCCTTCCCATCACCCCATCCCCTTCCTCTGCCCCTATTGATGGTGGCTGCCCTTCAGCTTGGTATAAACTAGACAACAAATGCTACCAACTACATGGTAAAGATGGGTATGACATGCTGAGTTGGGATGATGCAAAGGATTTTTGTAATCAGTACTCTGGTGGTGACTTGGCTTCTATACATCATCAAGGAGTCATGTGTAAGTTTACTGTAAACTTCAGTCAGGTAGAACTAAGACGTGACTGTTGGTACAACTCATGTACATTTGCATGATTGTAATGTACTTTAGTAAACTAACATACCCTGCAAAAATCAAGACTTCAGGTGCTGTAGCATTGACAAATCTGAGATTTTGAATAAACTGTCTGAACAAGATGGTGAATTATTACGTTTGAAACATTAGTCAAACACCGCTATGCAATTTTCAGAACACTACATACATTGTGGTGCAGGATCAAAAGGCGTGATATTAGTCACTGTCGACGGAACGGCTCAGATTGCTGACATATGCGTTGGTATAAAAATAGCAATTTTCTTTGTATTGCCTCGTCTGTTCAGGCCAAAATTAAACAGGGACATATCTGACTGTGAAAACTAACATTTGGTGGAAAAGAAATACAATTCTATTTCTTATGGAGATGTTACAACAAATATGTCCAATTGTCACCCTTGGGCAATCTGAAAATATTAAGGTCAAAGTTCATACTGGGGTCAAAATTTGAAACTGATATCAGAATAAGTCATACGAATTCAGGAAATGTATCTACATGTATGATTGACTGTTCTGTTGTTATGAGTGGAAAGGTCCAAATTAATAAGCAATAATAAGGATCAATCCTTAGGGACAACCCACAAGAATAAAATAAGCAATATTGGGAGAAATTACCAAATATTCTCCTAAGTGAAATACCTAGTAATCGATTGGGTGGTATATGCCAATTAATTGGTGTGATACTTGGGACTTAACATCATGCATTAACCCTAACACAAACCATGAGTTTTTGCTATCGGAAGGCAGAAGAAGGAAAAAAAAAGATGAACAAAGATTTCAATTGGTACCCCCAGAAATCGACCCAACAACCCCTCGGGTGCCATGCATACAATCACCAACCTCATTCCACAGAGGTTTGGCTGGCTCAACCAGCGATTTGGTGAGCATATATGACTTAGGGTGATTGCCTCATCACATCACATGGAATGCATGCATGTGGGAATTCATAACAATTAGTGGGTTTTGATGGCAAACCTGCTAAAAACCCACTATAATTATAACTGCAACATGATATGAAATGAGAGTTTCATTTTACAAAACTCTCTACGATTGGATAAACAATGAACTGACCAACAATGAATGCCTTGATTATATGCCATGCCTGGTTGCCAATGTAGATAAAAGCATGATAATGACCTTAAAAGGTCAGCAATGGACAAACCATTCCTTTGCAGGGGTTAACTTGTGACAAGTATTTTTACAGCATTATTTGGATGTGGCAATCTTTTTGTGAATATCCAGGTAGATAGATAAAGTAAATTTAATTTAGACTGTTCATCAGGACTTGCTACAGTATCATATACCATCCAAGATGCATTGTCAGTGCTAATGGGCTGGCACTGAAATGTTGAGGAGGGGCTACAACCTGTCAAGGGCCTAAGACACAGCCATCAAAAGAATTGTTTGGCAGCACTCCTGTGACATCAGGGGTCAACTTTTCAGGGCCAGCCCATTAGCCCTGGTGTTGCATCTTGGATGAGTTGTGATACTGTAACAAGCATTAAGAGTAAGTCCACCAGATAAACAGTTATTTAATATATACTTATGTGACAATCTTGTACATACATGTAGTTGAGGAAACAAATGGACCAATATGTGGATCCTGGGAGTCACAGGAAATCAGTTTGACCAAAATGATCCTGGAACAACCCCTAGCATATGTCGCATGCAAACACAAACCACTGATTACATGTGTAGGGTGCTAATGTATGCGCTTTAAGAACCTGCATATTGTATTGTGGGAAAATGCACGATTCGATTCACGCTGAAGGACAGAGTTGCGTAAAAAATATTGTATTTATTTTTTTATTTTTTTTCTGTGGATTCTTCATGAGAGTCACTAGACCAAAATCTAAATACTAGAATCATTCTGGTTGATTTTAAAAATAAATTACAACAAAATTAATTTCAAAAATTTACTATTCTCAAAGGGCAAAAATGTAATTTGCAATTACTTTGTCCTATGCTAAAATGTCTGATGATGATGATGCATCTTGGATGAAACGTGATACTATCGCTATCAAAAATAGTAAGCCTCTAGGTACCTGGAAGATATTCACAAATATGTTGCTTCATTATTATTCTATTTTTATCTACAGCTTTGTTTACATCCTTGATGAAGGATCATCCAAATACAGGGGTATGGATAGGCCTAAGTGACAAAAGTGTTTATAGAAAATTCTACTGGACTGATTTGACTGATGTAGATTACACTAACTGGGGAGCTGGACAACCTGATGGCCAAATATATCGGCCAGTAAGTTTTATCCCATACTATTTGAAGTTTAGGCTATTGTTTTAATAAAATATATTGCTTTTAAAAAGTGAACGTAGAGCTGTAAAAAGGGTACATTGCTTGTCAGGGTACGTTGATTAAGACAATGAAATTAAAGTCAAAATTCAGAATTTAAATACATAACTAATTAAAGTACAGTTTATGCCCAAATCATTATAACCTTGATGTTTAGACATTTGACAGAATTAGTGCACAGGTGCATTGACAAAAAGGGTGCTAATACAGTTGTCATTTGAACAAGAAGGGTGCTTACTAGCTTGAATGTGGTACTGGTTATTAGGAAACATGATTTGATAACATTTTGTTATAGTTACTCAAGAAGCCATTTTAATTGAATGATGATGATAATAATAATAATAAATCAATATTTCTATAGCACAATTGTGACCTGCTACCACAAAATCAGCGTAAAGTCGCAAGGCGTTAGTCACTCAAAACGCCGTGGCTACTGTGTTGGTGTTCACTCACCTGTTAAAGCCACTAAGTATATCTGTATGTCCTTTTGAATGGGGCCACAATGGGTCATTCATGAAGGATAATGCTACTGACTTGTGCAGGTGGCGGCAAACAAAGAACATCAACTTAGTAAGACCAAATATCTCGAAACTACCAACTCAACAAAATGAATATAAAGTCGCTGCGACTTTACGCTGATTTTGTGGTAGAAGGTCACAATTAGCATTGCAGATGCCCCATTGTGCTTTACAGCAAAAAAGGAAATGCACACACATAAAAATACAATACAAAATTAACCCATACAACAGATGTCTTAAAAACCTTTTTTCATAACAGATGTCAAAGTTTCAAGATTGATGACACTGGATATTAAAATCTACACCATAAAAAGTAATCTACAAAATGACCACAAATTGTTGCAGCAATACATGATGATTGAAAACAAATGCCAAACATGTACAGAATAAAAAGATACACTAAGAAATAAAAAGATGTGCCTTGAGCATTGCCTTATAGCTGTCAACATCATCAAATGCAACGTTTTAGAAGGTCAGGAGTATCAGAAATGATTGGATTGTGATCGAGTCCTTTTTCACAATTACTTTCACCTGAAATGAGCACGATAAGTGCAGTTCAGATATAGTTTCTGTTGGAATACAATCAAGAACAATACTTTTAATGCTAATTTTTAAATTTTTAAAGAATTCTACTGGACCAAAGCTGAACTTTAGATAAAAATGTAATTTGTGTGAAGGTAACCACAACATTTTTGGCAAAGGAACTGGAGGAAACTTAATAGGGGTGTTGAGAATGTTGTCAATGTGGTTAGTATAACCCTGTGATGATGCCTTGTTTCTTTCAGAATGAGGATAACTGTGTAGAACTGACCAATGACCCTGATCACCCTGGCAAATGGGATGATGTGGCCTGTGATTTAACCAGAATGTATCTCTGCCAAAGACCTGTGGGTAAGTAACTGTGGATTGATTGCTAGGTGTCCTGCTCCCACTAGGGTAGCAAATCCAAAAAATCACACTTTTGGGATATCATATTCCAAAAGTAGGGATATCAAATTCACCTCTTCTAGTCTCCAAATGTGTATCAAATTTTTGTGACTCCATGCCCATGTATCTTATTTTTTCAGAGTGTTTGATAAAAAATGCAACAAAGTGTGACTTTTTGATTTTCAAAAGTCATTTCTGGTACAATAATTGTCCCATTTGCGCACCTGGTCTGGTCTTATGGAGGGGAGGGACTTTCACCAAAACTCCCAGGAAAAAACTAGCCCCATTAGGGGTATGTTTTTGTAGAAATTTGGTCCTGCTAGATCCTCAATTTTGAATTGCGTAATATGTTTGCTACAACATTGCTACACAATTAAAATATCATAATGGATGGTTTTAATAATATCAACAAGCATCCCTGGGAATTTTGCACTAAATTGTAGTTAAAGGTGGATGACCCAGTTGACAGCCTCACTGCCTTTACCTCATGAAAATTGATGTTTTGGCATCTGAAGAAGGTTCACATTTTTGGCCCCATACATAATGTTATCATCCAAATGGTTGCCTGGATCTTTGTTTCTTTGGTTGGATAGCTGTCCGGGCGGAAGCAAATTAATGAATCCACTGTGCCGCTTCAATGCAATGACCGATGAACCAAACTTGGTATGGTGATAGTATATGGTGGCTTGATGTGTTGTATAGTGGCTTGATATCGTAGTGGATACCGGTCCACTACTCAAAATATTGGACCTGCCTGTCGTCTATCACATGGTAGAGGATAGTAAAAACAACATTTCCTATCGTTTATTCTCTAATTTATGCATGGGTAGTAATTTACTAAAACGTGCTATCTATCAGTGTAAGAATTACCATTTAATATTTCTATTACTGCTGAATTTTGGACTTTTGTTTCTCTGGTTTTCAAGATTGCTTTACAAAAGTAAATAGGTGTTTATTGTATGTCAATTGTTTTATTTAGACCCTGCTCTTGTTGAGGTGACAAATGTACCACTACCAAACACATGTACCAAACAAGGTTACAAATCTTATTACGATTCCTGCTACAAACTAGACACCACACCACGCACATATGATGCAGCCAAGAGTGCATGCGAGACTGACGGTGCATTTCTAGCTTCCTTAACTGATGGTTATGATGAAGCTTTTATTGTAACAGAAATGTTATACAATGGATTTAGTTCTGCATGGATTGGTTTGAAGCAAGACCCAGTAAGTACCACTCACTCACTAGATGTGTATAAACAGGGTCACTGCATTTTGAACTTCAAATGATGACCCAGAGCAACTTTTGTCAAATTCAAACTCAAGTTTTGAAGTGATTTGAAGCATGAGCAAGTGATGATGTAGACTACCCCGTAGTCCACTTGCCCATTGTGCATACTCTGGATATTGTATTTAAGCTTAAAACTCTGATTTAATTAATGTGTGCACAATTGATAGATTTTCACATCTGATCTTTTCAGTCACCCTACTCCCTCTCTTTGTTAGCTTCCCAAGTAGACTACTGACTTTGCCTTGCGGTTAAAATTTTTAACACAAGACTCTATGGTCCGTATGCACAAACGAGTTAGACCGGGTCTAACGTTAGACCTGGTCTAAGTGGAATTTAGTCCCAGGAGAAAGGACATTTTCCTTTACATTTGCTTAAGTTATTTTGTATTATTTTTGAACTTTGCATTTAAATCTTTAGAATTTGCTAGCTACTCTAGGAAGGAAATAAGAGTAAAGGACCATTCCTGATGGAACAAAATTCCACTTAGACCAGGTCTAACTTTAGACCTGGTCTAACTCTTTTGTGCATACGGACCTATGGGTTCTGGCCTAACTAAAATTGGCCATGATGTAATGCATCTTTAAATGGATCTGACTTGTGATTGGTCGCCCATATCTCGCTATGGTTTAAATCTTCTGGGCCCGCGCCATTACCATTAAGTACACCGTCTGTGGTATATTTGCGGCGCTTTTGTGTTGACGCGAAAGTTAATCTCTCATCAAACATCTAGCGCGCCTTGTACTATACCATGCTTAGTACTTGTGGTTAATGGACTGATAAACAAGTATGCTTGACAGTGTGTTTTTAGAGAGCAAAGTCCAGGGGGTAAAGTTCTGCTTACAATTCAAAGTCCATAGTCGAATTTTCGGGGTTCGCTATCAATAAACTGGTAGATTCCAAAATCAGAATTGTTCAGTATTAAAATGAGCCATTATAATTATGCAAGATAATGTTGCATTCAATTACTTTTATTGTCACTAATCATCTGATATTTTTAACTCTTTATGACCATTTTACTATTGAATACTTTAATTTTAATAAACATCAGTATTATTTTGAGTTCAACGAAATAGGTTCATCATGACTAATAATAACATATTTTTAATAAAATTCAGCTATGGCATAGTCTAGTGATGATGGTGTAAAAGTCAAATTCACAAGTTTTTTTTTTTTTTTTTTTTAACAAGTTCATTAGGAATGTAGGATTCAACTGTAAATTTTGTTCATTTTGAACAATTCCTAAGTAAAACGAAGTTTTTAACTCACGTTTAGTGACGTTTCACCACTACACTAGTGGCTTCATCAGACTGGCAACTCATCACATCTGACTGCTTCCTTTTATGGGTAACAGTAGGCACCGTTGAGGGCGTGATGAGTTGGTCAAAGATGTTGTTGAGTGTAGGCCCCCTCGTCCTTGTTTAGAGTGTCATGTCCTTTCTGCGGATCCAAATGGCTTCCTTTGAGCCACTCTAAACAAGGACCCTACACTAACAACAGACCAACTCATCACGCCCTCAACGGTGCCTACTGTTACCCATAAAAGGAAGCAGCACACTCAGATGTGATGAGTTGCCAGTCTGATGAAGCCACTATAGTGGTGAAACGTCACTATAACGTGAGTTAAAAACTTCGTTTTTACTTAGGAATTGTTCAAAATGAACAAAATTTACAGTTAAATTCACAATTTGTTTTGACATTGACTACCACGTAAACACCCTGTTAACAAATAATTTATGCTAATCCTTAATTGCAATCTGAATCTGATTAAAATTGAAAAAAAAACCAGTTGCAATTCTCTCTTTGTTACTGCTTTGTTCTCTGCCTATCCTTCCTTCCTAGTCTGTCTGTGTCTCTCCTCTCGCATCCATTTAGCCACATACTCAATCTCACTCTCCCACTCACTCGCTCACCCACTCACTTGCAGGTACTTGCACATACACACGCCTTCACAGTTAATCACAAATACTCACACACACAGGGTGTGTGAGTGAGTTATGCTCACTCACTCACCCCTACTTGCTTTTCCTGACAACCGATGACACATAAGGAAATACAATACACAGTGTACATCTTTAGCAACCCAACTGGGTACTAAAATGGCAGATTTGGGGAATTATTTTTGTCCACTCACACACTTTTGAGACAACTGGGGTCATCAATACTGCCACTAATAGGTGTCCTTGGTTGCAATATTGGCATTTTGTGACATTTTCAGACAGAGAGCGGTATGTAGCATTTGGAATAGCAATTATTTTATTAAGTTGTGATAAAAATGACATAATTTTTCAACACAAAATTATCCTACAGGAAACTGAAGAGTTTGGATGGCTTGATGGTTGGCCAATACTTTATACCAACTGGGGAGACAGAGAACCAAGTCAATTACCTGGTGAAGGCTGTGTCGTAGTCACGTCAGATGCAAGCTGGGATAATATCAACTGTGGGGTTAAACAAGTCTCTGTGTGCAAATATACATCTGGTATGTATTGTGACTACCCTGGATCCCTGATCTCATCATATCCCCTGATCAAAGACACTAGTAAGCTCATAAATCAATTGCTGATATAATATTTGTGCAGTTTAAAAGTGCTTCAAATTGTTACTGCATCACAATGAACGGATAGAATGTATCACCATCAGACATGATTCCTTTGCAGATAATCTTCACGACAGATCATAAGTTATCCCTGTTATAGCTTGCATGAATGCTATAACCCAGATATAGAAATACCATACACTGCCACTGTGTAGATAATAATATCAAACAAGGTATCCACATAGTATTAGGGTATATCAGTTGCTTGTATACCTCATGGCATCACAAACTTACACTTAATTGGGTGCAAAGTATTTGTTTTCCTCAAAAACCCAAAGGGATGCAGAAATTGACAAGATGTTTTGGATTCCTTGATAGCTGCAGAGACGTGAAATATGCAGAAGCTTGTAAAAGATTTCATAGACTCAGTAATATTATTATTAATAAGTTGAGTACATTTGTTCTATTATTTAAAGTCAAGGTCCATGTAGAGTATCCTCATAGCATTGTGAATAGTTTATGTGATACACTGTTTGTTTACAGCTCCTAGACCAAGCACAATTGCACCAGGAGAAGGCACCTGTCCAGCTGGCTGGGTACCATATGGCAATGCTTGTTATAATTTTGATCTAAAAACTGACCGAGCCAAATGGATTGAAGCAGATGCTTACTGTAAGCTTGACGGAGCCCAGCTTGTTAGTATACACAGTAAAGGGGAGAATGATTTCATCAGGGCCAAGGCACGACAGTTGGTTGATGCTAGGTCAGGGAATGTTTGGATTGGTTTGACACATGATGAAACAGGTAAGCTTAGTGTGTGTGTCATAGTATGTGTAGGGAAAGCATACATGTAAATGTGTAGGTTTGATCTAATTCACCGGCCGTAACACATAGTGACATATTCAACATTTTTTACATTTTTAATTAGTAGTAGACAACACTCTTCACCCAAACCATGGCTGCTGCTTCATTAGTGAGATAATTAACCTGGCCGTATTTCAAATTGTCCGTTTCACATAACGATGTATTTGCTAAAAGCCATTCATTTACATATGTTTTTCATAGTGATGTAGCTTGCCGTTCACATTGAAATACAAGAGTGTTATTTGCGTCATACCTCACAATGTGTCATTTTCTATGAAGCATCTATGACTAAAATAGCATTTCTTCTTTAGACTGGAATGGTTTTCGTTTTCGATGAATTAATGTTTGAGGGTATATACAATGTATTATAGATCTCTTAATATCAAAATTGTTGCTGAAAATATTGGAAAAGCACAAGTTTTAATAAAGTTTGCACCAACGACAATGAACCAATTACATGCGTTATGCTCATAGTTATATGAGTGCATTACACTTTCAATACACTTTGCATGCAAGTAGACATTCATTAATACACTGTTTTTTCAAACCTCTTTCGTACAGGCTCCACAATCCTTGGAAAATAAAAAGCCTATCTCTTCCAAAGGCATCATTTGGAAGAGATAGGCTTTTTCAAAAATAAACAAAAATCAATGATGGATGATCAGTTTTATACAAACTGTATGTCAAGAATATCTCCTTAAGGAAGAGTAATGGAAGAGAACATGGACCTTTCAACACTGCATTATTTCTGAAGTTGAATTCCAAAATATATAAAACTATACACTTGGAATGGAAAAGAGTCGAGGAATCCTATGGAAATGTCAGATTTAAACAAAAATGTTCAGTTTTTGAAAAAAAATCACGAAAATGCCCTTTTTTTTGCCAATTATTTTGCGACAACATACCAAACTTTACACTTTGCCTGATGATTGCTGTGCCTAGTTTTATGTGTGTTTATGCAAGCACATACATGTATAGGCCTACATCATGTACATCACCATGTTATTTGAATGTTACATTGATTTGGGCAATGGTAAATCAAAATTGTGTTTAACTTATTATTTTAAAGGATTAATTAAAAGAATTATTTTATCCTGTTACATTGCAAGATATAGGTCAAGAATGTACAGTAGACCTGTACAAACAATATGAATATCAAGAAGGCCTTGACAATCTATGAATATGGTGAAATGCAATATAATGTAAATCCTTTCATAGATTTTATATCCACTATTCAAAACCAATTGTCGTCTTTTCAATGGACATCAAAGTAAAACACATACTGTAAAAAGTTCTACCACAGAAAAATATGGTTCCGTTATACTCCTTTATCACCCAATAAATCTCATTTGAAGCATATTACATTATTTGTTACCAACAGCATACTCATAGAAATACTATTTGTTACCAACAGCATACTCATAGATATACTAGAATATTTCTAAACATGCATGCATCCTTGCACAATATAAAATTATACATTTTAGACCATATACCGACTATAATTTTAACATTATTGAGCCCCTCCATTCCACAAGTAGCACGTGCCCAAAAGTAAAGGTTGCTCCAAATAGACATGGAATGTATAATAACACTGCCCACTGTGAATTGATGTTTCCATTAAGTGTCACCTCAAGTTTCTTATAATTTTGTTTTATTTGACTTTAGACACTCTTGCATGGTCAGATGGTACTCCTCTGGATTATACTAACTGGGCAAATGGAGAGCCAGATGGAGCTAGAGGTGCTGATTGTGCTGAGCTGTATTATGATGAATATGGCAAATGGGATGACAAAGATTGCTCTATTGGATCAGGATATGTCTGCAAAAAACCAAAAGGTAAGTCATGCTTGTCAGGTCCTCTTAACCCTCTCCACGCGGGTCGACTGCAGACGACAAGTTAAAAATTTTGTTTTACAAATGTCAGAAATGTAAATTATCATGACCATATTTGGAATCAACATGAAAAGTGCATTACAATGAGTACAAACAAGCCTAGTATTGGTTCAGTGGTTCTTAAGGTAGCTCTAGAATTTTTGAGAAATATTTGTTAATAAATTCATCAGGTCTCTAGATTATCCATAACATAAAGAATTTCATCTGATCAAGACCAGTCAAAACTTACGTTTTTCTGGAGGTTTCATCAACCATTGGTTGACTTTGTCAGCAGTGTTACTGTTTTGAAGTGAAGTGCTGTGTGATATTTGAACCGGCAACTCTAGGAGCAGCATCAACCCCTGTGTCAAAGCAGCAACCCTGCTGATGAAGTCAACCGATGGTTGATGAAGTTTTGTCTGGTCTTGATCAGATGAAGTTTTGTCTGGTCTTGATCAGATGAAATTCTTTATGATTTGAGAAATATCTTTTTATGTTGAAGCCTATATGACTAGCACACCGAGATGACCACCAATGATTGATAACCATCTTGAAATTTGCAACCATCTTGGATTTTCTAGAGACCAATGTTGTTTTCATGCAAAGTGATTCAAAAGGAGCATAACTGCAAATGTTGGTGCTTGTCACATTAAATGTATAATGAACACTAAGATCTTTTTAAGGCGATCCATCATCAACTATTTGAAACAGGTTAAGTGCTACACACTTCTAAACGCAATTGGACACAATATGCCAAATAAAATTTTTCTTTTGCCTAGGCCCATCTATAAGTAATGCTTCTATGCTCTTTGGGCAGTAGTAACAGTTACTATGATGGGTGGGTTGTCAGGTCGAGAACACTCATCTCATGATGTTATGTTGACTTATATTGCCCCTGAGTGCAATTTCTCCTAACTGGTAAGGCGTGACTTAGTTAAAGGGGGGGCAATGGGCGATCTTTATATTCTGCTAGGTTTTTTCACAAAATATGCTAATTTGGTAGCTCATTTGCATAAATTTTCATAAATTTTCATTTAAAAAAAAATTGGATTTGTTTATTTGTTAATTTTTGTATTTTGTTACACCCAACTCCAAGTGAAATTGTCTTGTTGATATGATGCTGTGTCAAGGTGGCGGCATTGCTGTGTTGAAACCCGAGCAACCCGAGAACCGCAAAAGTCTAGTTGTGAAGTAATCCTCATATAAATGTGATCTGATTGATGTACACCACTGTGAAGTTCAGTGAACGGTGTTATAGAGTGTAACATGTTGCTTTCTGTACAGCTTCACTTTTCACTCAATAGAAGTACATTGTATTTGGTAGACTTACATGTTGTCTACATTAACTTTTCTAGAAACAAATGATGTAATGACTACCAAGCAGAGAAATACAATGCCACCTGAGATGGGTAAGTATTATGCAATTATTAGTCAATAAACATTAGAAACATATTTGAGAAAAAAATTTGATCTTCTCAGGCCAATTTTGGAATTTGAATTTTGAAATATAAGTAACCAAAAGCAGTTTGCATTTTAATTTTACAACTAAGTAAGATGTAGGATTATTTGTAAGATTACCTTATAGCAAATAATGTGTGATGCGATCAAGCCAATGAGTCTGATGTCTATCAACATCAATATTCAGTTTTCAATTTCATTACATGCAGTGTTAGATATATGCCTCAAAAACTTACAGGTCATCCAGGCTTGTAGCTCTGAAAAGTACAGGCCCGGCTGAAATGTTACCGGCCCAAACTTTTTGGAGTTGGGCAGCGTTTGTGCATAACCTGTCTGCCACCATAAACAGCGGTGCAAATCAAGTGTGCTAAATTTGTTGGTACTAAATATAAATATAATGCATGGAATACTATTGAAGTGGTGGTTGAAATGTTTCTTGGAAGATTGGGAATATTTTCAGATTTAATAAAGAATGACAGATTGACGATGCATTCATGAATCATGTGCTTATGAATATGTAAAAACTAATACTCGATGAGCTTTAAGAAGTTATTCATAACCTCATTAATAAACGCGATGCGTGCGATCCAATCATATTTTATTATTTGCGAAAAACGCTAACGCAAATCGAGGTCATTAATATCTCACAATTGACCGCAAAATGCGTAATTGTTCCAATGTCGCACACAATTGACTTCTGCGTGCGCGGTATTGTGTGTCCAACAAACTGCGCGCGCGCTGGCTGCCGTATTTGGATTGCGCGCTACCATATTTGCACAGACTGTGATACGCACTTTTGGTATTGGTCGTTCTGTTTTAGCCTGATCGATTTTTGGCAAGGGAAGATGTAAAAATCATCTATTTTTATAAACTTTTGAGCAAAATTGTGTGTTATTTTGTAAGGTGAAGAGATTAAAGTGACGGTTGTGAATGAGGTTAATAACTTTGCATCGGTAATATAGTCGGGGCATTGTGAAAAATCTAAACATTTTGCTTTGGACCTCGGAATATCCCTCGGTTCCAAAGGCAAATGTTTAGATTTTTCACAATGCCCTCCAAATAACCGATGCGCAGTTATTAACCTCTAATCGGCCAGGCTAAACTGCTAGTCAGGAAAGTTATCGGCCCAACCAAGAAGTTACAGACCAGTGGAGGGCAGACCAGCACTATTTTGTTTGAATCCTGATTACATGAGCCATTCTCAAAGCTTTATTTTGCTGAAAACCCATCATAATTAGAGTTCCAGTTCCAGAGATATGAGCATTTTAGTGTTTCTCAGAACAATCTAATACTATTATTGGCCTGATATGCAACTCATTTTACTTGATCACGTCACATATTGCACTGTTTGTTTATTTTTGCAATTGCTGACTTTGACCTCATATTTTTAGGCTTGACTGCACTATTAAAAACTACAATGATTTCCATCAACAACTTTCACAATCATGGGATCCTGCTATTTATAAAGGGAATGGATTACCTGACACTCATTCACACAAGTCCTGTACTGTAATAATCAAGAAAGCTATAATTAGCAATATCTCACTGATATCTCACCAGCAGCAATATTTATAGATTTGACTTTGGAAAATAAATGTCAAACTGATATTGGAGGAATATAGTTTTTTGAATGCCAATATTTAGCTACAATCTGTCAGGTGTATCACAGTGATGTTTAATTTGGTCAGTTATATGCAAGTCGGCACCAAGGTTTTAAATTTTAAGTTCTACAAGTACACCAAGTAAGAAAGCTCAATACTCCCATTTTTCATCAATGAAAATATGTTATTCCATTGTAGTGAACAAACAAAATATATTTTCAAGTCTCAATTTAATTTTCAAATACATCAAAGTAAAAATATATGAAATTATGGACACAGCTTTGGTACATATTGCTAGTTTGTTGAAACTTGATTTTATCGGAAATTAGTTTTATCGTTTCCTCAAAAGAATACCACTATGTGATGCATTCATGTTTTTATTTCTAGGTTCAACAACTCCAGGTGGACCTATTTCACAACCTCAAAAACAGTCAGGTATGTTGATTCATAGTATTAACATTGGGGTGTATTGAATGTAAACAGGTTAACAGTCAAATATGCTGAATGTGTGAATATTAAAAGTCAGGCCTGTTGAATGTTAAAAGTCAGGCCTGTTGAATGTTAACAGTCTGGCATGTTGAATGTTAACAGTCTGGCATGTTGAATGTTAACAGTCTGGCCTGTTGAATGTTAACAGTCTGGCATGTTGAATGTTAACGGTCTGGCATGTTGAATGTTAACAGTCTGGCATGTTGAATGTTAACGGTCTGGCATGTTGAATGTTAACAGTCTGGCATGTTGAATGTTAACAGTGTGGCCTGTTGAATGTTAACAATCTGGCATGTTGAATGTTAACAGTCTGGTATGTTAAATGTTAACAGTGTGGCATGTTGAATGTTAACAGTCTGGCATGTTGAATGTTAACAGTCTGGCATGTTGAATGTTAACGGTCTGGCATGTTGAATGTTAACAGTCGGGTATGTTGAATGTTAACAGTCTGGCATGTTGAATGTTAACAGTCTGGCATGTTGAATGTTAACAGTCTGGCATGTTGAATGTTAACAGTCAGGTATGTTGAATGTTAACAGTCGGGTATGTTGAATGTTAACAGTCTGGCATGTTGAATGTTAACAGTCTGGCATGTTGAATGTTAACAGTCGGGTATGTTGAATGTTAACAGTCTGGCATGTTGAATGTTAACAGTCTGGCATGTTGAATGTTAACAGTCGGGTATGTTGAATGTTAACAGTCTGGCATGTTGAATGTTAACAGTCTGGCATGTTGAATGTTAACGGTCTGGCATGTTGAATGTTAACACTCTGGCATGTTGAATGTTAACAGTGTGGCATGTTGAATGTTAACAGTGTGGCATGTTGAATGTTAACAGTGTGGCATGTTGAATGTTAACAGTCTGGCATGTTGAATGTTAACAGTCAGGTATGTTGAATGTTAATAATCAGGTATGTGGAATGTTAACAGCCAGGCATGTTGAATGTTAACTGTTAAAATGATAACAGTTGGGTATGCTGAATATTAACAGTTAGGTATGCTGGATGTTAACATTTAACAGTCTGGTATGTTGAATGTTAACAGTTGGATATGTTGAATGTTAATAGTCAGTGATATTGAATGTTAATAGTCAGGTATGATGAATGTTTAAAGTTGGGCATATTGAATGTTAACAATCAGATATGTTGAATGTTAACAGTTGGGCACTTTGAATGTTAACAGTCAAATATGCTAAATGCATAAATATTAAAAGACCGACATGTTGAATGTTAAAGGTTGGGCATGTTGAATGTTAACAGTCAAGTATGTTGAATGTTAACAGTTGAGTATATTGAATGTTAACAGTTGGGTATATTGAATGTTAACAGTTGGGTATATTGAATGTTAACAGTTGGGTATATTGAATGTTAACAGTTGGGTATATTGAATGTTAACAGTTGGGTATATTGAATGTTAACAGTTGGGTATATTGAATGTTAACAGTAAGGAATGTGAATGTTAACAGACAGACATGTTAAATGTTAACAGTCAGGTATGTTGAATGTTAAATATAGTGAATTATACTGTACAACTTTGAAATGCCTATTTATTTACTTTTTGACCATTTGGTTACTAGACCAGCAACCCAAGGCAATGTAATCTATATTCCACTTAGCCTTGAGATTGATTTCAAATTAGGTATTCTTTGGAAGCCATTCATTCTGTTATTTCAACCAAAAATATATAAATAAATGTTGACATTTGTACAGCGCCTTTTCACATGTCTCAAAGCGTTTAACATTGTTTCCGCTGCCGTTAGAATATGTCAGCTACCATACAATGCCCAAGACATTTGGGATGGCGCTCGATGGACAATATTCCTAACAGCTCCCCATTTCATCCATGGGTAGAGAGAGGCAAGGAGGTAAAGCACTTTGCACAAGTGCATAACACAATAGAACCGACAGGGCTCAAACTTGCAACCCTCATATTTCGAATTAGAGCCTGTACAACTGTGCCACTGTTTCACCACTGTGCACCATCGTGCCCCACTGATCGCTACTGTGCCCCCACAAAGTGACAATAATTTGATATTACACCATTCTAGCCAACAGAAAGTTATAGGCTAAATTAATAACCCAGTAATACAACACATTGGGCTCATTTTTTCTTGTTACTATTCTTCATTTTTACCTTGCATTTCAATAGGTGGACCTTCAGCAGGCCTAGTTATAGGTGTCCTCCTGGCAGTCATCTTTATCATTGTAGCAGTAGTACTATTAGGTTTCTTCATTTACCAAAAAAGACAAAAAGACAAACTGTCTTTAGCAGAAATGAACCTGGGAGTGACCAGCTTTTCCAATGTTCTATACGAGAGCAAGTCAGAAGCACTTGGTGTAGAGATGGAGACTAAACCACAGCCGACAGCACCAACAGCTGGCACAGAGGCATAATCACAGTGATTTTGTTGTGATAAGGATGGTAGGGAATTGCTTGTCTTTTATTACTAACCTGCAACACACTAATTGTCATTGCACATCACGCAAAGCACAATTTTAACAACTTTCAATTAAATTATCTTTATAATAATTTATCTTAAAGATGTCTACTTTGTAACCTGAAGCTTCTTGCATCAAACATTTATGATGACAGGTGTTTTAATGATGTAAAACACCTGTTAATATGTGTATACTGAAGTTGTGGTAACATTGTTGTTTATATACATCCTTAAAAGATCCATCCTTGAAAACACTGACACTGACATAAGTGAGACTGTCTATCGATGCAAATTTGGTCAGGATTTGTTTATATTTTTATCCGATGTAGCACTGTGTACTGTACAAGCATGGAAGAGTGGTGCAGATTGGGCCAATTGAATTATGTCATAAAATACTCATTTCCTGTACAATTGCCTTGTGTGGCCTGGGCATAACCATGTGCTTTACAATGCCTGCACTGGCAAGTGTAAAATTGTAAATTAACTAACTTATGGGTTTTGTCAATGTGCAAAGTATAAATTTTGATTTTGAAGAATTTAAGGGATGGGTATGAGCGTTTGGACAGTATTTATTGTGGGATATTAGAGCACATCAGACATATCGAATTGCATTCTGAATACCAAGAATGTCCTTCTGATATCAAATAATTTTGATTTTTTGAAATTCGCAATGTAATACACAATTTATGGCAAATGATTAAAAATTGATATTTTGATATTTAACAGTACTCGAAGTAAATTTTATAAATCTAATGATATGTACTTAAAGTGTAAGTAGGCGGGATGAAAAGCCGACGATCAATTGAAAATTTTGACCTTTCGTATTGAAGATATGTATTTTTTTCCACAAAACACCAAAAAAAAAAAGGTCTTTTGGGGAAAAAATCCATATCTTCAATATGTAAGGTCAAAATTTTCAATTGATCATCGGCTTTTCCTCCCAACTACATACACTTTAAGAATATATCATTAGATGTATAAAATTTACTTCGAGGACTGATATATCAAAATGTGAAACATATCAAATTCTAATAATTTGTCATAAAATTTGTATTATATCGTGAATTTCAAGAAATGAAAATTATTTGATATCAGAAAGACATTTTGTGCATTCAGAATGCAATTCGATGTCTCATGTGCTTTCAAGTCCCACAAAAAATACTGTCAAAACGCTCATTCCAGATCCCTTAAGAAGTCTGTATTTAAATATATTTAAGATTACATCACTTTGTGTATTTGTACCTTAACAACAGTTTATAATTAACAAAAACTAACATCATGATTTAACACATTTACATGTTCTTACACAAATGAAATGTTTCTATTGGTGAATCATTGCAGCTGACAAGTTAAAAACACCTAATATCAAATAATTGTGAGTGTATGTAGCTAAGATGAAAAGCTGTCCATCTTGTCAAAATTTTGACCTTTTATGTTGGAGGTATTTTTGGGAAAAAATGTATATATTCCATATGAAAGGTCAACATTTTCAACTTTGCATACACTTTAAGTACCGTTTTCTTCGAGAACTGTTAAATATCAAAAATAAAAAATATAAAAAATATTGAATTTTAATAATTTGCCATAAACTTTTGTATTATATTGCGGATTTAAAAATAAATCAAAATTATTTGATATCAAAGGGACATTCCTCATATTCAGAATGCAATTCTATGTCTTATGTGCTCTCAGATCCCCAAAAAACACTGTGCAAACGTTGCTATCTGATTCCTTAACAAGTCAATGGTAAAAATATATAAAACAAAGGCTGCAAAATAGAGAATAACAGATAGGAGTTTGCCTATCCAATATTGTGTCATTATGAATGGGCTGGCCAATATTTTGAGTACATGTAGTACAGCCGGCATCCACTATGATCTTTTATTCTCAATTTTATTTGTTTAATTTTTCTAAGTGAAACTATTATTTTCGGAAAAAATTAGTGTATTATGCAAACACATTATTGCGCGATGATCGAGGATCAGCAAGCATCCCACCATTGCATGGCAGCACGCACTGTCTTAGGTAGCTATTTATATTGTATGATAATCGTTACCAATCAATTTATGTAGATTCTGAATAAGAATTCAACTAAATAAGAATTCAAAATATCATTTGATTGCAACATTTCCCATAAATTAAATTTGTATTTGCTGACGTCAGCCTGATTTGCTTATGTTGAGTTATATAATTGCAAGATTTGAAGTAAACACATTTTTTAATAAAATGTGATTTTATGTGTTGTTATTTTCTTTTGTTATAAAACAAAATGAAATATTTTATCAGAAAGTTTTCTGTTGTATTATTGTTATTGTGTATTAATGATGTTAAATTAAATTAAATTTTTTTCACACACGCCCACTCCATGAGCAACATTAGCAATGGGCTATTCCACTTGAAATCCACACTACCCCTGTGGAAGATTTTGGAAATATCTTCCACATGGGGAGTATGTTTTTCAAATGTAACTGGTCAGGGTTAATCATTTTGAAACCCATACTCCCCCTGTATTATGGCTTTACCTATATCTTCCACAACTGGAGTGAGTATTTCAAATGGAAGTTACCCAACTCTCTATTTTATTCAAAGCTCATACTCCCTCTGCTAAATCTAGCTAAATCTTCCACAGGGGTGGTGTGGATTTTAAATGGAATAGCCCAATAAATGTTTTGGCATTGAAATTCTATGTTACAATTCAGTGATTTGAAATAAGGACAATGGCATTAATTCAAGTGTCGGGGGGGGGGGGGGGGTGCGGTTTGGTGCCAGATTTTACTTAATGAATGGGAGATTGTCCTTATTAATATATTTGGTAGGGACATTGGGTGCTTTTTCATGGCTGCAAGTGTGCAGACAAACAGCCCTTGTACACATGTATGTATGTTTTGTGCCCTCTCGCTTACTCACTAATTTACTCGCGACCAGTGAAATATGTACATCTGTCACTACCTAACCTGAGGCAAACCAATGTATGGTTGCAATGGACGTCTGCATTATGTAAAAATGTCCCCCTTCAGTTGTTTTATTAAATATCCAGCTTTCCCTACAACTTAATGCCATGTCCCCCTTCAGTTGTTTTATTAATGTCCAGTTTTCCCTACAACTTAATGCCATGTCCCCCTTCAGTCGTTTTATTAATGTCCAGTTTTCCCTACAACTTAATGCCATGTCCCCCTTCAGTCGTTTTATTAAATGTCCATTTTCCCTACAACTTAATGTCATGTCCCCTTCAGTCGTTTTATTAAATGTCCAGTTTTCCCTACAACTTAATGCCATGTCCCCCTTCAGTCGTTTTATTAAATGTCCAGTTTTCCCTACAACTTAATGCCATGTCC
Organism: Amphiura filiformis; assembly: GCF_039555335.1. NCBI lineage: Eukaryota > Metazoa > Echinodermata > Ophiuroidea > Amphilepidida > Amphiuridae > Amphiura > Amphiura filiformis. Next base: position 9,489,230 of record NC_092647.1, read on the forward strand.
CCCTTCAGTCGTTTTATTAAATGTCCAGTTTTCCCTACAACTTAATGCCATGTCCCCCTTCAGTCGTTTTATTAAATGTCCAGTTTTCCCTACAACTTAATGCCATGTCCCCCTTCAGTCGTTTTATTAAATGTCCAGTTTTCCCTACAACTTAATGCCATGTCCCCCTTCAGTCATTTTATTAAATGTCCAGTTTTCCCTACAACTTAATGTCATGTCCCCCTTCAGTCGTTTTATTAATGTCCAGTTTTCCCTACAACTTAATGCCATGTCCCCCTTCAGTCGTTTTATTAAATGTCCATTTTCCCTACAACTTAATTTCATGTCCCCCCTCAGTCGTTTTTTTAAATGTCCAGTTTTCCCTACAACTTAATGCCATGTCCCCCTTCAGTCGTATTATTAAATGTCCAGTTTTCCCTACAACTTAATGCCATGTCCCCCTTCATTCGTTTTATTAATGTCCAGTTTTCCCTACAACTTAATGCCATGTCCCCCTTCAGTCGTTTATTAAATGTCCAGTTTTCTCTACAACTTAATGCCATGTCCCCCTTCAGTTGTTTTATTAAATGTCCAGTTTTCCCTACAACTTAATGCCATGTCCCCCTTCAGTTGTTTTATTAATGTCCAGTTTTCCCTACAACTTAATGCCATGTCCCCCTTCAGTCGTTTATTAAATGTCCAGTTTTCCCTACAACTTAATGCCATGTCCCCCTTCAGTTGTTTTATTAAATATCCAGTTTTCCCTACAACTTAATGCCATGTCCCCCTTCATTCGTTTTATTAATGTCCAGTTTTCCCTACAACTTAATGCCATGTCCCCTTCAGTCGTTTTATTAAATGTCCAGTTTTCCCTACAACTTAATGCCATGTCCCCTTCAGTCGTTTTATTAAATGTCCAGTTTTCCCTACAACTTAATGCCATGTCCCCCTTCAGTCGTTTTATTAAATGTCCAGTTTTCCCTACAACTTAATGCCATGTCCCCCTTCAGTCGTTTTATTAAATGTCCAGTTTTCCCTACAACTTAATGTCATGTCCCCCTTCAGTCGTTTTATTAATGTCCAGTTTTCCCTACAACTTAATGCCATGTCCCCCTTCAGTCGTTTTATTAAATGTCCATTTTCCCTACAACTTAATGTCATGTCCCCTTCAGTCGTTTTATTAAATGTCCAGTTTTCCCTACAACTTAATGCCATGTCCCCTTCAGTCGTTTTATTAAATGTCCAGTTTTCCTACAACTTAATGCCATGTCCCCTTCATTCGTTTTATTAATGTCCAGTTTTCCCTACAACTTAATGCCATGTCCCCCTTCAGTCGTTTATTAAATGTCCAGTTTTCCCTACAACTTAATGCCATGTCCCCCTTCAGTTGTTTTATTAAATGTCCAGTTTTCCCTACAACTTAATGCCATGTCCCCCTTCAGTCGTTTTATTAAATGTCCAGGTTTCCTTACAATTTGTAATGCTGTGTTTGCGCTCAGATAGTGAAAGATACATCCTTGGTTGAAAGCTGCATGTCAAACACCCATGGTGGGCAGGGTATGTGTGAAGGGTGTGTATACATTGAGAGTGTACACAGTTTGAGATTGAAGTTCACATAATATGTGTCAGAAGGGGTCACTATAATTGAAGACAGAGATAAAAATACTAGTTTGCATCTGACGTCACTGTCAATCAAGTTCCCTACGATCCTTGATTAGTTAATAGCACATAAAAGGAAGGTCGATTTATCTGGTGCCGATTGGAGAAAAGGAAAATCAGAAAATGACGAAAATGTACATACTTTTACAAGGCAAAAAGAAACATTTCTAGGCATTGTTGACATGGTGTCTTTGAGAACGAAAGTTTTCTACTATAAAGACCTAACTTTTTGAGATGGTTTGTATGTTTGAAGGTGCAAAATTAACAATAAGGATCCCGACTTTACTGTCGCATTCAGCAACTCATCATCAAGACACTTGTAAACAAACAGTGCTCGAGTTTGATCGACAGATGACGTCAGACGCAAACTAGTCTTTTTTTTATCTCTGTCTTCAATTACAGAAACTAAGTAAAACAATGGGTATATCTGGACAAAATTGGAGCACCGAAGTTTTAGTTAGTGTCTCTAAGCACTCTCCTGAATATTCAACATACCAAAAAGGGAGAAAAAAGGAAGCAGGGGAAAACAGTTCATGGGTGCCCCAAGCTAAAAGATAGACTTTATAAAGGAGATGTTAAAAGGACCCATGGGCCAATGCTAATTTGCATAAAAGAAAAATGGCAGCTAATGGAAGGCTATAATTTCAAAATTGTATAGTTTTCATTGTATAGTTCCTCTTATTATGAGGATTCAGAAAAAGTATAGTTTTGAGCTATCTCCGATGTACAGTTTTTAAGTTATAGGCACAAAGGTGTTTTGTTACCTGCAATCAATTTTTGTACAAAATTGTGGGTAACAGGGCAAAAAAAATCCAAACCCATTGAATTGTGTTTACCTTAACCTTCTTGTGATGTTACCCAGGTAACAAAATACCTGAGATATGGCAAACCATTTTGTTAAAATGTTGTCCCAAGTGGACTAATTTGAGACCACTTTTATTTATTTTTTACCCCTGTAGAGCCGAAAATTTGACATTTGACCTTTGTACCTATAACTTAAGTACATCGGAGAAAGGTCAAGCTATAGGCCTACTTTTTCTGAATCCTAATAATCAGAGGAATATATAGAATGTATGGGATTTACCACGATTAAGGGGGTACTACACCCCTGTCCAATTTTGTGCCTATTTTTCCATTTTTCTCAAAAAATTATAGCACATTGGTGACAAGTAAGATATGTATTATAGGGGCAAGGACTACAACTACTGTACTGAAAATTCAGCAACTTAAAGCAAGTAGTTATTGATTTATTGATCAAATATTGGTTTTCCCTCATTTTTGACTGTAACTTCACAACTGTTTTCTGTGCTGAAATAAAAATTCCAGTGCAGTAGTTGTAGTCCTTGCCCCTATAATATACATATCTTACTTGTCCCCAATGCGCTATAATTTTGAGAAAATGCAAATGGGCACAAAATTGGGCAGGTGTAGTACTATAAACCAATTTTGAAATTTGATCCCTACATAAACTGCCATTTTTGTTTTATGGAAATTAGCATTTTTACCCTATTTCCTTTTTTGATAAATTGTTGGGGAGGTCTGTTTATTTCAATGTGTGACAAAAATAAACTGAAATTGATACTTGAACAAAAAACATTGATGTTCTAATATTGTCTAGGTCAAACTAACATTGACTTATCCATGTCCCTTCATAAAGCACTTTAACATGGACCATGAGTTAACATTGACTTATCCGTGTCCCTTCATAAAGCACTTTAACATGGACCGCGAGTTATCTTATGCACAATGTTTGTTCTATTGCTCTAAATATAGGCATTTGTCAAATCTGTACAGGCATGTATTCAATATTTAAACATCGTACACCTTGAAAAGCTTATTTACAAAAGAAGAGATAAGTGATTTCAGTTGCAAAACAAATTACCCTTGCCATTATGTTTTTGTAACTTTGAATTTTCCATGAAGCAGTGAATGATACTGTATTATTTTGTCAGTTATAACCTTAATTCTAACAAATTCAAACCCTAAATACGCCTAACTTAAATCATAACTGTGATAATTCTAACAGCAATTTAACAGCTATAGCCCAAACCCTTACACTAAAACATATGTATTGTGTATTTCATTTTTATGCCTCCACCGGAGGTATTATGTTTCCTGGTTGTCCGTCCGTCTGGGTGTCGGTAGGGCCTATGTCTGTCCGTGTGTACGTCCATCCGTCCGTCCGAGCTTGCGAGTGCAATTTCTCGGAACTGGTAAGGCGTAAAGTGATGCAATTTGATGGAGGGGTGGCAATTGGCGGTCTCCAAATTTTAGCAGGTTTTCGTTGCAAAATATGGTAATTAACTACCTAATTTGCATAATTTATGCATATCATGGAAAATAACCATGTGCACAGATTATCTGGAGATCTGTATGAGTTACAGTGATGAAACTTGGTGGAGAGTAGCACAGCCAGAAGTTCTTGACCTGATTTGCTTTACAGCGCAAAATATGCGTAATCGCAAGGTCATTGTGAGGTCATTTGGGGTCAGTCAGTCAGTTGAGGGAACAAGCAGGGCCATAGCAAGCGGGCGGCCGGGGGATGCCATGGCCGCCCCACTTTTCAGAAATTTGTTATGTTTTTTCTTTGTATCTTTATTTCAATATGGGCATAGATTTGGCCGCCCCATATTTGCGATGGCCACCCACATTTTTAGACCTTGCTACGGCCCTGGGAACAGGATTGTGTGCCTCCCATGTCCTGTGCATGCCACTGATCTTACCAGCTTTACAAACTGTGCTTAGTTAGACACACTAAAATAAATCGCTTCCACAATGGATAGTAGCAAATTTAATACTATAGTCTTTATATCTACCTTTAGTCACCGGCACTAGCTTTGAAACTCAGCGTGTGCTGTGTTCCCTTTGCATGGTTTCTTGCGTGTACATATGCGGCATGTTAATCACACGTAAAAATATGTACACGCACCAAGTAACGCTAAGCTAACACAGAACATGCTGAAATTCAAAGCTAGTGCCGGTGACTCGAGGTAGATATATGGACATGTAGTTTCTATCATGTGCTTATTGGAAATAGGTCACCTGGTTGAGGTCACATTTAGGCATTCATTTTGAACAACATGTGATATCATAATAAGGCATCAATTTTGATATTTTATTTAGTTTGTGTTTTACTATAGACATATTCAAAGGGCATATGATGGATATAATATCAAACCTTAGGATATAAATGGTGAGTAGTTTACCTAGTTGAAATGGATTGGACAAATAAAGGTAAAATATACTACCCAGTCTTTGGGTATATGTGACGAGAAATGATATTTTTCAACATTGCTGTTGTTTGGTCATGGAAACTTTTTACCTATGGCTCAATTAGGTTTCAGTGAAAAATAGCTCAATATTGAAAATCGAAGCATTTGAATCCATTCTTTTTAATAGGCGTACTGTGAATCACCAAATTCATTGAATCATAAAAGATATCAGCAACTACTTATTCCCATTTTACATATCAGCATTATTTATTTAATGTGTATCCAAAATTGTAACAAAATGAAATAAATTTTGTTGCTTGAATGTAGTATAAAATTAGCAAGTTAAAAACACTTACCCTTCAAATAAAACTATTACTAAAATAAGAATCCTTGGACCTTTACCTTTGAGATGCACTGTGAATTAATACAATATTTATTTTCAGAAAAAAAATCATTTTGTATGAGGCTACCTGCATCAAATTATGAGGAAAGACTTTGCCAAAATTAGCATAGCTTTAACTATTCTTTTTATCCCTATGTAAACAATTTTTATATCAAGTATTTTGTCAACTGGTACGGTAGCCTTTGTACAGTCCTAGGTCCAAATCTGATACTATATGGCAGTTTTATTAAGATTAATTTAGACCAGGGGGGTGCCTACTACTTAAAACATGTTCTATGATTATGATATAAAGACTGGTTTGGTCACAAATGAGGCAGGTTACTCTTTATGTAAGAAGAATTACTTATTATTACTTGTGCAATAGAGTACCACACTACAAAACATCAACTATTCAGAGGAATGTACTTGACTGTGTAAAAAGTAATAGTACATGGGCACCCCCTGGGATACAATAATTCATATGCCCATCTTCAATATGAATTGATAAATGTTGGTACAGGTTTGTTGATTCAGTAAAGTTTCCGCCCACTTTGTGCCTCCAATCACAGTAACATCTCATTTTGTCAGCAAAGTTCTCTTTAGTAACAGTGGCTAGCACTTTTGTGACTTTTCTGTTGGAGTACAAAATCTGTGATTTTGTAGCTGACTTTTCATTCATGGAATTATAAATGTGGTAAAATGATGAAAAGATTGTTACTGGTGTTGGTTGCATTAACTTCTGTGGGTAAGTTAGTCTTGTCAGTTTTCAGTGTTTGCTTTCAGGGCTCATGCCCATTATAACAAACTATATCAGATGCTGTGGTTTATAGCATGCCCAACACAGTGGTGTACGCAACTGGTTCACAACCCTCCACTAGTTGAAAGAAAAAGCAATGTAAAAAGTAGAGCAAAAACTAATAAATTGACTTCATGAATATATTGAATCCAATTAAACCAGCCTACTACCATAAAATGAATGGTTTCCATTCAGCCAGGGCCGGCTTTACCATTGGGCCAGATGGGCCCCCAAATTGCCCTGTGTATGTTTCTTTTTAGCCCAGAAGCACTATTTTGGAACCAAATATGGTAAAATAGCAAAATTTTGCACGCTTCATGCACATTGGCCCATTACATAATAAATTTCATCTTCATTTTGGGCTAAAATGGTCTAAAATTGAAATTTTTCTTGCGCTTCGCGTGCAAATATTAAAATCAGAACAAAATAAGGTATGCTAGTCTCTCTTCTACCGCCAATCTCGATCTTATAGTAGGCTCACGGTTTTAAACCAAAACTTTGTCACTTGAGTGCACATGCATTCCTCACGGTGAGTTTGGGGCCTCCAAATTTTGACCTGGCCCAGGGCCCCAAAAAGGTAAATCCGGCCTGCATTCAGCCCTGATCATTTTCGTAGTTGAAATTGATAAAAAAAACTCTATCTGGTCAACAATGACTCAAGAAAGGCCCAAGAAACTCTGTGTTTTTGCTGTGGAGTCCACGTGGAGGCAGCGTAATCCCCCCCCCTAACGTTTTGGGCCAAAATGTGCAAAATGGTCCAAAAATTTGGAATTTAGAAGCTAAAATTGCCACAAAAATGTTTGTTCAAACTACCTGTGAAGCATGTACAAATGTGAAGATGTTGTGTACATTTCTAAAAAAAGGGTGCTCATTGGGTTTAAGCTGAGGTCTTTGGTGGAAGCTGGTGATTAAAGGGGGTCAATGGTGTAGAGGTTGCTTTAAAAAAGGGTCTATTGGAAGTCACATGATGCATTCCCAATATACGGGAGTACAACCACCCAATACCCACCCCCGGATTATGCCCTTGTCTTGAACAGCCAAGCATGAAACATTTCTTGTTTAGTGCAATTCTTTCCAAGCAGGCCTATAATCATAATACAGGCCTGAATCAAATAGGAAGATATGTTTGATATTATTCTTGATTTTGATTAATATTATAGGCCCACCTCTTTGTTTCCTTGACATCAGGTTATAATACAATAACAACTAGTGGCAAATGGTGGTCATAGACCACAAACCTAGCTGGGGCATGTTGGTGTTTTGGAGGTATCTGACCCCTGCAAAATGTTCCAAAAATGTTCCCCTGGTCATGAGGTTAGTTGTCACTGAGTGTGAGTCCCATACTCCTTACAGATGCCTAGAAAATTAAATTAATAAGATTTGACCCAGATAATCTTTGACCTGACCCCTGCACAGCGTTCCAAAGTGTTCCCCTGGTCAGTAAGTTTGTTGTCACAGAGTTTGAACCATACCCCTTACAGATGTCCAGAAAATGCATTTCAAAAATTTGACCTCTGCATGACCTTTGACCTGACCCCTGCAAACTGTTACCCTGTTCATGAGATTTGTTGTCACTGAGTTTGACCCCCATACCGCTTACAGATGTCCAGAAAATGAAATTATAAGATTTGACCCCAGATAACCTTTGACATGACCCCTGCAAAATGTTCGAAAATGTTCCCCTGGTCATTAAGTTTATTGTCAGTAAGTTTGAACCCTGTACTCCTTACAGATGTCCCGAAAATGCATTTCTAAAATTTGACCTCTGCATGACCTTTGACCTGACCCCTGCAAAATGTTCCATTGGTCATGATATTTGTTGTCACTGAGTTTGAGCCCCATACGCCTTACAGATGTCCAGATAATACAATTGTAAGATTTTACCCCCTTAATGACTTTTGACCCCAATTCTGTGTGTAAGGTATGGGCACTGGGTAAAGCCGATGCACATGTGTAAGTGACGTCATTGTGCTGTGTAATATGTGACAGAAGAAGCATTTTGAAGATATTTGGTTATATACCAAAAATGCTCCTTTAATGACCTTTGATCCCAATTCTGTTTGCACCATATGGGCACTGGATATAGGCGATACATATGTGCAAGTTACGTAATTGTTGGGTGTAACATGTAGGAGGAGAAGCATTTTGAAGTTTGTTGCCAGAAGAAGAAGAAAGAAAGAAGAATCGGATAGCAAAACAGTACCTAGCTCGGGGGGTTGAAAACCCCCCAGCTAGGTAATATTTTCCACATAAGCCTTCCAGATTGCAAGAGGCATATAATGAATATGCTGAGGAGTAACAGAATATTTTGTGTGCGTGTCCTGAACCAAGGTCTGTAGTGCAGATCTGTCTTTTTATCTACTGTTTAGACAATGTGTACTCGGCCGTTGCTATCAAAAGATTGTTGATTCTGGATTCTTGTCCAAGTATTTAATGGCATTGTTCCATAATATGCCTACTGTGGATGCAGTTGCATACTGTAATTCTCCACTGAGGTATACAGGGTGTCCCAGAAAAAATTACCGGGTGAATAAATTTGGACATAAGTAAAAAAAAAATCTCAAAATTTAAAAATCAGCATGTAGCCCATCTGCTTATGCATCTTATATGTTAATTTTGCTTGTATCAGCAACACCATGCGCACTAGTGGTTAACTGTCAATGGACTTTATATTTTATTCGGTGAATCCCTTTCGTCCTTTTTAAATAACCTGTTTCTTGCAAACATCTAATTACATTTTGTTCAAATTTAAAAAACTGCACAATATTGAAAATGAAAGCTTGTATGTAAGATGATGCTCAGTTCTATCTTTTTTGTTAATGTTGATATAATTATTGTAGAAAGAATTATTGCTTAAAGAATTCAGGCTGGCTAAAAAGTTTTTGTCGCACACATCAATGTTTTCGGAATATTTCAAGAAATGGTAATGCAAAGTTCAAATCTTTTAAAACTTCAATATAATGTTGCATGATATCAAAAATCACACGTAAAGCTGTCCGCACTTGATCATTGTCATTCTTGGCTCAAATGTTCTTTGGAAAGTTAAAGATATAATATATTTGTACAACATAAAGAATCAAAGCTGGGAAGCTTCTAATTGCAGAAATGAAATATCAAAGTTTTCTCAAAGCATGAATAACATACGTTGGTTTATAAAATAGTAAATGAGGACTACATTTTTGTGATACACAAACCTTAGGAAAGAGTGAACGAGTATGAACAAGGTGCCTGTTGATCACACTTGGAATGAACTGCACCGATGAGCGCATTATGTAATCTTTAATTACTTCGCAACCAGTCAACCGAATCAAATAAATTTTGCGTATGATTGCACGATAAAATGAGCTACACGCTACATTTTAAATTGTTTGATTCCAATGTCTATTTCTTGACTTATGTCCAAATTCATTCACCCGTTAATTTTTTCTGGGACACCCTGAATAGAACCTGATTCACAAACATTCATACTTCTCTGATATAAAGATTACAAGGGACAGGGGCGGCGCCACAAGGGGGGCAGGGCCTCCCCTATGATTTCCAAAAAAAGAGGTAAAAGGAAGGAAAAAGAGAAAAAAAAAGAAGGAGAGAGAGAAAAGGGAGGGGAGAGAAAGGAGGAGGAGGGAGAAGAAAAGGAGCCATTCCCCTTCCTGGTCATAAACTCCCCCTTCGGACATCTTGCCCTTCGTGGAATGCTGACCTACGCGGTTTTAAAGTTGTTGGTTTTTATATTTTGGGCCCATTTTCGGCAAATTTCCCTCCATAAAAGTTACATGGTCTCTCTTGCCTTTTCTCCCAAATATTTTGGAAAAATCCTGGCTACATCACTGTCCTGATGCGACAACACACGCAAGTTGTGTGTCATCAGTGCCAGCAATTAGGCCTAATCATTATAAATAAGTTTACTTTCAGTCCGATATCACACATTTTTACGGGCTTTCATCACATTGTATATCCAAAACCTATACTAGAACGCCTCTCTCAGATAGTGTAAAAATTATAAATAAGCAATTGGCTTCATTACGGCCAGGAGAGTAGCCAGGATTCATTGGGGGCTGATTTTGAAAAGGTGGACCTGTTTTGGACTTTTTCCTAAAATTTTTACCAAGAAAGCATAAAGAACCCAATGGGCAAATTTTGGCCCTTTCTGACTAAAAAAGTGGACCTTTTCGCGCGACTTTATTTAACTATTTCACCAGTTTTATCTTCAATATCGCAAATTTTCGCGCACTTCATGCACATTTGTACCATGAACTTATTCCGTTGCCAAAAGGTGTTGGATTTACTACGTAATTGAGTAGGTCCATGCCTAAAACCAGCGGGCCGAAAGTCGTGCCAGTGAATGAAATCGATAAAAATATGCGGTTGGAAAATAAATAAATAGCCCCCAAAAGGGTGAAAATGTTGAATCAAATGGCTTCATTTGTGCTTTCATTTTGAAAATTTTCCAAATTCTGAGGGGGGCGTATCTCCCTGCGTTGCGCAAGCGCGACGGGCAGCGATGTCGCGCCGCATAACAAATTTCACACAATTGTTACCCCCATATCAAAATACCCTGGCGCCGCCCCTGACAAGGGATTATACACTTGAATGATGTTGTATTATCTACTGCTGTCGCTTGATGCAAACCTTTCTAATATGCTTCATGCATGGAGTGGATTGAAGCATGCACGGAAGTCTAACATTGTTACACGTCTGCTGATGCCCATTATATGTGCTAATATGAACTTTCGTTTCATATTCTAAATACCTTTCTGTACCAAGTACACGCACCTACAATCAAGGAAAAAACGAGTTGGCACACTTGCACTAAACAATGGAAATGCATGCCCTATTAAAATTGGAGAGGTGAGTGAAACATGCATGCAATATATGTGAAGTACAGACTCCCCCCTATATCTCACCCTTCCCCACTTCCCATCTTTCAATGTTGGAGGATCTCACGGACCTGTTGACAACATGGCTTGGTCCAACATTGAATTGGGGGAGCGGGGGCAGAGATATACCAAAAGACAGGCAAAGTGTGCCAACCTTTTTTCGTGGATTGTAGATAGTATCTCTGTTATCTAATAACAAATTTGTGATGGTAGCATTTATTTAGCACTTAGTACAAACATGCACTGTAACCCGATTTCCTAAATCCTAGCAAAGTCTGTAAAGGTCATTTTGTATAATGTGAACGTATTTTGAATCTTTAGGAAATAAAGCATGGAATTAGGCTTGCCAACTGTTGAAACTTTATTGCTTCTTATGAGATCAGTGTGCTTTATATTATTTATGTGGAGTGTCAGGACCCTTTGTGCTACACAAATTATTCTACATATCCATGTATTGTACTTACACCATGTACCAATTTATTTCCTCAGCTTTTGCCCAGGATTGTGGAGGTAATTGGCAGAAATACAAAGATTTTTGTTATCTTGCTTCATCAAAAACAAAAACATGGCATGATGCAAGGAAAGAGTGTGCCAAAGAACAGGCTGACTTAATGATAGTCACAGATGCTGATCAGACTGTAAGTGTAGTGGTGGTACTGGGGATGGATCAAGTAATAGATTTTATCTGTGAGGGGGCCCTCAAATGAAAAGATGGTACAGGTATGTGTGGCGGTCAATGCTCCCTTTTTCAGGTTCTCCAGCAGTTCCCCATATTTGGATTGTGCTCCAGTTCTTTAGACAATTGTGCTGTTAAGCTCAAATTTGGAATTATTTAGCTCCACAGCTTATAAAAATGTTGAAATTTCAGTTCAGCAAGGCCCTACTTTGATACAAAATTGGATTGATTGAGCCTATATTTATTATTTATTTTGACGACATTTTTGACCAAAGATCACATTTTGACCAAAGATCACATTTTTGACTAAAGATCACATAAAAGAAAAAAAAAGATTCTGAAGACAATAATGATAAAATTGGACGGATACTTTCGCATGATACCTGAATTTATTGATCTCGCTAGAGTTTTCAAATATTTGAAAACTCTAGCTTGACCAATAAATTCAGGTATCACACTCAATCCGTCCTGTATAGTGTCATGTTATTTGCATATTTATGAATATTAATGAGCTGATTTACAGATTTTGCCTAAATTTTCATTTTCATTAAATCACTCTGCAAAGACCGATCGACTTTTTTATTATGTTTCAGGGTTATTAGGTTAGGAGTTAAGAAAACCTAATAACGATAATATTGGATGGCTTATTTCGCATGATACCATAACATATCGGATTCGTCATACAAATATCGAACTCGCCGTTGGCTTGTCCGATATTTTTATGACTCATCCGATATGTTATGGTGTCATGCTCAGCCATCAATATTATATCAAACTTGGTATTGTGATAGTATATGGTGGCCTGATGTGCTGTATGTACTTATGTGTCATGTTATTTGCATATTTCTAAATATTAATGAGCTTATTGCATATTGCATATTATTTGTATTTACAAACCTTTGTTATTTACACACCTTTGTGTGGGGCCACATTAATTACAAACCGCATAATTCTAGTGTATTATGTGGGATAAAAACACGCTGAAACAAAGCTAAACAATATACAGTTCATGTTTAAGCAATTATTTTGTGGAAGCTGAGGTGAAATAGACAAAACCGTGTAGGAAATATGTATGTCCACATGTTATTTTAACATTGCATGCACCCTGGGAATGTGTTGTTAATTGTTTACATCTAAGACCTAATAATTATCAATTACGTGATATTACAGGATATTAGTCTATAATGGTTGATGCATGTAGTGATGTCACTGCTATTAATTAGTATGTAGAAGAAGTAACATTTTCAGTGAAAATCACATATTTAGTCGTTTAATGTCATAAAAGCTAGTATACCCTATTTACCTACCAAAGTACTACTTCATTCGAGTACCGAAGCAAGCCATCACCTCGTTCAATCTGAATTAAAGTCTTCAATCAATACTGCAGTTTTCTTCTGTTTTGCCAAACATCAGAAAAAAATGTCAATACCAATGACAATTTGTATTGAATTATCCTTTATATTTAAGCCAATCCTACAACAAACATCAAATTGCTCGATAGATGATACTATCCTGAAGTTATTGGACTTAAGTAGACGCGTTTGATACCATCGACCATAGAACATTGTGCTTTGCGAGACCGAGGAAGATATCCGAGGTCCAAAGCACAATACATTGCCTTGAACTGGTTCACATTCGAAAAATAACTGATCGGACATTAACCTCTTCATCAATGGGGCTTTTCACTTTTTTAAATTCAATTTACGTCAGTTTGCTTCTTTTAATTTGAAAATGTCAGAACACAATTTTAACCTATCGGACCTCCTGTTCGTAGTCCATTAAGGAAATACGCTGCCCAATCACACTAATCACGCAATCATGATGTGCAAACTGCAGCCAGTGTCCGCGATGAAATTGTTGAACGCACAACATGTCACATAACGCAGTCATTGTAGAGCATGCTTTTAGCTACGTCACGAGACGCGGGCATTATACTTTTCCAAGGACCTGCATTTGCGTCCGCGTATTTAAAAGTTATTATATGTGATTGGAACACTTTCTGCGTATATTAATGAGGTTATGAATGGATATAATGGGCTATTCGATTTTTTTACCTGGAAAACGACAGATAAAGTTAAACCTTGTGTTCTGTTTTCAAATTAAAAGAAGAAAATGTGGCGAAATTGAATTAAAAAATGTTTGACGATTATGATGATTAACTTTTGCATCAGTTCATTTTGGTATTGTTTCCAAAGCTCTAAACAATGTTTCAGATATTTCACAATACCAAAACAACTGGCCATGCTAAACTCGTCATTAACCTCTAATCAATTACCACCGTGAGTGGCATTACTGGCATAGTGTGATATTACGCAGTGCAATGACTTCCATATAAATTGATTTTTTTTTATTTGAGTGCGCCGTCAGGTATCACATTACCGGTGCTCGCCTCAATGTGAAAACTACAGTACTGGTGCAGCCAGTCACTGTGAAATCAGTCAAGCTTTCATCAGATGTTACTCTGACTTCTTCAGGACTGGTGAAGTCAGAGCCACATCTGATGAAAGCTTGACCAATTTCACAGAGTGACTGGCTGCAGCAGTACTGTAGTTTCCACATTGACCGGCTGCAAATGTGATATCCGACTTTAAAAAAATCAATTGTTATGGAATCCTGTTGTGAAAGCCTATCCACTTACTCGACTTCCATATGCATGCATCCTCGCAGTTCACACATGCGCAGCTTCCATATTTGCACATTGCATGATCTCGCTTTTTTTTAAATTGTAAAATTAAATTTGGTGTAATTTGGATAATAAACATATTTGGGCACTCATGGTTGTAGCTTGATTTATATGATATGGAAGGTGTCCAGTCTGGCTGCTCACTCTGTGAGAGGATAATATTTTGTTTCATTTGATAAACCATTGAGATAAAAAATAGATTATACTGTATTCTATGATTTGCAGGAATGGCTGAGACAATGGCTGACAACTTTTGGAGGACAGTACTGGATGGGTCTCCATGATATCAGCGGTGAAGGAAACTTTGAATGGGTGGATGGATCTACACCAACATCAAATGGTTTTATGTAAGTTTGATTTACTCATTGATTGATTGATTTTGTTTAATTGATTGCTTGATTGATCAATTTTTTCATCAAAATGAAATGTAATTCATTCAAAAATTCAGTTTCAACTCTTATTTTCAGGTTTGTGGCACTGCAGAGAAGATATCTCACACTTCCCATAATGCATTTCTCCCATTGTAATTTCCTGTACTGCATGAGTAGCAACATGGGCCGATACTGACAAAATGTAACTCACTGAACAGAACACATCTTGATCCTTCAAAAATATGTTTATTTCTTGACTATCGACCCATGTTTAGCCAGTCTATTCTCAAAATAGAAACAAATGAAACCTGTACAAAGTAATGGGAGTGTCAGTATTCTGGGAAGGATATCTTCTCTGCTAGTACATTCAAGTGTCAGTTAATTAGTGGACACACTTCCATTAATACCTTTCCCAATTTTAGATGATCTCAAAAACAAAGCTAAAAACTTCACATAATGGTAATTACCCTCTTCATTTTTTAACTCAAAATCTATGCATCCAATTTTAACACTGAAATAGTAGATATAAATCCAGTTTTGTTCTGCAAATTTTGATGTCTCATTTTAATGCGCACAAAATTTGTTGCCATGGTGCTCCTTTGAATAAATAAGATGCAGATTCAAAAGATGCATCTAAACCCATTGAAAATGCTGCTTGGGGTCACTCCTGGTCTAAAACCAAATACAGCTAACAATTTTTAGTAACCAGGAAAATCATAGCAGAGTAATATGGCATGGTTACACATGATTATTGCTGTTATCCAGTGTATATGTGTAGTTGTTTTTTATAAGGGGGCAAAGGTCATAAAGGGGTCACTTCCAGTCCGATGTGAAATACCTTCAAACTGCCTCATTTGCAACAAACTACAGGTGTGACAATACTTGCAAATTAAAAGACATGCATTGACATTAGCCAGTGCCTATGGGTTGGTCACAGTTATGTGATAAAAATCATTAACACTTCGGTTTGAGATGAAATACCTTTAAAATACCTCTTCTGCCCCAAATAACATAGCACAGTGATGCCACTTGTACATAGGCATTGACATTAGCTAGTGTCTATGGGGTGCTCATGGATTTGGAGTCATTAAAGGTCATAAGAGGTCACTTTTGGTCTGAGGCCAAAAACATGCAAAACATTAAAGGGGGTAACCCTATTGGTTTAGGATATGGATACAATGTCAAATATTGTCCCCTTTATGCATCCATGTAAAAGAAATTAGAGAATATTTTCAGTGTAAATGTGAATATAATTAGCCCAATCAGCAAGCCAATATGTTTGTATGTATGAATTACATTGTAAACAGTGAAGCTATACCCACAATTCCCAGGGGAGTGTGAAATTTTCTAGCTTGGTAACCACAAATTGACGTTACCAAGACGTTACCAAGGAAGAACCAGTTCGATTGGAAATCCCTGAGCACTGATAGAAATTCCAAAAGATGCACCTCGTGAAGTTCACACACAGGTTTGAAATCTTCCATGGAGGAAACAGCACGGATAAGTTTTTTTATTGCCAAAAAGCAGCTGAAAGATCATTGGTGTAATTTGGATAATAAACATTTTGGGCACGTGATCCAAGAGTTGTAAGGCAAGAGACCATATCAGGATATGAAGGTGTCCATCAACTGGACACTCTGATTGTAAAAGAGAGGATACATAGAAGTTTCAAGAAAAACCATTGATGATGCATACAATAGTTATACTGAGGCAGATCTATGAATGGCAAGTTGCAAGAATGGCTGAAATGCGCTGACAACTTTTGGACATGGTGAAAGTTGGAAACTGATCAACGACATCACTGGTAGAAAGGCATGCATACAGGTCAGTTGAAGGAAACTCATGAAAGGGTCACCATTGGATCTAATCACATCAAATGGCCTTCTTGGAAGCCCTCCTGATTTGATGATTGAAGAAGAAATTACACCAATTTTAGATTGCTTGATATGAAAGTGGGGCCATTTTGATCAAAATGAGAATATTCAAAAAGCTCAGGCATCTTTTTTTGAGGTTTGAAAGAGCTGTGGAGAAGATATCTACACTTCCAGAAGTGCAAGAGATCTCCCAGATGACATTGTCCTGTTCTGCAATGAGTAGCAACTTCTCGATACTGAAAAACCGTATCAATGGTCAGAACAATCTTGATCCTATCCCCAAAACAGGAGATTTATTCAGGAAACAACTATCGACCCATCAGTCTAAGCCAGTCCAAAACCTGAATGATACTAAATAGGATTAGACCTGAAATTGACCAGCATCTAAGAACAAATCAGAATGGATTTAGAGTTGTAGAGTGTTGGACACATCCTTGCACTCGTAGCTGATTGAAGAGGTAAAGGCGCATAACCTGCCAGCGGATAATAACATTCATCCTTTCAAAAAGCTTTTAGACACCAAATAGAGGCAAGATGTTGAAGATACTCACATAATGGTATTACCCTCATTGTTTCGAGATATTGGCAAAATGTGCATCCAAAACAAAAAGCTGAAATAGTAATATCACCAGATGGCGAGACAGTTTTGTTGTTGAAATCTTAGCAGGATGTACTTCAGGGGATACCTAATGCTTACCTGTTTGTTGCCATTGTCCTCGACTTTGAATAAATAGCTATTGCAGAAATGAAAGGATAGCATTCCATCTGCAAAAGGCGTGCTAGGAGAGTTGGTCCTTGTGGTGACAGACTTTGATTTTGCTACAGCTAACAATGTTGTCTGAGGAAATACACCAAGCAAAAACTGCTTAATAGAGGTTAGACTTCAGCTGCTAAAGTGGGCCTGAAGATGAATGGAAGTAAAACAAAGTATATGTCCTACAATAACAGGAGAGAAAGCATCACAACAAATGGGGTGTAGAACTTCCAGTCCGAGGTAGATGACTTCAAATACCTGCCTCATTTGGATGAAAAGCACAGAAAGGTGTGTCAAGTTACTTGCACACATGCAGGGCGTGACATAAGCTAAAGCCTAATCTGGGGGTCACAGTTTCAAACTTCGTGATAAAGGTCTGCAAGGGGTCACTTCCGGTTTGAGTGAAATTTTGGATACCTCTTCTGCCCCAAATAAACTTGCAAAGGGTTTGATGGCTGCTTGTACACCTGTATGACAAGAACTGTACTCTATGTGCATTGGAAAGAACATTAAAGGTCATAAGAGGTCACTTTTGGTCTATAGGAGATCTTCCCAAATTAAGCCACAAGATCAGGGAAATTAAAGAACCCTTTGCTTGGCCACTGTTCTAGAATATGGCCCGCATCAAAAATGTTCATTGGACCCCAAGCATGGGAGGCGGAAACCTGGAAGACCTGCTCTGACATCTACATTGACATTCTGAAAATGACACTGGCCTGGAGGCAGCAGACTTCAAGATGTTTGTAATGTAGGACATTAAGTTGTGGAAAGCATCAAGTTCGAGGACCCACAATTCCCAGCAAGTAAGTTTTCTAGTAAGCAACCACAAATTGACTTTTTTCATGATTGTTTGGAAATACATCATTTCTTTTTCATTTTATTTCATTTTATTTGCCAGTAAACATATAAAAATACATATATTGCATATTCAAAGCACTACGTCAAAAATACATTCAAATATTTAAAAACATTTATATACAGCATGTGGGATCTAAGCAACTTGGCCCATTGGACATATAGCATCAACCCCTGGGAGGGTGTACCGGAGCAGCAAAATGACAAAAGAACAACAATACAAAAGGCATAGAAAATATATAATAATAAACAAAATATTGCCCCAAAAAGGTAAAAACAACAACCCAGGATTAGATCTGGAACTGCCAGCTGATTTCATTTAAGTATTTTTAGTACCTCGTTAAAAACTAGGAAGACTCATCAAAAGTTGGTCCTTGACATGAGATGGTAAATTGTCAAAATAAATGGGTATTCTATTGAAAACTGTGAATTTAATTAAAACTGTCTGTTCTGGCCTATGAATGGTGAAATTTAAAGAGTGTCTGCATGGCGTACATTAATCTTGATATATTTGAAAGGATTTAAGCTGTCAGCAACTGCTGACAAGGCCCCCCTGCTATTTTGGCCAAAGGGCCCGCTGCTTTTTTTTTTGCTTTAATTGTTTTCTGCAAGGTTCAAATGTGCGGTGGGTGGAATAGTAATGAAAAGTTTATGAATTGGTACACTGATAATCATGGAGCATTATACATTCTCAAAATAGAAGTAGGTCATCTAGTATGGGCCAAGGGCCCCGAATGTTAGATATAAGAGTATCATTAAAGCTGGTTCTAAAACTACAAAGGACCCTGTGGGCCCGTATGTGGACCGTGATACACTTAGGCCTAAATGCATTTTCCCCTAGAAATGAATTTTGTCATTATTTTGGTCCATATAACCAAGATCAAGAGTTCCCGGGGCCCAAGTGTCAATACAAATGTCCAGTCGTTTCTCAATAACTATTCATGGGAACTTGAGCTCCAAAGGTCAAATATTATAGGCCCACTACAGTTCATGGTTCTGAATTGGTACACTTGGGCACTTGGGCAGGTACCTTTACATGGGAACATGAGCCTTATAATGTCAAATATTATGGGCTACAGGGTCCAATTGTTAAATCAAAAGAGGTAGCCACTTTTTAACCAATAAAGCTGCTTCAGGACACTGTGTTGATAATACTGATAGCCTCCAAGTGTAAAACATTGGTACGGGTAAAGGCCCTCTATATGCATATTGACCCCTGCCGTCTGCCGTGGCCTTACCATTATCATTAGGCCAGATGGGCCCAGGGCCCAGAAAATAGCCATGTGCATCTTCCTTTTTTAGGTCTAAAACATCATGTTTTGGGCCAATTAAATAGGGTAAAATTTCAAGATTTTGTGCGTGCAAAGCATGCAATGGCCCTTTATATATCAAAATTCACCGCCGAGCATGACATTTGACATTAATGTCAAATGTCATGCTCGACTCTTTCTAAATTGTTATACTTATGCCGCCACTATCGATCTTATACGTAAATCAAATTAAACTTAGCCACTTGAGTGCATATGCCTTCCCCACAATATTTTGCCAGAGGGATGGTCCATACAATCATCCCCAATGTTGCCTGGGTTTCTGACCAAATTAACCTCATATTTGGCCATTTTAGCACCAAAACTGCGCATTTCTACCATTAAGTCCCCCCAATATTTTGGCAGAGGGATGGTCCATACAATCATCACCTCCCCCATGTTGAGGCCTCTATGTGGGTTTCTGATCAAATTAACCTTATATTTGACAATTTTAGCCCCAAAAGTGCAAATTTTCGTGCACTTCGCGCGCATTTATTATACTTTTGCACCATATTTCATCAGTTTAACTTCAAAATGGCAACATTTTATGAGCGCATTTTTTTCTTGCCCTCCTCCCGACAAAAATTCAAGCACGCTCCTTCAACTCTTTTTCAACTCGATTTCAAATCTTTACTATTGGGCCCCCAGGATATTTTGCTGACAGGGCCCTTTTCCTTAAATCCGTCTCTGCACACCACACCAACACTTGGTAACATAGGCAACAATATATGTATATCTTTCTCCAGTGAGGTAACAAGCCCTTGGAGGCAATGCCCTAGGTGCAATATACATCAATTTTGTATAT
Source organism: Amphiura filiformis (assembly GCF_039555335.1). NCBI lineage: Eukaryota > Metazoa > Echinodermata > Ophiuroidea > Amphilepidida > Amphiuridae > Amphiura > Amphiura filiformis. Next base: position 9,509,457 of record NC_092647.1, read on the forward strand.
TTCTGATTCTCCTAGTGAGTACACAAATACAGCTATACCCGATATATCAGTGTACACAAACTTATAGTTCTTATTTGCTTCTCAGTCCCTTTGTTTTAACATTTGGGGCCCTGGGCATTATTTGAAAGCAACTCGTTAAGGTATACTAACTAGGCGCTGTAGCTGCTTTAGGATACAATATATGAGGCTCATCAATTTTGAGGTCCATTCGTCAAATTTCAGGATGATAATTGAGAACTAGAGTGCCTTATATCTGTACACAAATACAGCTATACCCATGAAAGCATATTATCAGTGTACACAAACTTATAGTTCTTATTTGCTTCTCAGTCCCTTTGTTTTGGCAATTTCACCATTTTGAATTTTAACTGTAAACATATTCAGGAATGGCAATTTCACCATTGTTTTATACATTTAATCTTTGTTGTCTTCTTTGCTGCTCAAGGGAAGGCCACTCTATTCTCCGGTAATTATTGCATACAAACCGAGCTGCCCTGCACTGTATTGCCTCAATTCTTTGGATGTCGGACACATGGGGGTCCCATACAGCAATAAGCAAACTCAAGGTGTGGTCTTACCAATGCAAAGTACATTATTTTGCTGTGTTACATACTCTGGGCACCTTCAGAGATTTCTGCAAATAAACCAAAGAGCATTGTTGGCTTTAACAGTATATTGTTGATATAATATGAACATATCAGATTACTACTGAGTTCAACCCCCAGATATGGGTGATGAGATACAGTTTCCAGGTTATCAGTGCCCATTCTATATGTATGAATGACAGGATTTTTCTTTGTAGTTATTCGCAATGTCTTAAACACAAAGCCCTAGTTCCTTTGTAGTTTTAGAGCTAGCATTGTCAACCTGTTGCTCCTTATTTTAACATTTGGGGCCCTGGGGCCCATAATATTTGACATATGGGGCTCATGAACACTTGCAAATATAGAGTACCCCTGGGGTTATCAGTGTACCAACTCAGGCCCCTGGGGCCCCTAACATTAGACCTCTGGGGCCAAGATGGGTAGGTCCCATAAGTGTACCACATATTGGCCCTGGGGTCTTTGTAGTTTTAGCGCTAGCCTTGTCACTTTGATGTGTTTGATACGAAAGGAAGAGGATGGAGGAGAAGAAGAAACCACAGAATAACAACATACCCTTCATACTTTGCATGTGGTTATATGATCTATTATATGATGCCAAAATCTCATCAACAATGAGGTAAATTGGGAGTAGGGGGATGCACGCTGTTAAACAAAATATGTTCTTGTAGAAATGACAAAGCAGAGTCACATCACTCACACACATTAGTCAATGTATAACATAGGCATAGATCACTGGGGGAGGGGGGATAACTCCCCCCCCCCAATATTTTGCCAGGGGGGATGGTCCATACAATCACCCCCCCCCCCCATGTTGATGCCTGTATGTGGGTTTCTGACCAAATTAACCTCATATTTGGCCATTTTATCCCCAGAATGCAAATTTGTTTAGCGCTTCAGCAAATTTATTCCATTTTGCACCATATTTCAACAGTTAAGCTTCAAATTGGTAAAATTTTTTCACGTGCTTGTACCATAAACTTATTATGTTGCCAAAAGGCAGAATTCACTATACTTCAAGAAAAATTTTTTGAACCCCCATCTCCCCCAATGTCAAAAAGAAATCTATGCCACTGATGTATAAAAGGTGGTATATATGGTGTTTTGGGTCAATTATGATTATCTATTGGGCCAAAAGAGTATCCTTACACTTGGAAAGATAATCACAATTTCAAAACTGAACAATATTGGGGTAAATTTGTTTTTTAATAGATGCACTATCTAATCCTTCACATTATGACACCACATTGAATCCAATGTGACCTCAAGAAGTAAAGTTACAAGCAATTGAATAGACGAAAGGTCTAATTTTAAAAGTGACAAACTGGCCTATTCTAGGTACAAAAAGATTCCAACAAGTGCAATAAAGAGACAACACAGTTTCTTCAATGGAGCTTTATTTAAAGCAGTTTTATTTCAGTTTTACTTCTCTGTACTTTTCATAACTTTCATTTTATTTGTCAGTTCTTTTGTTTCAGTTTTTTTTTTTTCTTTGTTTTAAAGTAAAGGCACACATAAATTAGCCATTCACCACTCTCAAACCAGATGTCTAGTCTGTGGAGTTTTGAATTGGCCAGTTTGTCACTTTTAAAACTGGACCTTTGTCTAATCAAACGCTTGTAACTTTGCTCCTTGAAGTCACATTGGATTCAATTGGGTATCAATGTGCCAGAGTATATAGTGCATCTATCAAACAAATAAATTTACCCAAATATGGTTTAGTTTTAAAATTAGGATTTTTCTTCCAAGTGTAATGATACTTTTTTGGTGCAGTATATATGAGCAGCTACTGTGCAATTGCAATACACTATTTAATACAGACTGACATCTTGAATTTGATTCCCATTACGCTTTGGTCACACAGATCTATAAAATACACCATCTTATTTGTGTCTTTAAAGAATATAAACATTGTTTTTCAGAAATTGGTATCCAGGTGAGCCAAATGATTCGGGTGGTTCGGAGGATTGTGCTGAGTTCTGGCCTTCTCATAATGGTCAGTGGAATGATGATACATGTACCAAAGCCAACGATATGAGATATGTGTGCCAACGATCAATAGGTAATTATCAAGATGGATTGCAATTTATTCACTTATTTATTATTTTTCAATGTTTTAATTATATAATTAAAATTTAGTTGTTAGCTTTTAAATCTTGTAAAATTGCTTTAAATGTGTGCATTTACCTATATCGTCATAATCCATTAATAGCTAATAAATTGTACCCAAAATGTCACAAAGTTTTTGCACAGAGCTGACAAATTGATTTATTCAAATGTAACTACCAGATTACAATAAGTTATCTGTTGATTAGAAGCAAACATTTTTTAAATGGTTTAAAGATTACTTACATAATAGAAAACAGTATGTGTATTACAATTCTTGTAAATCTGAATATAAAGATATAATATGTGGAGTACCTCAAGGCTCCATCCTAGGCCCATTATTGTTCATTTTGTATGTTAATGATATCATAAATACTTCCACCATTCTAAAATTTGTCTTGTTTGCCGATGATACTACTATAACTTATTCACATAAGGACATTGTGTCCAAATACGATCTTATCAACAATGAATTAAAAGAAGTTAATAATTGGTTTAAGGCTAATAAGCTATCAGTGAATGCAAGCAAGACTAATTATATGGTGCTTGGTACAAATCACAAAACATCACGCGTATTGTACAATGCTACTAATAATATTATATTAGATAATGTAATCCTGGAAAGGTTGAATAAGACCAAATTTCTTGGAGTGACAATTGATGAGAATCTAACTTGGAAATTTCATATTACCAACATCTCAAAGAATATATCTAGAGGTGTTGGTGTAATAAACCAACTGAAACATTTTGTTCCCGAACGAATAATGTATTCACTATATTGTACTTTAATACTTCCTTACATAAACTACGGTATCTTAGCATGGGGAAATACTTGTCAAAAATATTTGGAAAAGATTTTCAAACTTAAAAAAAGCCCTTAGAATGATATCGAATAGTCACTTTTTAAGTCACTCAGCCCCTATTTTCAAGAATTACAATTTGCTTAATGTTTATGATAGTTATGATCTCGAACTAAGCACTTTCATGTACAAGTATAATACCAATCTGTTACCAAAGGCCTTCAATAGTTATTTCGTTGAGCAGAGGAATCACCTCAGGTATCACACAAGAAACGCTGAAGATTACAAGATCTGTCTTACAAAAACAGAGTTTGCTAACAAAACAATAAGAACCGCCGGGCCAAGAAAATGGCATTCGATTGACAGATGCGCCAAAACGGCTACATCAGTAAAACTCTTTAGATCCCAAATTAAAACAAACCTTATGGAAATGTACACTTAATATCTCTTAGTTTTGATTTACTTATTTTTATTTTTCTCCCTTTTAAAACAAAAAATCGATTAAAATTAACTGATCTCTTAGCATTTATATTATATTTACAAAATGTTCAGCTTTCTTTTGCGATATACGTGAGCATATGTTATGAAATCCTAATTTGTCTTACACTTATATTCTGCATGTTCTTTATTCATCATTTTTTTTTGCTTAGTTCGTTCTACATGAATGTATGAAAGAGGGTGGGGGGGGTGTTTGTATGTATGTATTTGTATTTTATTAGATAAATTAAGAAACTTAGGCTAAGGTTAAGGGGGTGCTTGTTCAGGCCTTTTTGGCCTTCTGAGCATCTCCTCATTCAAATGTGTTGTCTTGCTGTTATTGTATTGTTGTATTTTGAATGAAATAAAGACTGATTGATTGATTGATTGATTGAAAGGTATTAATGATCATTATGGTAGCATTAGTGTCTGTCTGCCACCAACAAATCAGTTGTTTTTGAGTATTTGAAATCAATCATTTAATTGAGATATCAATTCTCAACAATTGAATATTATATAAAATGATTGATTGCCCAAAAGTGGATACCAATTATTCATCTTCTTTTGAATATGTTTTGTTGCACTCTTGTCCCATACCCATTTTGTGATATTCATACAGACACCACTATTCTATGTGATCATGACAATGGGTGGATAACCTTTGCTGACAAATGCTACTACTTCAAAGATAGCTGGCTTAAATCCTGGGCAAGTGCTGAAACCTGGTGTGCTGGTCAAGGTGCAAATCTCGTCTCAGTTAACACCAAAGAGGAACAAATCTTCCTCAATGATCTGCAGATAATCTTCCAGCAAAAATATTGGATTGGTTTTTCAGACAAGGTAATGTAAACCAATTAATGTTTTTCCGTGTTTGTTCAATTCAGACACAACCATCCTATGTGACCATTTTAATGGATGGCAAACATTCCAGGACAGATGTTACTATTTCAGAGAGACAAAAAAAAATTGGAAAAATTCAGAAAAATGGTGCGTGGGTGTAGGTGCAAATCTTGTCTCAGTGAATAGTCAGGAGGTGCAGACTTTTCTGAATGCTGTACAACTCACTTATGCAGATAACTATTGGATTGGCTTCTCAGATAAGGTGAGAACAGGTCAGTGGGTCCCTATCAAACACCAGTGGCAGTGCTACAGGGTGGGTGGGGGTCAAGGAATATTTTTCTTTCCCCCCCCCCAGTTTGCCCCTCGCCACTTTTGAGGCAAACCCCCAAGATTATGTCAATTTCCACTTTTGGCGGCAACTTTGCGCAAGATTTTGCCCCCTGGTGCTGCCACTGTGGAAAACATTACCTTGTATGGAAGACATGACCTTAATAATCTACAGTGGCAAAGCCTGAGTCATCCTTGGGGGTAGGGATCGAATATGATTGGGGGCAACGATCAATATTGGGGGCACAATCCATTTTTTTGTAATTTTCCTATGTGATTTTCTAAATTTTCAAATCAATCAGGGGGTGTATCCCCCTGTATGGTGCCTCTATATGCTCTGCCACTGACAGGGAGTGGGAGTTTCAAATAGGGTTACCTGAATTGAACCCCATTTGAAGTCTGGGTCCCCTGGGGATAAAAGATCATGTCTTCCATAGGGGGTGTATGGATTTAGAATAGCCCAATGTTGGAATCACAAAATCATGGTAGCCATGTTGGAATCACAAAATCATGGTAGCCAGGGTTGCCAATTGAAGCAAACAATATACAAAATGCCATGGCATTCATGCTCACCTGGCATTTTGAAAAGGCCAGCAGCAAATAAAACCTTATCATCATTTACTATTTTTGCTCATAAGTGCACTCAATACATTAGTATACTTTTTATACACACACACATACCAAAATGTCGAGTACAAAGCATCTGTTTCTATATTAAATAGAATTGTAGTCATGTCAGCTACTTATTCTTATGCATTTTTCTTGCAAACACAAGTGAAATAGTGAAATGATGTACATTGTACATGCACAGTAGGGCACTCAGTATTTCAATCAGGGCACAGTACCAACTCAAACTCATTTTTTTGAAACAGAGAAAAAAAATTGTTATAAGACTAGTACTGCTACCCATCTGATTAAGTTGACGGAAATTTCTGCTAATGTCATTTTACATGTTTTAAAATTATAAGAACTTTTCACTAATTTGAAAGCTATGTATATTCCTTTTCAGTATGCCCCAGCAGCTGGTCAGTATGAGTGGTCAGATGGGTCATCTTCAACAGATTTTGTGAATTGGGCTGCAGGACAACCAGATAACTCGTAAGTTTGCTGCACGTATTGCTTCAGTGTTTTCAGTATATGATAGCCAAATGTTAATCTTTACCCATAGGAGCCAGCGCACATAAACATTAAAAAGAAACCAGTGCGTTGGGTCGGATTTGAACCAGTGACCTTTGTAATACTAGCACGGCACTATAACCAACTGAGCCACAGAGGCTTGCTGGAGAAGAGCTTGAGATTTAAATCTATAGGTATTAGGTTTGAATGATGTTTGTTACATTCCTAGCAAAAGACATCAGAACTGCATATTTATAACCAATACACAAAATCACACAGAGTTGAAAATTATTATACTTAATTCTTATGTCTGGGTTAATAGGATGAACAAATTTTAAAATAAAATAATTTCCACCCCTGATATGTTACTTTGTGTGTTTGTTATAAATTGCTAGTATTATGAAGGTCGATTCGGGCCAGATGCACTGTTCTTTATTTTAACATATGCACTGGCAGTTCTGGGTAAAGATTAAAATTTGTTCATCCTATCAACACCAAAGAACTAAGTATAATAATTTTCATGATAGCCTAATGTTTGCATAAGGTAATGATCATAGTAACTAAATTTTCAAAAATGCCTCTGGCCTCCATAGACCAGATCATATCACATACTTCTGGCCACTAGCCAGTTGGGCAGGTAACCTGAAAAAGTTACCAACATGACAGAAATGTTGCCAACCTGACATTTGCCCTAGTCAGAATATGTCTATTAAATAATTTAACGAAAAATATAACTACTCTGACCGTGTTGTGACCATTTGATTTATTGAATATTGATGCATGGAAAAGGAATAATAAGATATTGCTTCACTGAGGAGTATGTGTGGCCGAGTGGATAAAGCGCCCGACTCATAATCTATAGGTTGAGAGTTCGAGCCCCGCTCGTGCCAACATGTTGTGTCCTTGGGCAAGGCACTTTATCCTCATTGCATACGGGTTATTGGGTGGAGTTGGATGTTTGTATAGTTGTTTGTTTCGATGTTGCAATATTGGCACTGATTAAGCTGCTGCCTGCAAAATTGCATTGTGTCTGTTCAAGTGTGTTTAATGTAAATTCTAGCAATTTGACCTGCGGGTCACTATTAGAGTTTGAAATAAAAAAACCTTCCACTTTCACATTTCTTTCTTCATCAGTTCATCCATCCCCACTGTCTTTTAGTTTTGGAGCTTTGTCCGAGTTGTCCCCTGCAACATTTTTCTGATATTTATAATGAAACTCTCTTTTCACTAAAACGAACCCAGAGCTAGCATTTCTTACACATCAGGCTGGTGGATACTTTTGGAAATTTACCTGCCCGACAGCAAAGTCACCCACCCTTGGTGTTTGGGCAGGTGTTCAAGTACATATCACATATATCAATATCTGCAGATAGCTGATTGCAAATTCATTAGGATTGGAAACCATGTCAGCATCATTTTTTTTTGTGACAATTAAGAAATTGTATGGGTTAATCCGATGCATGAATGCTTGGAAATCAAGCAGCTTGTTAACAGTTTGATTTTTGTTCACCAGCCCTACATTTTATCATCCTGTTATGGATTTGCTAGTTCTTTTATAGGGTAGCTGTTCCAAACTCTATGGTTACCTAATTTTTGCATCACCAATGTGGTGACCCATTAACTCTAACATTAAGAACTAAGACAAAGCTTTCCAAAGACAGTAAGGATCGATACAAGATGGTCCCATACTGATATGCATCTCCTAAAACATTGCATCTGCAAGTAAAATGTGTAATCGATGCAGGATTTAGATCTGCTCAGGGTGGCACCATGGAGGACACCCAGAAAAACACCTTGGAAAACAGCCCAGTCAAACAGTAAATTTGCATTATCTTGGTCAAAATTGCACAATTTTATTCAATTTGTTTAATTTTTTGTTGAATTGTGAAATGTACCCTAAACAAATTCTGATGATGGCACTATTAGAGTGTTTCTATTACCGATAAAACTGTTTGCCGTCAAATAGTGGCGAAAGGCAGATAACGGTCAGTTTCCATTGCACATTGTTTACCGGTAAATACTTGATGAACAGCATCGATTGACACGCCTTTAAAGTTTGCCGGTGAAAGGTTGTGCACTGATGTCAATCCCTGGGTCAATGGCAAAGCATTGTGGAATTTAGTATTGTAGTATTTTCTTAATTTTTTGGCTAAAAATGAGGTAGCAAACTCGAGAAAAGAAGACTGAAGAATATGGGTTTTTTTATTAGCGTTATCATTCGTTCTCGTAGGCCTATCACATTACGTCATTGGGGAATCCCCTCAAATATAAACAAGCTAGCTCATTGACGATGCAGAGGTCAATTTCGCGACTCAACTTCCGTTTTCTTCCCCGTATGTGCATTCTCTCGGAACGGAGTGAGTTTCTATTGGAGTTTGCTGGTAAGCGTCCCGCTATTTTTCTTCCTTAAGAAGGAAAACGTTACCGGTAAACTCTCACCGCTATTTACCGGTAAATAGCGGGGAAGGTCAGTTTCTATTGAGCAGAATTAATCCCTTTACCGTCTCTTTACCGGTAAATGGTCCCAATAGAAACACGCCTTATGCTTAATGAGCCTCGAAATTGTCTTGGAACTTTGTAATTTTGGATGAGCTATGAAAACATTTATAACAAAATGACTGAAATCTCATATTGCTTAGAAGCAAACATGTCCCTACCCAATGTCATTTATGCATAGAAGCTTTTAAATGCAAGTGTGCTTGAAAGTTATGATAACTAGATATTTGAGGCAATGCAGAGTAAGACCCCCGAGATGGTGTCAAATGAATGAGAAAAAAATAAGGAATACAATTTTGAAAGAGCCTGGTCACGGCCCAGTTTGGGAACCTCTGCTTTTCCAGATCCAGATTGACACTTGCTGAGCGAGGTTCAGCATTTGTCTGTCTGTGTGTATTTTGGAAAGACTTGATTACTCAAAGTTAAATGTTTATCATACTGAATTTAAATGATATGTGAAAAAGCAAGTTTGTTTTCAGGAAAAAATTGTTTCAGTTTGTTGTCATTGTCAAATGGACTTTCCAAAGCGTTTCTGTGAAATTAGTTTGCCTATGTGTTGATTAACTACAACAGAAATGTAAGCATCAAACTTGTTTGTTTGTTTTACTAGAAATTACAACAATGGTGGTAACTGTGCTCGTGTGCTAAATACAGCAACTAATGGTGAATGGAGCACTGAGAAATGTGGCAATACTAACTACTTTGTATGCGAAAGAGACCAAGGTAAGCACAGTGCCAAGGCACGGCAAATTGTGCCAAGGCACGGCAAATTGTCTCGCCAGACCACGGTAAATGACTCTTAAGGCAGGAAACTTGGTTCCCACATGTTGGCAAGGAAAAATTATAAAAACACCTTGATTTGTATGAGTAAACTACACATCCCAATGCTTGAAACCACAAATATTTGAGTCACTTATCAATATCAATTAGTTAGTTTAACCTTAATTTTAGGAAAAACTTCAACTCTGATTCAAACTTTTACTATTGGAAAAATTGTAAATGAATGTTATCTAAAATCTCTGGCCAGCTTTTTTGCCTAAGTCCATTAATTGAGTTATGTAAGCTATCCACCAGTGGATCTTCTGCGACCCCTACGCAGAACTTCCGTTAGTGGAATAACTGCACACGGTGGACGGAGGGAATCCACAGTCGGATTTTTGGCGCACGTGCGCTGAAACTACCCTCCCGGTATATAGGCGCCGGTGGAGGTCGCAGGGAATCCACTGACGGATTTTCGGCGCACGTGCACAGGGAATCCACTGACGGATTTTCGGCACACGTGCGCTGAAACAACCCTCCGTATAGGTGTCAGTGGAGTATTTCTGCGCGCACGGTCGCAGGGAATCCACTGACGGATTTTCGGCGCACGTGCGCAAAAACTCCCCTCCGTATATAGACGCCGGTGGAGTATTTCTGCGCACGGTTGCAGGGAATCCACTGACGGATTTTCGGCGCACGCGCGCAAAAACTCCCCTCCGTATATAGGCGCCGGTGGAGTATTTCTGCGCACGGTCGCAGGGAATCCACTGACGGATTTTCGGCGCACGTTTTTCTTGAATTTAATAGGCGCCGGTGGAGGTCGCAGGGAATCCACTGACGGATTTTCGGCGCACGTGCACAGGGAATCCACTGACGGATTTTCGGCACACGTGCGCTGAAACAACCCTCCGTATAGGTGCCAGTGGAGTATTTCTGCGCACGGTCGCAGGGAATCCACTGACGGATTTTCGGCGCACGTGCGCAAAAACTCCCTCCGTATATAGACGCCGGTGGAGTATTTCTGCGCACGGTTGCAGGGAATCCACTGACGGATTTTCGGCGCACGTGCGCAAAAACTCCCCTCCGTATATAGGCGCCGGTGGAGTATTTCTGCGCACGGTCGCAGGGAATCCACTGACGGATTTTCGGCGCACGTTTTTCTTGAATTGTTATGATTTAATATTGGCCTACCCTAGAATGTTACATAAGAGAAAAAGGGTAGAAAGTAAGAAATATTATTTAGGCCTATATTTTTAGAGTCAGAAGTTACGGCTCTGCGCATCAAATATCTTGTGTTTAAAAAGAATAACTTAGAAAGTTTGAAATGTATATATTTTTAGAGTTTATTTTTAATACGGTGGAGTATTTATTCTAGGGTAGGCCATTATTAAATCATAACAATTCAAGAAAAACGTGCGTCGAAAATCCGTCAGTGGATTCTCTGCGACCGTGCGCAGAAATACTCCACCGGAGCTATATACGGAGGGAAGTTTCTGCGCACGTGCGCCGAAAATCCGTCACTGTGGATTCCCTGCGACCGTGCGCAGAAATGCTCCAGCGGAGCTATACGGAGGATTGTTTCAGTGCACGTGCGCAGAAAAATCCGTCAGTGGATTCATTAAGCCCACCGTGCGCAGTTAATCCACTAGCGGATGTTCTGCGTAGGGGTCGCAGAAGCTCCACTGGTGGATCATGTACATACATGATTAATTACATAATAGCAGGTGTTTCTAGTCTGTGACAGTATCAAAGCTGTCAAAAAATGATTTCTGAAAGCTGAAAAATAACAAAAGCTGTTGAGAAAATTAGTTGAAAAAACTTGTTGTGTTGAACTTTCAACAAAAAAATGACCAAAAAATATGTACGTAACAAGAGCCAAAATTCATTCATAAAGAAAGATCTATTTCTAAGAATTAATCTCTTGATACTTTAAAAGTCACTGTTCAAACGCTAATGCTTTCGCTGGGCAGGAAAACACTATTCAGAAAAACACCAGGTAAAGTTGACTTAGGCTAGGTAAAGTTGGTTAAATATTTGCTCGCAGCCATCTTCTCTCATTCTGTTGTGAGCCTGATTGTGATGTGCATTATCACAATGGGGAGAAAAATCTGTGCGGTACCTGGCGGCGGGATGACTCCTTTATGCTGTAGATGTACAGTGTTTATTGGAACAAGATTGCTTGTGGCTGGCAAAATCGTGAAATTACCAGACATGTAAAACCCAATAATAATGGTTCAGTTTTAGAAACATGCATATCTCCACTTCATTTATGACTTCAAGATATTGGATACATACCAAATTGAACACATGAATACAAAATTCAAGTCCATGGAAAGTGATTTTGAGAAAACTAAAAGAAAAAGATGTGTATCATTTTAATTCCTTCAGTTAGATTTACCTGGTAAATAGGGCAAGTTTTACGGTTAGTACCTGCTAGTCCGAAGGATCGCTAGTCCGAAGGATCGCTAGTCCGAAGGTTCGCTAGTCCGAAGGTTCGCTAGTCCGAACACGTATTTCAATGGAGGATGTGACGGTCGCTAGTCCGAATTTGCAAAAAGGTTCGCTAGTCCGAAAAAAGGTTCGCTAATCCGAAGGTTCGCTAGTCCAAGATCACTTAGGGGTCATCTGAGGTCAAATGACTAAAATCTGTCGTATGGGCATTAAACTTGGTGGGTACAGTCAACATTGCTAGTAAACTGTCTGAACATACAAACTCCTCCCACACACGGCGGGGGTTGTTTTGGTAAAGCAATACCAACACCACGAGGGGATATCCCATATCCCAACCTGTGCTCTGGGCATCTTGTAAAACATAAACATTACACAGCCGTGCGGCCTATTACATTTCCATATTATTTCCTTCTTTAATCACCCCACACTCCCCATCCACCATCCAGGCTTCGCCCATACAGGGTTCTGAAAAGAAACTCACATTTAAACACAACCACTACCATACCATCACACACCAACCGCGTATGCCGAAAACCGCGCAACCCGAGAACCGCTCTAGTTCTTTCTTTCTTTCTTTCTTTCTTAAATTCGGACTAGCGGACCTTATTTAAAATTCGGACTAGCGAACCTTATTTATAATTCGGACTAGCGAACCTTCGGACTAGCGAACCTTCGGACTAGCGAACCTTCGGACTGGCGGGCCTTCGGACTAGCGGGCTGTAACCGTTTTACATGCAAATGAGTGTGTTCAATTGTATTAGGTATAGCGATTATCATTTTGGGGACTTCATAGGGGGTTATTTTGTATACCGGAACTGGGTTGTTTTTATATATATTTTATTATACCTATGGTTTTACGAAAATATTGCAGTTTCTCAATTTTCCGTTTGGCGCATCTGGTGTGCATCTGGCCAAGTGATTGAAGTGCATACATATAGCCATGGGACCTGTGAGCCAACCCTACGCTTTTTTGCCAGAAAAGGGTATATTAGAAATATTGTTCACATTTTAGCGATAATAGTTGTCAAAGGGCAAATAATTTGCGAAATTGCGAAATGAGATGAAAAAGGGTGTGTTTTTAAAGTTCACCGACAAGCATGTATATCCGCTTGTGGATCAATGTCTAGGCATTGTGTCTGTGCGTAATCGCTGCGCTTTTTTTAATGATATGTATTTAAAGTGTAATTTAGCTGGGAGGAAAAGTCGACAATCAATTGAAAATTTTGACCTTTCATATTGAAGATATACATTTTAAAAGCACCTAAAATGTTCATAATCATATATAATCAAAGATAAAAGACTTGTTTATGTTTGACATCAGGGCGTAGGTGTGACATGAAATAGTCTTTTTACTATGAGCACTTTCATGTAATGGTGGAGTGGGTCAAAGGTCAAATGAGATAAACAAAAGCAAGTGACTCGTAAGCCATCTTGTCTGTCTCACAATTTACAATATAACATATGAGCATGCCATTGGATTTTAAGCTTAATGATATTCTTTTGAATTAATCTGACAAAAGTCATAGCAATGGTGTGACAGGTTTGGCCTAAATAATGTCACCAACCCCAAGTCTAAACATGCATTGCGTTATTTACAAATTCAAATTTGTTGATTTTCTCATATATTAGGTACATGCCCTGTTGGTTGGAGAATACACCAGGGACAGTGTTACCAACTCAATGCTAATAACAGAAAGACATGGACAGATGCCAAGCATTATTGTGATGTGCAGGGAGCATATATGGTCACAATTGTTTCGTAAGTATGGGTGCCAAGCATTACTCTGATACACATGGAGCATGGACACAATTGTATCGTATAGATGCCAAGCATTACTGTGATACACATGGAGCATATATGGTCACATTATTGTATCATATAGATGCAAAGCATTACTGTTAAAGACATGGAGCATATATGGTCACAATTGTATCTATTATTAGGTTGACAGAAAGATACAATCACGTAGATCACATATATAGTCTGGGGCAGCATCATTATCATGGCCATCACTTAATTTGTTTTGTTTCAGAGATGCAGAGAATCAGTGGGTGACATCTTTGTTGCCAGAATTAGCAGGTGTTGGAATAACTGACTTGTACATTGGTATCTCAGGTAAGTCTTGATAATAAATGATGTCATGTAAAAATTAAGGAGTCCGGTCAGGTGATAGTTCTAGTTTTCTGATCGGAATATTCATGAGCTTCTGCCATTTTGTCAGGCTTGCACATACAAATGTGCTGTCTGCTACAGCGGAGGTAGTAAACTTTGAGTAAAGTTGATTTATAACTCTTTTTGTTTTCCAATTGAAATTTATGTTAAAGGTGTTTGAGCTGATTGACAACCTCTCACATCCCGTAGATATTTTTGAGAAGCACATCCCTGTATGCCTCAAATATGATTCCCCGTTAGGATATGTTTTTTTTTTTTTTTAAAATTCTCCAACTGTATTAATTTCACTGCATAACAGATGTGGTTACCGATGGTAAATTCCAATGGTCACAAGGAAGTTCAGTGTCATACACCAACTGGAATCCAAATATGCCAAAGGATACAGCAGGCCAAGATGACTGTGGTAACATGTATACAGGTATGTTACAATATTGCTCTACAGATATGCCTCATGATAACCCAGGCCATTTTTCATGTCAACCGCTATTTCATAGCCAAAATTAGCGAAAAATAATTATATCGAAAATTTTGAAGACTGCTACATTTATTTTATCATTATATTTGCTTTGGGGTTTTTAAAATTGTATTTTAATCATGTTATTTAATAGGGTCTATTGATGATTTATCGTGTTGCTTTTTAATAATTATTGTTGTACATGTAAGTGATATTTATTTTTGCTGTATCATTTTATACTATTGTGTTTTTAACCATGTTATTTGCTATTGTACAGCGCTGTGGTAATTTTTGATATAGCGCTCAATAAATGATGTGATATATATACAGTCCTAGCTAAAGAGTATCGCTTTAGCACTATTTTTCCGTTTCCCTTTCAAATATACCCTGCATACTCTGAGACACCCTGTATACAAATCTAGAACCCTATTTGCCCTAAATTCAGGATTTTTGTAATTCTTTATTTTTTCCGGATGGCAGTATCCATTCATATACAGGGTGTCCCAAAAAAAAAAGCAGTCCCTCATTGCGCCCTCTTTTGCGCCTATTTTTGAAAAGTTAAGTTAAGTTAATCAAATATATTTTGGTATGTACAGAAACCTTTAATTGTTAGCTTTAATAAAACAAAACAATTATTTCAATCAGCTCACAACTTTTGAAGATATGCTCTTTTAAAGACAAGTACCCGTTTTTCACTCTGTCCACGGATAGCAAACAGAGTGGTTGGGATGGGTCATGCTGTGGAGTGGCCTGCAAGACCACCTGACCTCACACCACTTGATTTCTTCATTTGTGGCAAAATCCAAGATCTTTGCAAACATATTATTGCTATATTCACACGTATCCGCACACAGGGTTGGTAATGCACGCAATTGATGCAATGAGGACTAGGGCTGAAACCTGTATTCGTCATGGAGGCAACCAGGTAGAGGTCAAAGCAGCACAGTAAACTCACTTCAAAAGAACCAAAGACAAACTAAACAGCCCTTTTCAGGGCTACCTTTTATACCAAAAAAGAGAAATGACTTATGTTGTCAATAAAAAGAAAGCAAGTAAGAAACATAATAAATTTAAAAAGGCATGAAATAACCAAGAAAAACATAACTAATTGCAAGTATAGCAAAAGAAGTCCCACCCCACATCAATTTTGCCCAAATTAATGACACTTAACAACATCCATAACCCATAAGCCCACTGGTAAAGCCCATTCCCTAAAATAAAGTTGTTATTTTATAAAGTTACCATCAAGGAATGTTTTATATTCATGCATGGAAGTAGCCAAACATCCTCCGTGGACAGAGTGAGAAACGGATACTTTTCTTCAAAAGGGCATATCTTCAAAAGTTATGCGCCGATTGAAATAATTGTTTCGTTTTTTTAATGCTAACGGATAAAGGCTTCTTTACATACCAACATATACTTGATCAACTTTTCAGAAATAGGAGAAAAAGAGGGCGCAATGAGGGGCCTCTTTTTTTTGGGACACCCTGTAGTAAATACTGTACCTCCACACATTGATCTATATAGCCGTTTTCCTTGGCAGAGCAGTTAGAGCGTCAAACTACTGATCCGGGCTTCTGATTTTGTGGCCCCAGTTCAAAACCCGGTACCATCTGATTTTGTGTTATAAATGAAGGATAACATAATTTTAAAGGGCATTTTGTGATCCACAGCCTCATCCCCCCACTTTTTTCAAAAAAAGTTGAGATTTTTATACCACTGGAAACCTCTGGCTACATAATGTTTATGTACCAACATTTTCTTGCAGATTGATTCGTTTAGCAAAAATATCATCAAATTTGAATTTCATTCTGGTATACCAGAACGAAATTACAACAGTGGCCTATGGAGCAGTGTAATACACATAATCATGCATAACTCGCAAACGCAAAATCGGAATCAACTCAAATTTTGGAATAAGCTTTTTCGTGGATATCTGATGCTAGGATCACGAAATCCTCCTTTAACACATCCATTGTATGATGATATTATTTTCAGACTGGGAAATTTCCTATTTATTTATATTACTAGTCCAGGCCTTTATTAGTCATTCACATTTATTGTCATCATCATAGGACCTCTGCTAGGCCTACTATAAATTTCACATTGAGAATATATAACAACATCAATATTTATGCCCAAAGTTGATAAAAGTGTCTTCTTCATATGACACTTAGATTGGATAGGTGTTGTATAAAGTATACATAATGGCAACGACTTGGTCAATTCATCTGTGAGACCAAATTTTTCGCCAAAATGCTGATTTTTGGCCCAAAATTCCAAAAAATGGCTTTTTTGGCTTTTTTAAATTTTGACCAACTTCACCAAAAATATTTTAAATTTTGTTTTTAGGTGATGCCTCTGGAAGATGGGACACTGTGGGCTGCTATCAACTTCAAGCTTTTATATGTGAGATTCAAGCAGGTAGGTTTTCAGTCAGCACATGTTTTGTGTGGACAAGGTATCACCTGAAACCAATCCAACCTGCCAACCAATCTGAGAGTACTAAATTAAGAGAGGCGCTACTTTGATCGCAAAAGTGAGAACAGTGTGAGTTTGGGACCTTGTGTAAGAAATTATTGCGGCCATTCCAAAAGGTACACTCTTGGCCATATTTGGAGAATGATGTCATTCACACATACGCTGCCAAGTTGGCAGACGCTGCTGCAATAAAAACATCTTTTCTCATATTTTCTGAAGTTCTAAGTAATTATCTCTTTCATAGGTTATTTGATTACCCTTTAAAACAAAATGTTGGTAGAGTTACCTATTTATAGTCTCTATACCTTCCTCGAGTCAGGTTCTCTCATAAACTGTTAATTTTTGCAGGAATCTGTAATGCTAGTTGGATTCCTTGCATCATTTCCTTTCTAAAAATGTATACTTTTATATACTTCTCATCATTACACAATAAAAAATCTAAATCTAAATTACTGACTCGAGGAAGGTATACAGACTATAGATTTGTTTTTATAATTTTATTACCGATTTAACCCAGTAATTCTTTTCATTGTGCATGATGATTGACAGCTGCATATTGGTGGTACAAAAAGGTGATTATTAGGGCTAACTACCTAGAGGGCGTAACACAGCTCACTGACCTCCGACCCTGACTGACCTAGACTGTTTGTCACATAGACAGACCATGACCTGACCGCTGCGTACAAAGCAGGGGATCACGACTGTTGAACAGTTTTTGTCCTGAGAATCAGTATAGGCAGTTTGTACAGAGTACCGCTGGCCTTTCTTGGCTTTTAGATAATGCAGCTGAGTGCACATGAGTTGTGGACTTGATCTAAACCATCACTGCTACTTTGTAAATTTAATTTGAAACTAACAATCATAAAATTTGAGAGACACATTTAAACAAGCAAAACAGTACCAATATTATAATATGATCTGATTATCTTTCCCATTTTACATTACACTCTTTGCAGGAAGACCAGTTTCACCAGTTCCTCCTGATTTTGGTAAGTTGTCCAAAGTTGGCCAGATCACTAAATCAGGCCCTCTCAAAGTCACTACCGTATTGTTTGTAATAAACGCTCCCCTCCAATTTTTCTGTGAAAAATTGACAAAAATTCCATGCTATATCGTGTGAGTAAGCTTAAAACTGGCATCAGTCAGTCAGTCTTGTCAGGGACGATCGGTAAATTGCATGGACAAAACCTGTTATGACTCACACTTCCATCCATTCCATTGCCTAATTATGGTAGAATTTCACTAGATTCTTGCTTAATGGTGTACTTACGGGTGTAATTTTGAAGCATTTACCACGAAAATTATATTTTCCATGGGCGTCGCCATTAGTATAGCCGTATATCCCTCTTTTCTACAGGAGCACCATCGGGAAATTTATCCCGATTTGTAAGTTTTTTCACTGACAATTCACCTTCAATAAACGCCCCCCCTTTTGGAAAAATGCAACGCCCCGGGGTGTTTATTACAAACAATACGGTATATGTCAAGTCAAACATGGCCAATATCTTAGTAAAGTCTTCAACAGAGGGAGTATTGTTTTTCAAATGGAATTGGCTACGGTTAATTATTTTGAAACATGTACTCTCCTATATGGCTTGTACCTATACGAGGGTTGGTCAATAATATCCCGCAACTATTATTTATCTCCGCTCATGCATGACTTAGATGACTGTTACTTACGATCAATAAAGTTTGTACAATTAGTATTAGAGCACCTTTAATTATGTAATCTCATAAACATTGGCAGGAAATTTGAATTATAGTTGAGGAACGTGTAATAAAAAGAAGCAGAAGTAAGGACCAACGCAGTTTACAAGCCTTATTGTTGGTATGAGGTAAACTAAGTATATTCAATTGATAATTGTGAAAGAAGAAATGTATCTGTCAATAGATGAAGAAAGGGACCGTCTTTGAACTTCACCAAAAAATAGGCCTTTACGACAAACAAAAATGATGTGAAAATCGTGAGAAAAGAGCCCACAAGGTAGAAGCAAGAATCCAAATTATCTCCAAAATGAAACAAAAACAAATATGATTATTGGTATGGTATGAGAGATCATAGTCAGGACATTAGAAATTGTTGCAATAAAAATAGAAAAAATAAAAATTCATCAAAAAGTGCTAAAGATATGACTAATACAAGGTTTATGGAACAGTAGCTGTGTGAGTGAATCAGGTGAGGTAAAAACCTCACCAGATTCCATGCTTTTATTCTCAAGATATTTGGAATTATGTAACAATACCTCAATTTGGCGCGAGATTTTCTTGACTACTTTTCACCATAAATCAGGCAGTGTCCATGCTATTGCGTTTATGTTACGTAATCAAGTATTCAACAACTCTTCCTATACCTTTGTACATGAGCCAACTGTTGTTAATCCGTGATGAATCCACAGTTCTGTAGCGTATACGCGAACATAAGGTTACGCGTATGTGTTACGCATGAGTGCGTAAAATTCGTCATGCCTTCATCAGAGTATCTTCTTGTGATAAAGTCAACATATTGAGTAAGGTTTAATGGATCTAAAGTTTGCGAAAGGAGTTTAAAAGTCTAGTATCTCCTTCTGAGAATCTCCCAGATGGTTGTGTATGTGGAATATCAATATTAAAGTCACCAACGAGCAACACATATGCGTAGATATGAACTCTCTTATGTTGGCAGAAGCAGCTAAATATTACCGCTTTATTCTTTAGATTTATCGCTGATATCTACAGAGAAATACCATGATCTTTTTTTTTTGTTGAGTGGCAATGACAAACAGACATTACGAATGAAAGAATCATGTGAATTAGACATCTTTAGCTTGTTTCCTTGTTGAAAGGGATTCAATCATGTTTCACCATTGTTCATCACTGATTAACAACTCGCGTCCGGCGCGTCTGCGTGGTTTACTTCGCTCGGGCAGGCGAAGTAAACCACTCAGTTAACTGGTGATGAACAATAATGGTGAAACATGATTGAATCCCTAATTCAACCTCGCTAATACATATTTGTTTTGAAAGACAAAAGTACAAACTTGTATTTAGCGTAAGTAACAGTCATCCAAGTCGTGCATGAGCGGAGATATACCGTAGTTGCGGGAACTTATTGACCAGCCCTCATATCTTCCACAACTGCATTATTTCAAATGGAAGTTACCCAATTGTCTTTTTTATATGAAACATATACTCCCACTGTAGAAGACTTTGGCTAAATCTTCCACATGGCTGCCAACTTTTTAGAATTGCTTGGCATGAGATAATAGCTGTCGAACAGTGGTGCACCAGGATAGAATTATGGGGTTGTCTGCATCAAACATGCAGCTATTTATTTTACATATTCATAAATTTTGATTAATAATTAGTCATTCAATTAGTAATCATTTAGTAATACATGTAAATGACTAATTAAAACATGATAAATCATGACATAAATTCACCATTACAAATTGAATATTATAAGTCATGAAAATATGTTGAGATTATGCAAATTAATGTAGAATGGCTATTATTTTTCTTGAATAGCAAAATTATACCTAGTATGGCTAATGTTTTACTTGTTGAATTAGACCCTTTTTGACAGTGAAATTCATTGCTGTTAACACTAACAGGCTGGTTTAGGGTGAAAGGGTGACCACTTTGACGTCACATGATACGTTGCCACACATTTCAAGATCTCAACATAATATGCTGATTAAAACCCAATATCACATTTTATCTGCCCAATTCATATTATGATTTGGGCAGATAAAACATGATATTGTGTTTTGTCTTTTTTTGCTGATTTGAGGGGTTATATCAAGGGAAATTGTATTTAATATTTGTAGAAAGGGATTCTATAATTTATTAGCTTAATTTTGATACCAAGTAATGTTTTCTTTCAAGGGTCACCTTCAATGCATGAGAGTTGATGCACAGGTCAAGTGTGGATTTGAAATGGAATAGCCCATTTGATCAGCATTCATTCATCATTGACTTATCTGTTTTCTTGTCTAGGTTCTGGTCGTTGTGAGACAAGATGGGATCTGTTTGGTGACTATTGTTATTATATCTCATTGAATCATTGACTTATCTGTTTCCTTATCTAGGTTCTGGTCGTTGTGAGACAGGATGGGATCTGTTTGGTGACTATTGTTATTATATCTCATTGAATCATTGACTTATCTGTTTCCTTATCTAGGTTCTGGTCGTTGTGAGACAGGATGGGATCTGTTTGGTGACTATTGTTATTATATCTCATTGAATCATTGACTTATCTGTTTCCTTATCTAGGTTCTGGTCGTTGTGAGACAGGTTGGGATCTGTTTGGTGACTATTGTTATTATATCTCATTGAATCATTGACTTATCTGTTTCCTTATCTAGGTTCTGGTCGTTGTGAGACAGGTTGGGATCTGTTTGGTGATTATTGTTATTATATCTCATTGAATCATTGACTTATCTGTTTTCTTGTCTAGGTTCTGGTCGTTGTGAGACAGGATGGGATCTGTTTGGTGATTATTGTTATTATATCTCATTGAATCATTGACTTATCTGTTTCCTTATCTAGGTTCTGGTCGTTGTGAGACAGGATGGGATCTGTTTGGTGATTATTGTTATTATATCTCATTGAATCATTGACTTATCTGTTTCCTTGTCTAGGTTCTGGTCGTTGTGATACAGGTTGGGATCTGTTTGGTGATTACTGTTATTATATCTCATTGAATCATTGACTTATCTGTTTCCTTGTCTAGGTTCTGGTCGTTGTGAGACAGGTTGGGATCTGTTTGGTGATTATTGTTATTATATCTCATTGAATCATTGACTTATCTGTTTCCTTATCTAGGTTCTGGTCGTTGTGAGACAGGTTGGGATCTGTTTGGTGACTATTGTTATTATATCTCATTGAATCATTGACTTATCTGTTTCCTTATCTAGGTTCTGGTCGTTGTGAGACAGGTTGGGATCTGTTTGGTGACTATTGTTATTATATCTCATTGAATCATTGACTTATCTGTTTTCTTGTCTAGGTTCTGGTCGTTGTGAGACAGGATGGGATCTGTTTGGTGACTATTGTTATTATATCTCATTGAATCATTGACTTATCTGTTTCCTTATCTAGGTTCTGGTCGTTGTGAGACAGGATGGGATCTGTTTGGTGACTATTGTTATTATATCTCATTGAATCATTGACTTATCTGTTTCCTTGTCTAGGTTCTGGTCGTTGTGAGACAGGATGGGATCTGTTTGGTGACTATTGTTATTATATCTCATTGAATCATTGACTTATCTGTTTCCTTATCTAGGTTCTGGTCGTTGTGAGACAGGATGGGATCTGTTTGGTGACTATTGTTATTATATCTCATTGAATCATTGACTTATCTGTTTCCTTATCTAGGTTCTGGTCGTTGTGAGACAGGTTGGGATCTGTTTGGTGACTATTGTTATTATATCTCATTGAATCATTGACTTATCTGTTTCCTTATCTAGGTTCTGGTCGTTGTGAGACAGGTTGGGATCTGTTTGGTGATTATTGTTATTATATCTCATTGAATCATTGACTTATCTGTTTTCTTGTCTAGGTTCTGGTCGTTGTGAGACAGGATGGGATCTGTTTGGTGATTATTGTTATTATATCTCATTGAATCATTGACTTATCTGTTTCCTTATCTAGGTTCTGGTCGTTGTGAGACAGGATGGGATCTGTTTGGTGATTATTGTTATTATATCTCATTGAATCATTGACTTATCTGTTTCCTTGTCTAGGTTCTGGTCGTTGTGATACAGGTTGGGATCTGTTTGGTGATTACTGTTATTATATCTCATTGAATCATTGACTTATCTGTTTCCTTGTCTAGGTTCTGGTCGTTGTGAGACAGGTTGGGATCTGTTTGGTGATTATTGTTATTATATCTCATTGAATCATTGACTTATCTGTTTCCTTATCTAGGTTCTGGTCGTTGTGAGACAGGTTGGGATCTGTTTGGTGACTATTGTTATTATATCTCATTGAACAAGATGGTATGGGCAGATGCCAACAGTCAGTGTGTATCCATGAATAGCCAGCTCACCAGCATCCACTCAGCAGATGAACAGTCATTCCTAGTTGGTGAGTTAAACAGTGATGATGAAAAGCAAACAAACTGGGAAAAGTCAATCAAAATTTCACTTCCCACCTTGGAAATATTAATGAAAAGAGCAGAAATTCCAGAGCAGAAATTCCAAAAGTTATAAATAATATGAAAGAATACATCTGGTAACTGAATTTGAAAGAATTAGTGCTCTGCTGGTTCTATACAGCTTTCTTTACAGACTGGACAATAGAGCAAAGTGCAGTGGGAAGGGTGCCAGTATTCATGCTTGCAACAAAGCACATGGCATCCAAAAATGGCAAGATATCTTGAAGAACACAGTTTTTGATTGATGAATAGGTTCCAAAATGGCAGCACAAGATGTGATTTGTACAAAAGATACACATTTACAAAAATACGGTTTTGGAAGTGGTACAGTTCTTCTTTTCAGCATTCCATTAGGCATAGGTAGTCATTAAGTTCCACTGCCTGAACAGAATTTGCCTCCTTTTTTCAATGAAATCAATGGTAATAACTCTTGAAGATGAAGTGAGTTATCAACATTTAACTACAAATTGGTGTCATTAAATCAGAAAAAATACAATTGTGTTCAGTTGATCACTGACAATTTATGATCACGAGGTGATAAGGGGTGTCCAACTGAACTATATATTAAAACAAAATGGTGAACTTTGTTTAAATTGTCCAACTTGAATTAACATCAGTTTGCTCTCTTATATTCTTGCAATGTAGCTCGATTGGATGTATACAAATCATCAACTTGGATTGGCCTCAATGACAATGCTGTGGAAGGCAATATGGTTTGGACTGATGGAACACCTGTAAGTTAAATATATATCAAGTGTAATAGCTCTCTTTTCTTCTCTCACTCCCTCCCTCTTTCTATCGTTCCTTTCTCTCCCCATCTGCCTATCATAGACACTGTGTATTGAATGGAGTGCTGGGTGCACACCATCCCATCTGCCTATCATAGACACTGTGTATTGAATTGAATGCAGGGTGCACACCATCCCATCTGCCTATCATAGACACTGTGTATTGAATTGAATGCAGGGTGCACACCATCCCATCTGCCTATCATAGACACTGTGTATTGAATTGAATGCAGGGTGCACACCATCCCATCTGCCTATCATAGACACTGTGTATTGAACGGAGTGCAGGGTGCACACCATCCCATCTACCTATCATAGACACTGTGTATTGAATGGAGTACAGGGTGCACATCATCCCATCTGCCTATCATAGACACTGTGTATTGAATGTAGTACAGGGTGCACACCATCCCATCTGCCTATCATAGACACTGTGTATTGAATGGAGTGCAGGGTGCACACCATCCCATCTGCCTATCATATACACTGTGTATTGAATGGGGTGCAGGGTGCACACCATCCCATCTGCCTATCATATACACTGTGTATTGAATTGAATGCAGGGTGCACACCATCCCATCTGCCTATCATAGACACTGTGTATTGAATGGAGTGCAGGGTGCACACCATCCCATCTGCCTATCATAGACACTGTGTATTGAATGTAGTGCAGGGTGCACACCATCCCATCTGCCTATCATATACACTGTGTATTGAATGGAGTGCAGGGTGCACACCATCCCATCTGCCTATCATATACACTGTGTATTGAATTGAATGCAGGGTGCACACCATCCCATCTGCCTATCATAGACACTGTGTATTGAATGGAGTGCAGGGTGCACACCATCCCATCTGCCTATCATAGACACTGTGTATTGAATGTAGTGCAGGGTGCACACCATCCCATCTGCCTATCATAGACACTGTGTGTTGAATGGAGTGCAGGGTGCACACCATCCCATCTGCCTATCATAGACACTGTATTGAATGGAGTGCAGGGTGCACACCACCCCATCTGCCTATCATAGACACTGTGTATTGAATTGAATGCAGGGTGCACACCATCCCATCTGCCTATCATAGACACTGTGTATTGAATTGAATGCAGGGTGCACACCATCCCATCTGCCTATCATAGACACTGTGTATTGAACGGAGTGCAGGGTGCACACCATCCCATCTGCCTATCATATACACTGTGTATTGAATGGAGCGCAGGGTGCACACCATCCCATCTGCCTATCATAGACACTGTGTATTGAATGTAGTGAAGGGTGCACACCATCCCATCTGCCTATCATAGACACTGTGTATTGAATTGAATGCAGGGTGCACACCATCCCATCTGCCTATCATAGACACTGTGTATTGAATTGAATGCAGGGTGCACACCATCCCATCTGCCTATCATAGACACTGTGTATTGAATGGAGTGCAGGGTGCACACCATCCCATCTGCCTATCATAGACACTGTGTATTGAATGGGGTGCAGGGTGCACACCATCCCATCTGCCTATCATAGACACTGTGTATTGAATGGAGTGCAGGGTGTACACCATCCCATCTGCCTATCATAGACACTGTGTATTGAATGTAGTGAAGGGTGCACACCATCCCATCTGCCTATCATAGACACTGTGTATTGAATTGAATGCAGGGTGCACACCACCCCATCTGCCTATCATAGACACTGTGTATTGAATGGAGTGCTGGGTGCACACCATCCCATCTGCCTATCATAGACACTGTGTATTGAATGGAGTGCAGGGTGCACACCATCCCATCTGCCTATCATAGACACTGTGTATTGAATGTAGTGCAGGGTGCACACCATCCCATCTGCCTATCATAGACACTGTGTATTGAATGTAGTGCAGGGTGCACACCATCCCATCTGCCTATCATAGACACTGTGTATTGAATGTAGTGAAGGGTGCACACCATCCCATCTGCCTATCATAGACACTGTATTGAATTGAATGCAGGGTGCACACCATCCCATCTGCCTATCATAGACACTGTATTGAATGGAGTGCAGGGTGCACACCATCCCATCTGCCTATCATAGACACTGTGTATTGAATGTAGTGCAGGGTGCACACCATCCCATCTGCCTATCATAGACACTGTGTATTGAATGTAGTGCAGGGTGCACACCATCCCATCTGCCTATCATAGACACTGTGTATTGAATGTAGTGAAGGGTGCACACCATCCCATCTGCCTATCATAGACACTGTATTGAATGGAGTGCAGGGTGCACACCATCCCATCTGCCTATCATAGACACTGTGTATTGAATGGAGTGCAGGGTGCACACCATCCCATCTGCCTATCATAGACACTGTGTATTGAATGGGGTGCAGGGTGCACACCATCCCATCTGCCTATCATAGACACTGTGTATTGAATGGAGTGCAGGGTGCACACCATCCCATCTGCCTATCATAGACACTGTGTATTGAATGGAGTGCAGGGTGCACACCATCCCATCTGCCTATCATAGACACTGTGTATTGAATGGAGTGCAGGGTGCACACCATCCCATCTGCCTATCATAGACACTGTGTATTGAATGGGGTGCAGGGTGCACACCATCCCATCTGCCTATCATAGACACTGTGTATTGAATGGAGTGCAGGGTGCACACCATCCCATCTGCCTATCATAGACACTGTGTATTGAATGGGGTGCAGGGTGCACACCATCACATCTGCCTATCATAGACACTGTATTGAATGGAGTGCAGGGTGCACACCACCCCATCTGCCTATCATAGACACTGTGTATTGAATTGAATGCAGGGTGCACACCATCCCATCTGCCTATCATAGACACTGTGTATTGAACGGAGTGCAGGGTGCACACCATCCCATCTGCCTATCATATACACTGTGTATTGAATGGAGCGCAGGGTGCACACCATCCCATCTGCCTATCATAGACACTGTGTATTGAATGTAGTGAAGGGTGCACACCATCCCATCTGCCTATCATAGACACTGTGTATTGAATTGAATGCAGGGTGCACCACCCCATCTGCCTATCATAGACACTGTGTATTGAATGGAGTGCAGGGTGTACACCATCCCATCTGCCTATCATAGACACTGTGTATTGAATGGAGTGCAGGGTGCACACCATCCCATCTGCCTATCATATACACTGTGTATTGAATGGAGTGCAGGGTGTACACCATCCCATCTGCCTATCATAGACACTGTGTTGAATGTTGTAACACATACATCTTCTCTAGACAGACACAATTGATCTTTGTTTTGATAAAATGGCACCCTCCTAAAGAAGACACATTCATCATGTTTGCCATCAATTTTTGGGAATCCCAATTTGAAAAAAAAAATGCCTAAACATATTGGGAATTTCCCAGTGTCCTTAAAGAAGACGGGCAAATTTTCTCAAATTTAAAAAAAATTCCCAACATGTAAGGAATCTATATTAACTATTTTGCTCTTTCTTCTCAAAAGAAAAGATAAAGTGTAGTTTTAATATGCCATATGTTTGCTATACATTGGGACAACAATGCCATGTGCTCATAACCACCCATTACCTTGCTAATTATGCTAAATAACATTTATGCTGAAAATGTTCAGGTATTTTTACAAGGATGCATTAAAGGGAAAATATTTGACATTGTAAGCAAATTAGAACAAAATTTATATCTTAAACTAATCTGGTTACCCCGTTTAAAAGCATCTTAACTTCTGAAACATCTTTTTAGAAAGGTATGCCTTGAATTTAAAATAAAAAATTGAAGTGGTCTCAGAAATTAGCAGGCAGGGATGCTTTACCTATTTATGTTTTGCATGACCTTACTATTTGATAAACCTTACATTATATCACACTGTATCAATAGGTTGATTTTACTAGCTGGTCTTCAGGTGAGCCAAAAATTGGGGATACTGGCGACTGTGTTCGTATGAAGAGTGACCGCAGTAAATTTGGAGAATGGCGTGATAGTGTGTGTGATGGTGAAGAAGAAACCTGGCCCTTTGTATGCAGAAAACTAAAAAGTATGTATCAAATTACATCTGTTTTACACAAATTCTTACATTATTTTGCAGTTGGATTTTACCAATTGGGCTCCAAATGAACCCAAGCTTGGAGATGCTGCTGATTGTATAAAATTGAAAGATGACTTGAGTATGTTTGGAATGTGGAGAGATGCTGAA
Source organism: Amphiura filiformis (assembly GCF_039555335.1). Taxonomy (NCBI): domain Eukaryota; kingdom Metazoa; phylum Echinodermata; class Ophiuroidea; order Amphilepidida; family Amphiuridae; genus Amphiura; species Amphiura filiformis. The sequence goes on from NC_092647.1 coordinate 9,537,657, forward strand.
TGTACAGAGGTTAGACCATTTGTCTGCAGAAAACAAAAAAGTAAGACAACTGATTTTCATTCCAAAATTTTAATTCTGAACAACTTCAAGGGAAATTCACGCATCTGTTAAAGACCAACAAAATTTGTAAAATTGTCAGAAATCACTTGAAGTAATTGAAATATCAACAACATACGAAGAAAACTGAAAAGCTTTGTCCATTTGTGAAATTGTATTCTCTGTTGGCTATACAGCGATATTCTGTATGCCCAGAAAATAAAGAATTAAGATTTCTCTCTTAACATGAATATGCATTGTCAAGTTTATTCATTATATGGGTTATTTACTACATTAGTAAATATTCTTAAAGTTCCAAAAACCAATGTGTGGGGAATGATGTATATTGGGATTGACAGATCTCTGAATGTCACCTTCATCTTAATCTTAAACCTAACCCAAATGTTAACCCTGACACATTACAGAATGTCTTAATGCTGACCCTAATCCTTGTAATCAAAAAAGCTTATCAGAATATGTTGTGCAAGTCCAGAATTTTACTCATGTTTTAGACGTTTTATCTTCTGTGCGGAAAATTTCCTCAGTAATGCACCTCTGGTCTTCCTACTGTCATTCCCAGGGAGTGTAGTTGCAGTAGCTTATGAGTTCCTTCATCGCGATTGATGATGTTATCTCCCCACTTTCTGATACACATTGCTCCCCTGATCCACCATGTTTGTTTACATGAATCTTTATCCAATTTATGACACTGTAAAAGTAAAAGTGCAATTTACTAAGTATTCATGCACAATATACAAAAGTATAAATTTTTCAAATGGAAAAGAGTCAAGATTGTTTTAGAACAAACTATCATTTTTATATTTCCTGATTCAATACTGGCCTTTGTGTTTTTCCTTAATCTTGACACTCTATTCTAGTAGGGATGACCAGTAAAATTTCATATTGCCCCAATTGCTACAAAATATTGTTTTCTGGTTAGCACTTATCCACAGAAGTATTTTGGTAGTTAAATGGTCAAAATCGGTCAAAAACTTTTCGAATTATGAATTTTCAAAGTTTCCCATTCTGACCGGTCATTGGTACGAAATAAAATGACACAAGTCCAAAAATAGCAATTGGGAGCAAAATTGGCGTAAGCATATATTTACCTTTATATATTTCTTTATTTTAACATATATGCAAACATGAAACAAGCATATTGTGAAAGTATCAAAGAGGTGAACTTTTTTTTCACAACCAAAAATATCAATGTTATTGAGTTTAATATGACCAATTAGTAGGTGTATGCAAACAAAATGAAGCTCATTGACTTCACAACAATAGAGGTTATCCACTTCACTCATGTGTGACTTCTAACAAAAGGCGCTGGTTCCTGTAGTATTCCTCATTCAAACCAATTCAATGCAATGACTTCAGAGATATCTGCATGACTTTGGCGGGCTATGTTGAACAGTTATGGTTGCACATTCAGGTAGTTCTTTTGAAAGTCCTAAACAAGGTATAGCAGTCGCTGATAGGATATGCAGCTTATAGAACACAGATAAAAAAATACATCGAATGAGCATGAAAATTCACATTTATGTTCAGAAAGGTGTCTTCTTAACATGATTCGAAAGGAGTATGGAAATTCCAAAGGGAAGCTGGTGATTTAATTTGTAACTCAAGATCTACTTGATACATTTTTTAACCTTTTTACAGAGGATATGATAGAGGTATTACTGGCAACTCTGCCAAATTACAGCCCAGTAGGCCAAGGTTTTCACCTGATCCTATTGATCTGAATATTTTGTGCCATTCTGAGCAGTGCTGAACTCAGCCACTGGCAATTAAGCACACTGTGGCGATGGACCAATTTTGACTCGCACTTACAGGAAAACAAAATAAGTTATGTTGCTGTAATTTACAGGATAGTTACAAAATATAATTGGCATTAACTTCCTCAATTTTTACAGAAAATATTGAAAAATAAAAGAATGAGCTCAATTTAGAAAGATCTGTGCAAGCAGTGCACAGCTGAGCTCCCTGCATGTCTATAGGAGTGTTCTAACCAAGTTGATGGTTCGATTCATTGGTCATCCCTAATTCTAGGGACTTTTTTTGTCTTGCCGAAGGTAGTATACTATGTAAGCCCTTTTCCCTATGTATATATGTATGGGTGTATATATGTGATAAATATTTTTTGGTCAATCATCTCAGGTGAGAGGATTTCCATACCTCCAATAATAACTTCTGTTACCAAAGTTCATGGCACAAGTGGCCAGTCGTGAAATCAGGCGAGGCTTGTGGTTCAAGAACTGCCTTGTTTCATTTTTTTTGTATCTGCCTTATTATTGACCAAATAAATCACAAAATATGACTTTTTAAATTTGTAGTCAATAATCTGTGGTGAATAAGGTCAAATAATGCTTAGTTTTCTTTGCTTTCTATTTTTGACAACAACCTGTCCATCAAGGTGAAAGGCAGTGACATATTGTGCACTCTTGGCCAATATTTTAGTTATTCCTAACAGGGTATTTGTGTGTGAGTGAAATAACATTGTATGTGACATTTTCAGCATCCATTAGTTTTTACAGGAAAACCTGGTTTAAGCTTTGTTTAAATTAAGAGCAAAGCTTCATTCAGTAATTCTTAGTTAAGAAAAGGAGATGAACATTATATATGATTTCTTAGTTATAATTTCATGACTTCATTGAAGTTGCTTCTACTGACTAGGATTGCTTTACACGTTGCAGTAATTGCTACAGTTAGTCTGTGACTCACTCACACTCACACTCACAATATATTTTTATATTACAGTTGATGATAATACCCCAGTGACTCCAAGTGTACAGCCCTCAAGTAAGTCACTCATTCATTGTGTTAACATGATAATACCCCAGTGACTCCAAGTGTACAGCCCTCAAGTAAGTCACTCATTCATTGTGTTTACATGATAATACCCCAGTGACTCCAAGTGTGCAGCCCTCAAGTAAGTCACTCATTCATTGTGTTTACATGATAATACCCCAGTGACTCCAAGTGTACAGCCCTCAAGTAAGTCACTCATTCATTGTGTTTACATGATAATACCCCAGTGACTCCAAGTGTACAGCCCTCAAGTAAGTCACTCATTCATTGTGTTTACATGATAATACCCCAGTGACTCCAAGTGTACAGCCCTCAAGTAAGTCACTCATTCATTGTGTTTACATGATAATACCCCAGTGACTCCAAGTGTACTACCCTCAAGTAAGTCACTCATTCATTGTATTTACATGATAATACCCCAGTGACTCCAAGTGTACTACCCTCAAGTAAGTCACTCATTCATTGTGTTTACATGATAATACCCCAGTGACTCCAAGTGTACAGCCCTCAAGTAAGTCACTCATTCATTGTGTTTACATGATAATACCCCAGTGACTCCAAGTGTACTACCCTCAAGTAAGTCACTCATTCATTGTGTTTACATGATAATACCCCAGTGACTCCAAGTGTACAGCCCTCAAGTAAGTCACTCAATCATTGTGTTTACATGATAATACCCCAGTGACTCCAAGTGTACAGCCCTCAAGTAAGCATAACCACATCCAGTTACGAAGGAGCGTAGTCACATCCAGTTACGAAGGAGCATAACCGTTTCAGTGGTAAATTGCAGTTGTTAAGATGAGATGTAAGGAAAGAAAATTAGTGAAAAAGTTCACATTTCTTGAATTTTGTTCTGCTTCATTGGTTCTTTTTTTTCTGGTTTACTATCATAACACAAATCATTCTATACTTGTAATTACCAGGAGCTCATGATCTTCATTGCGGTGAGGGCTGGGAACTCAACACTGACAATGGCCTTTGCTATACATTCCGTTTGGGTCAGTACAAGTCTTGGCAGGATTCTAGATCTCAGTGTAGAATGGAAGGTGGTGATCTGGTCAGCATTGGGGTTATGATGAAGAGAATTATCTGATGGGTAAGCTTTGTTCCTTTTTATAAGAAGCCCAATTATGTTCTGCATATTTAATGTATGATTTCAGTCAAATTTTAATTTTGTTATTATTTGCCCAAAATTATTACATAATATTAGTAACAACTGTCAATGAGGTTTTCTGATCATTTTAAGCTAAAAAAATGAGGTAAAATGAAAGACATTAAAGGCCCATTCAGTGATTTGCTCATTCAGATAATCATCAAAATTAATTGATTTGCTAACATAGCCTGCAAGTGGCTCAGCCGAAAGCTGTGTATTACACACTGCGTCAGCTATTGGCTCGGGCGCATTTGACCCTGCGCCTGGACATGCTAAGAAGAAGACAGACAAAATATGACATTTAGCATGAAACTAGTATTTCTCTACTTAGGTTAAGAAATTGGCTCCATGTATTTGAATGGGGCTGCAACTTTGTCAATACTGCTCAGTGTTTCAAAAATTACCAATGAAAATTTTAATGATTTATCCTTCACGTTTTAGTAACTTGTACTCAATTTTTTTTATTTTTACACTTTCACTGTGGTCACTGAATGTGTCTTAAATTCAAAATTGCTTTGTTGTCCTACAACACATTAAATTTAAGCTTGGACATGTGTAATCATTACAAATATCCCCCAAAATGCATTTGAGATTATACATGACTTTAATGCTCAATTGTTTTTGTTAGAAGCCCCTTCATTTGTTGAAATGGCAACCCTGTAAATTAAAACAATACAGCAGGCAGACACATGTACCAAAGTTGAAGTTGCACTTAAAGCCATAATAGCTGATTTCTTGACCAAAAATTATGAAATAATATTAGTAATAACTGTCAGGAAGGTTTTCGGTCCATTTTGAGCAAAAATTAAATAGGATTATGTCTTCCGTAGGGGGTATATGGAATTCAACTGGAAAAACGCAATTTGCCTGGCTACCATGGTAACCCATTATTAAACCTGGCTACCATGGTAACCCATTATTAAAGTTTTTTTTTAATCAATATTTAGACCGATTGAAAAATACCAATGATCCTAGTGGGTGGATTGGAGCAAATGACTTGAGTGCTGACGGGGGATGGGAGTGGTCTGACAGCATGCCATTACGATACATCAACTGGGATTCTGGTAAGTGCTAACAAACACTCCTCTACTCTACATCAATATCTTTTGTCATAAATTTATTACAAATAAGAAAAAAATTGGAAAATGTATTGGATTTCTTGTAATAGAATCAGAAAGCTTGACATGATGCTCAAAACACCAAATAGTGTTAATATCTTGTCCAATGGGTTAGTTTTGCTCATCCTGGAACTGGTAAATGTTATATTAGAGGTTTTTCTATGTGTTAACTCATTAAATTCATCACTGTTCCCTCTTTTTGAAGGTGAACCCAGTAATATTGGTGGGGAGCATTGTGCTGAGATGTTGTATGTAAGTAATGGCAGAGGAAAATGGAATGATATAGACTGTGATGCTACGCTCACATACATATGCAAGAGAAGTCGTAAGTGTCAAGCAATTTGTACAAAATATAGAAACTAAACATGATACAAAACAAAATGCAATAATCTTTAGCTTGAATTATTATACAAAAGTTTACAGACCGATTGCATTATTAAATTATCCCAAACTCATTGTTTGAAATTAATACAAAGATTGGAAGTAAGCTTGGTCCATACAACTGAAAATCTGTAAAGGAAAGTTTTCCATATTGGAACAACCAAACAGTTTTGAGATTGACCCTGGTGCATTTGGAATGTGTAGAATGAGTGAAAGTAAAATTTGAAGAAAGATACTCAGTAGCAATGTTTGTGAGACATTTTACAGTTAAAATAAATAAATAAATAAATACATAAATACAAAAAAAAAAAAAAATGAATACAAAAATAAATAAATAAATAAATAAATAAATTATGATATTTTTCAACCAACTGTATAATCTCTCTAGGATTTTTAAATATGACAAATAAATCATTTGAAAATAATATATTTGCCATGTTATTTATCATATTAGAAAATCCTATTTTACCCTTTTGCTATTTTGTCATATTGCCCACCCCTAAAAGCTAGCACTCTAATCCTAATTCTAATCTTAACTTGGCTTTAATAGGGTGTAAGACCATACGTGCCACATATAAAGTTGCAGCAACAGTAAATTTAAGCTCATTAAATTTGAAATTGAAGGTGTTAGATCAGCCATAAAAGGAAGGAAATTCCTTGACGTTATTGAAATATTTGCACAGAATACAGAAATTATTTTAGAGAGATGTCCAGAACATTGAAATCCTTTATGATCAGGTGTATCATTCTACAAGATTGAAATTTTTAGCCCTGTATGACATTCTGTATTTGTTGTATTTTTCTTCACTTTAGTCTGTTATCTCTAAGGTTTTGCATTTTTACTATACACCACCATATATAGTTCACATACTGCATGCGTTTTTATCTTGTCTTTGTCTTATTTCAAATTGGTATACCTGCTTTGAATTAACTCACAATATTATTAATAATGCATTCCTTTTACAGCATTTTTATCTAAGAATTTCTATGTCTATACCATGGGTAAAGTGGATGGCTATGATAATGCCATCTTAAGTGATATGTGGCCTCAAGACTGCGCCAAAGAGTGTGTCTCCACAGCAGGATTCACATGTCGTTCTTTTGATTATGATCGTGTGAATCGTGTATGTTATCTGAGTGCTGTGACAAAGGATGATGTTGGTGGTTTGACTCCTACTTATGACACATACCCCTTTGATTATTATGAAAGAGGTAGGTGTAATCTGTTCATCTGGACTTACTATTTTTGATAGCGACAGTATCGCGTCTCATCCAAGACGCATCATCAGGCTGATTGACCAGGTTGTTGACTATTGACCTGTGACGTACTTGATGGTATGACGTCACAGGGGAGTCGCCGGGGTAGCTTCTGGATTGCTGCGTCGTAGGTCCTTGACAGGTTGTGGCGAAGTCCCCCTCCTCTGTTGAGCGAAGGTTCCTCCCGCCGGACATGTATTGCCTCCTTAACTCCTCTTTCAAACCACTTATGTTCTCTGTCGAGCACTAGCACATCCTTGTCCTCAAAAGAATGATTGGCAAATTTGAGGTGCGTATAAACTGCCGAATCGTTCAAACCTGTAGAACTGGGTCTACGGTGCTGATACATACGCTTGTGCAAGGATTGTTTAGTCTCCCCTATATAGGAGTCCTCACAGTCAGAGTCCTCACAGTCCCCTGTGACGTCATACCATCAAGTACGTCACAGGTCAATAGTCAACAACCTGGTCAGTCAGCCTGATGATGCGTCTTGGATGAGACGCGATACTGTCGCTATCAAAAATAGTAAGTCCAGATGAACAGATTTAATATTCATTTTATTATGCTGACTTAAACTTAATTTTAGAGTTTATTTTGACTGAGAAGAAACAGTGATTTTATGTTAATATATAGTTCACTGATATGTTATAGTAAGTGTGCACATAGCAGAAATATCCATGCATTTAATTCTAGGTTAATAAATGCGTACCACTTGTTGAGAGTGAAATTGTACAAAATAATGCATGTATACTGAGATGTTGATGCATCTAATGCATGGGCCTCGAATGGGGAACTGCATTATTTTATACAATTTCTCGAGCAAAAAGTGATATGCATTTATTAACCTATTTCATACACGAAAAAAACTTCCGTGATTTTTACTATTTTATAACAAAATTGTCACTGAATATGTTGGAAAATGCAAGCAAATATAAATGCATCCACCCGCAAGAAAAATGAACGTGTCCAAAAGCACTGCTCATACAACGCGGAATGCGCACCCGTGCGATTATACAATATTTATGCACGGACAGTAATATAGGAGTCTATGAATCATAAATTAATACACTGTTGCTGTTGGTTTCTGTGTAAGTCCCAATTTTATCTCGCAATACAAATTGGCTCTGGGAACTTTTGTTTGCATGATAAACCACAAATCAACATTTTTTCACAATTTCTTCGGAAATACATAGATTTGGAACATCAAACTTTTGTTGTGACAACATAACAAAAACATAGCTCTTTCCAATTTTTTTGTTACCTAGCTGGTACTGTTTTTCTATCCGATTCCTCTTTCTTTCTTTCTTTCTTTCTGGCAACAAACTTCAAATGCTTCTCCTCCTACATGTTACACCCTACAATTACGTAACTTGCACATATGTACCGCCTATATCCAGTGCCCATATGGTGCAAACAGAATTGGGATCAAAGGTCATTAAAGGGGCATTTTTGGTATATAACCAAATATCTTCAAAATGCTTCTTCTGCCACATATTACATAGCACAATGACGTCACTTACACATGTGCATCGGCTTTACCCAGTGCCCATACCTTGCACACAGAATTGGGGTCAAAGGTCATTAAGGGGGTAAAATCTTACAATTACATTATCTGGACATCTGTAAGGAGTATGGGGCTCAAACTCGATACAATGAATCTCATGACCAGGGGAACATTTGCGGGGTCAGGTCAAAGGTCATGCAGAGGTCAAATTTTAAAAATGCATTTCCTGGACATCTGTAAGGGGTACGGGGCTCAAACTTGGTGACAGGGGAACATGTTGGAACACTTTGCAGGGGTCAGGTCAAAGGTTATCTGGGGTCAAATCTTTATAACTTCATTTTCTGGATATCTGCAAGGGGTATGGGGCTCAAACTCAGTGACAACAAATTTCATGACCAGGGGAACATTTTGCAGGGGTCAGGTCAAAGGTCATGTAGAGGTCAAATTTTCTAAATGCATTTTCTGGACATCTGTTAGGGGTACGGGGCTCAAACTCCACAACAACAAACTTACTGACCTGGGGAACATTTTGGAACATTGTGCAAGGGTCATGTCAAATGTCAAATTTTCTGGATATCTGTAAGAGGTACCTCAAGACCAGGGGAGCATTATGGAACATCATGCATAGGTCAGGTCAAAGGTCATCTGGGGTCAAATCTTAGAATTGAATTTTTTGGACATCTGTTAGGAGTACGGGACTCAAACTCGGTGAAAACAAACCCCATGACCAGGGGAGCATTTTTGGAACATTTTGTAGGGGTCAGATACATGTACCTCCACAACACCAACATGCCCCAGCTAGGTTTGTGGTCTATGACCACCATTTGCCACTAGTTTTGTTTGTTTCTTAATGAGATTTTTATTATTTTATGTTATTTTTTTTTGTTTTTGAGATATTTTGACCATAGAAGGAACAAAATTTTTTTTAAATTCTCACATGCAAATCTGCATAAAATGATGCTTAATATTGGCCAAAAAATTCAATGAGCATTATTGCTCATCAATCAAAACTATGAAAACCATAGTGGTTCGACTAGGAGAGCATAATATTATGCTCCAGAGAAAAAAGTAGATGTTAGACTAGGAAAGCATATGCTCCAGAGAAAACCATCTCCTACTCTAACCTCTATGGTTTTCCGTAGAGAAAAGTGTAATTGCATTGGTACTACCATAATAGTGTAGTATACTTCTGGAATTTTGTGAAAATTACCAATATTAAACTATAGGATGCATCTCTAAGTCATGTGAGTTCAAATATAATCAGCCCAATGCATGCACATCACAAACATGTGCTCATTTTATATCAAAAGTTTCCTGAGTGTGTGGAGAAATGATCAGTATGTACAAATGAGTAGCTCGCACATGCCAATATGCAGTGTTGCCAAAACTCTTCTGACCAATACACGGTCACAAAATCCATTGTTATTGCAATTTGGAGCTTCAGAGACTTAAAGCCTTTAGAATATGGCTAAATGAAAGGAAAATATGTCAAAATACTGTCTCATTCTGACTCTTGCAAAGTAGCCCAATTTTAGGCAAGTAGCACCACATTGTTTTTTTAAAGTAGCAGCAAGTGATCGCCAAGTAGCCCAATTGTGCTTTGGCTCTAGGCTTATTGCCAACTTATTTGATGCTAATTGCTCATCATTATACATCATTCCCAGATATGAGTATTACAACAGCTCCACCACCCACACCAGTACCACCTACCTATGGCTGTAGTGGAGACTACCAAGGGTACAATGGATATTGCTACAAACATAATCTGATAGCAGAGGAGTACATGGAATCTCAAACCAGATGCAGAAATGATGGGGCAGAATTGGTATCTATACACAGTCTTAATGAGAACAACTTTTTACTGGCTTATGTGAATGATGGTAAGCTGTGAAAACAAAAGTAATCAAATAATGGTCCAAATAGGAACATGTATGCTATTATACGAGTGGATATTCATACCTGAGTGGAAGAAGGACCCAACTCCATCAACACTTTTTTTGAGATATTAACAAAAAACACAATATTTGGAAAATAAAGGGACAGACTGTTTTCATCTTTATGAGGATCTTTAAAACTGGTTTAGAACATCCATTATGCATGTGACTTGCTACCACGAAATCAGCATAAAGTCGCTGCAACTTCATACTCATTTTGTTGATTTGGTAGTTCAAGATATTTGGTCTGACTAAGTTGATGTTCTTTGTTTGCCGCCACCTGTACAAGCAAGTAGTATTATCCTTTGTGAATGGCCCATGGTGCCCCCATTCACAAAGGACTTACAGACCCTTAGTGGCTTTAACAGGTGAGTGAACACCAATGCAGTGGTCAGGGTGTTTTGAGTGACTAACACCTTACATCTTTATGCTGATTTCGTGGTAGCAGGTCACATATGTGTGAAATGATATATGTTGCAATGACAAAGGTACAGGTCTTCAAAAAAAATGATAAACTCATTTTTGTAAAATGGAGTTAGGCTCTTCTTCCACTCAGGTATTCAATGGATTTGATAATCTGCAGAATTTGGCAAATATCTCTTAAATCCTATAAATGTGGCAGATGATTTGCATCTTTTGTAACGGGTCAGTACAAAATGTAGGCTGGCTCAAATTGGCAGTCTTTTGTTTCTAAGGAGAACACTTCAGTACTGGTTTGATTGATGCATTGGATCCCCTAATGTAGGCAAACCCCAATGTACACAAGAAGCAATCAACCACCTTGCTGAACACTTTCCAAATTTGCTTATGAAAATGTTCTTGGTATATTAATAACAAACAACTTATTTATTAACAAAATATGACAAACTACATGTAGTTTCTTCTAGTGACACACGTCATTGGATTGGTCTAAATGATTTGAACAATGAAATGTTGTATGAGTGGTCAGACAGTACAGACGTCAAATTCACATACTGGTGGTTTGGTGAACCAAACAATTCAGGGGATGAAGACTGCTGTGAAGTGTTCAATAAAGGAGATGTAAGTACCTATGCAGACAGTCTAGTCTTTTTACTGTCAGGATAATGAATGTTTCTCTTCATTGTATACCAAATACAGTGTCTTATTTTGATGAACGCCATTGGATTGGAATGAATGATTTAAATCAAGAAATGTACTATGAATGGGATGATGGGACAGAGGTTACTTTCACTCTGTGGTATTACTATGAACCAAATAATTCTGGGGAAGAAGACTGTTGTGAAGTCTTAAACAGTGTAAGTTACAGATCATATCGAGGTAGGTCAACAGTCACCATTTGGATTCTGCTGAATTCCTCTCTGCAATCTTGCAACCAAACCTTTTGTTGATGCTACTGAATTCCTCTCTGCAACCTTGCAACCAACCCTTTTTGTTGATGTTACTGCATTCCTTTACCTTGCAACCAAACCTTTTGTTGATGCTACTGAATTCCTCTACCTTGCAACCTACCTTTTTGTTGATGCTACTGAATTCCTCTACCTTGCAACCTACCTTTTTGTTGATGCTACCTAATTCCTCTACCTTGCAACCAACCTTTTTGTTGATGCTTCTGAATTCCTCTACCTTGCAACCTACCTTTTTGTTGATGCTACCTAATTCCTCTACCTTGCAACCAACCTTTTTGTTGATGCTACTGAATTCCTCTACCTTGCAACCAACCTTTTTGTTGATGCTACTGAATTCCTCTACCTTGCAACCAACCTTTTGTTGATGCTACCTAATTCCTCTACCTTGCAACCAACCTTTTTTGTTGATGCTACTGAATTCCTCTACCTTGCAACCAACCTTTTTGTTGATGCCACTGAATTCCTCTACCTTGCAACCAACCTTTTTGTTGATGCTACTGAATTCATCTACCTTGCAACCTACCTTTTTGTTGATGCTACCTAATTCCTCTACCTTGCAACCAACCTTTTTGTTGATGCTACTGAATTCCTCTACCTTGCAACCAACCTTTTTGTTGATGCTACTGAATTCCTCTACCTTGCAACCAACCCTTTTGTTGATGCTACTGAATTCCTCTACCTTGCAACCTACCTTTTGTTGATGCTACCTAATTCCTCTACCTTGCAACCAACCTTTTTGTTGATGCTACTGAATTCCTCTACCTTGCAACCTACCTTTTTGTTGATGCTACTGAATTCCTCTACCTTGCAACCTACCTTTTTGTTGATGCTACCTAATTCCTCTACCTTGCAACCAACCTTTTTGTTGATGCTACCTAATTCCTCTACCTTGCAACCAACCATTTTGTTGATGCTACTGAATTCCTGAACCCTTTTGATGAAGCTACTGCACTCTTTTATCTTGCAACCAATCCATTTGTCAATGCAACCAAATTCCTCTACCTGGCAACCAACCCTTTTGCTGATGCTACTGAATTCCTCTACCTTGCAACCAACCAATTTGTCAATGCTACTGAATTCCTCTACCTTAAAACCAAATAATTTGTCAATGCTATTGAATTCCTCTACCTTAAAACCAACTTTTATGTTGATGCTACTGAATTCCTCTACCTTGCAACCAACCCTTTTGTTGATGTTACTGAAGTACTCTACCTTGCAACCAACCCTTTTGTTGATGTTACTGAAGTACTCTACCTGGCAAACAACCCTTTTGCTGATGCTACTGAAATCCTGCACCCTTTTAATGAGGGTACCGTACTCTTCTATTTTGCAACCAACACATTTGTCAATGCTACACCTAGGTTTCATTATCATTGAGGTATAGGACTTTTTATTTTTTCGGAGAAGAGCAGGTAGGGCAACTACTTGATCATATGTCTACATGTTCATACTACTTACTCTGAAAATTTTAGAAAATTCGCACAAGTCCGTTTTTAAAAATCACATTTTGTTCCTAAAATGGGGTTATAGCGCCCTCAACGGGCACTCTCTCCATAGGGCTACATGTAAAGACCAGTTATAGACAAATGGCCCTAAAATAAAACGGACTCGTACGAATTTCCTCAAATTTTGCATATGATGTAGTTTTAACATCTTGAATGTAATGCAAGTGATGTCGTTGCTGCTCTCCTAAATTCATTTTTAAAATGTCCGCCCCAGACCAAGGTGGCTACTGAATTCCACTACCTTTTGTAGGATTTTAGAAATTAAACTTGGTTATGTTTTTTGATTGCCAAATCCAAAAATACTCAGTAGTTATAGACTTTTACCATTTCAACTGAAGGCTTCTTCAGAATGACCATTGTAAATGATCCACTAATAAGAACTAAGCCTCTGAGAGACTCGGAAGCAGCAGCCAAACCCGCAGGAAAAGTGGATCCCAATGGTCATTCTGAAGAAGCCGTCAGCCTAATCTAAAACTAGTGAGTATTTTTGGATTTGGCAATCAAAAAATCTAACTAAGTTCAATTTGTTGATGCTACTGAATTCCTCCACATTGCAACCAACCAATTTGTCAATGGTACTGAATACCTTAACTAGCTTGCAACCAACCCTTTTGTTGATGCTACTGCATTCCTCTTTTGTTGATGCTACTGAATTTGGAACTACATTGCAACTAACCCTTTTGCTGATACTGCCGAATTCTGCTCTTGGATTCTGCTACCTTGCAACCAAATTCAGTAGCATTGATTTTAAGAATGTTTTACTTGTCAAAACCCAATATATTTACTGACCTGACAGTTTCGGCCATCTTGGTGGAAGACCATCATAGGAATGATGGTTGATTGGTCACCAACAGAGGGTGTACTAGTGCCCATCATTGGATCAGTCATGTATTTGATCCACTTCTGGACACTGGTACGTCACCATCTGTTGGTGACTAATCAACCAGAAAAGTTCACAAAAAGTTTGAATCTGGTTAAAACTTGGTCTCATATGAACAGGTCAAATCCAACTGCAACCAAACTTAGGATATAGCTGCTCTGTGTGAACCCTCATGTAATGGTGGTGTTCAAGGTCACATACAAGTGAAATATTATTTTTAAAAACAATTTTAATGTTCATGTGAAACTATTGTGTTCATTTTCAGCCTATTTTACAAGTTGACCTCATATGACATGTGTGCTCTTAAACACCACCACTACATGAAAGTTTCCATATGCAGCTATGGCCCAAGTTTGATATAAAATTAGACAAATTGACCATATATATTGGTAGAGCTATGAGGTTTAAAAATATTGAGTGAGACATAGTCGAGCCCAATGTTTTCAAAGTCATAGCGAGACCAATAAATATTGGGCATAAAACATCCAATTTGATCATTATTATGGTGTGGATCCAATATTTTTACACACTTGGATTCATCAAAACATAACAATGATATAAAATTGGATGGTTTGAACCCAATGCACAAATTTATTGGTCGAGCTATGAGTTTTAAAATATTTTAAAACTCATAGCGAGACCAATAAATTTTGCATTGGGTGAAAAAAACCATCCAATTTTATCATTATTATGTTTTCAGAATCTTTTTCAAAAAGACAAAATTCAAATTTTTTTTCAATTTTTTTTTTTTCGTGATTTTTTTGGGGGGGGTCAAAATCGACTGATCTTACATGTCTAGAGCAAAAAAAAAAAAAAAAAAAAGCACATTTTTTTTCCGGCCTGTTTCCAGACTTTTTGGCCCTACTTCCGAATTCCATAAGTTTCCGTAACGTTTCCGTCAATGGGGATCCATTTCGCCAAAATTTATGACGATTCGTAGCGATTCTTAAGTCTCAAAATCCATCGTAACTTTAGAACGCATTATGAAATACATTCCATTAAAATAATTACAAATCTGCACTTCCCAGAGACCAGTACCAACACTAGAGGGAAAAAAATTGGGAAAAAATCCCTGTGTCTCATGAAGTTACGTACTCGTTCCGAGTCGTTCGTCAATTGCGAAATGATATAATTGAATTATGAGGGTTAAAAATATGAAGTAATAAAGTGTTTATAATGATATTTGATAGGCAATAAACTGATAAAGTAAGCGTAACTTAAGCTACAAAAACAGAGTGCAAGCCTGCAGCCAGTGCAAGAGCCAAGGCAACCGTGCAGCTATGCATTTGGGTGGACTATATTTGCCGATTTCATAAGCTTATCTAAAACCCTACCTTGTCTGTGCTAACATCATTCATACCTTGCAGAGTCTCAAATAGTTCAAAAAGTGATATTTGGCACTTGGCAGGTATAAATCCTCTGGTTTGGTCAGAAAATTTGATCATTTTTGATGTCCGATTGTGTGAGATTGCCGAATTCTGCAGCTTTTTACGTAGTGGTTTAGCACCGGTTTTACTAGTTTATTGTACTTTCCAAGGATATTTCAATAAACCACATTAATTTCTTCATTTCTTAGCAGCTGAAACATGCATTTAGTACACCACAACGTTGATTTTCAAGCCTAGAATCATGAAATTAAACATCTCTTTCCGCGTCCGTAGAAAATCAAATTCTCCCGGTTTGACAGCAAAATAAACAAAATCGAGTTCATGAATGAATAGTCTCATACAGTGCATTTGTGTTCTCTCTTGATCACATACGAACGGTCGATTTACAATACGTTAAAATTGGTGGCAATATCGGCGATTTTAAAAATCACGGGGGATTGGGATCCAGGTGGCGCTAAAATTGGATCCGAAATGCATCCAATATGCTATTTTTTTGACGTTTTAAACTGTGTGGAGAGGTATAGGAAGCAAGATTCTGAAAACATAATAATGGTTGCAATTGGATTTGAACCGTTTAAATATCCAATTACTATATGTAAAATATTCATAAGATGCCAATTATTACTTCATTCTATCTAGGGCCGCTGGAATGATTTACCTTGTCATGGTGTTTATTTCAACTCTGTATGTAAGAAACCTATGACAGACCTTGGCAGTGTGCCTCCTCCAGATGATGGCTGTTCAACTGTGAGTACAACTTCTGCATATTGATTACATGCCCTGAGGGACAATTGAAAAGCAATGAGACTAAATTATTTTTGCTCTGCCTGGTGCTGTTTGGACATGCCTAGTCTAAAGAAAAAGGCATGTTAGTCTAGTGTATGTATGTAGTATAACTTGTACTAGAGTAGCATGCAGGTAGGATAAAAATGGCAATCTTTATCCGATACTTCCAAAATACTAAATTCAACTTGTAAGCATGATACGCACACAGGTTCCACACAGATTCCTCACGCGTAACGCGGATGTGCGCTGGCGTTCGCGTATACGCTTACTGTAAAAGTGTGGATTCATCACGGATTAACAACGGTTGGCTCCTCTACAAAAGTATAGGAAGAGCTGTTGAATGAGTTTTGCGCCATTACTAAGCCTCATGCATGAATTCTTCTTTGAACAATCTCTTCCGGTAGACCATAAAAAAATCCCCAAATAAAATAGACTCAAGGAAAAGGCAAGTGAAAGGTTCAGTAATATAACAGAGACCATTATCTCACACCTTTCTGCTGACTGCCAATGTGGTTTTAAATTTGGAGCAGTGATTAACCACAAGTCATTTAGGCACCATGTCAAATTTGGTTCTATAGCACTATCACTGCTCGGTTAGGTACCAATAACTCTTTTTATCATAGCCTGGTGATGTAATAAATTGTATCAAGCATAATAATTAACATTTTTTTAGTGTTATCATTTTTCATATGAATAAAAAAATGAAAGCAATATGCAGGGCATGATATAAAGAGCTATCGGTACCTATAGGACCAAATTGGATGTTGTCCCTTAAAGTGCACCAAAAGTTTTCCCCTTTATTTAAGCTTACCTTGATGATTTTTTTAACAGGGATGGGTCGCATATCTATCATCCTGTTATAAAATTGAAAGTGGATTCCAGGCATCATGGGAGGCAGCCAATACACAATGTCAAAATGTTGGTGGACATTTGGTTGTCCTCAATGATATGTAAGTGTAAATTTAAATAAATAAGAAAGAAAAGAAGAAGGAAAAAAAGAAAGAAAATCATTGGAGGAATAAGAATACAAGAAAAGAAAAGAAGCAAAATAGGAAGGAAGACTAAGTAATAATGATACTATACTGTAAAGGTTCGTCTAATGGCGCATATACAAATAAAGAGCTCCCTTCTCTGACAATAACAACAAGAACTAATAGTCCATGCCTTCATTTGTGGTGGGATGTTAATATGGGAGGGCACTGTTAGTTTGTGCCTTAACTTCAAGTTATGTCAAGCGACCTTGTAGTAGGGATGACCAATGAACCATCAACTTGATTTAACACTCCCATAGACATGCAGGGAGCTCAACTGTGCACTGCTTGCACAGACATTTGTATTCTTATTCCTCCATATTAAACCCAATAACATTGAAATTTTTGGTTGTGAAAAAAAAGTTCACCTGTACTCCCTACTTAGTGCAATTTTGATTTTTGTGCCATATCGGCCATCTTGGATGATTTTTGCCAAATGTTCTCTAAATGCATGATTTCAATGCCTCGGTTTGAAAAAATAATTTATGCCATTGACTAGTTAAGTGCCATTTCATAAGAAACCCTTTGATACTTTCACAATATGCTTGTTTCATGTTTGCATATATGTTAAAATAAAGAAATATATAAAGGTAAATATATGCTTATGCCAATTTTGCTCCCAATTGCTATTTGTGGACCTTGTCATTTCATTTCGTTCCAATGACCGGTCAGAATGGGAAACTTTGAAAATTCATAATTCGAAAAGTTTTTGACCGATTTTGACCATTTAACCACCAAAATACTTCTATTGATGAGTTCTATCCAGAAAGCGATCTTTTGTAGCAATAGGGGCAACATGAAATTTTGATGGTTATCCCTACTTGTAGCACCATTAGGCAAATCTTTACACTATGTTAAAACGGGAGGAAAGGATAAAATATGGCGATAATCTGGCATTATTTATGAACATTACATTTATTTTTTAAGAATGTGAGTCCACTTAATATAGAAAAATTTCCTTTATCAAATGTTGCATTCAATATATGTTTGATATTTTGTATGTTTAATAGATGGGAAGCAGCCTATATTTCCAGTCAACTTGGGACTGATATGACTGGAAATAATTATTGGATTGGCTTGAGTCAGGATGAGTTTGGGTCTTACACATGGGTTGATGGATCATATCTATGGTATGACAATTGGGGAGAAGGAGAACCAGGTAGGTACCGACTCTGCCCTGTGTTTGTGTGTCTCTTATGGAGGGCACTTAATGTACTTCCAGATTATGTGTGTAATATGTATGGTATGACAATTGGGGAGAAGGAGAGCCAGGTAGGTACCGACTCCGCCCTGTGTTTGTGTGTCTCTTATGGAGGGCACTTAATGTACTTCCAGATTATGTGTGTAATATCTATGGTATGACAATTGGGGAGAAGGAGAACCAGGTAGGTACCGACTCTGCCCTGTGTTTGTGTGTTAATATATATGGTATGACAATTGGGGAGAAGGAGAGCCAGGTAGGTACCGACTCTGCCCTGTGTTTGTGTGTTAATATATATGGTATGACAATTGGGGAGAAGGAGAACCAGGTAGGTACCGACTCCACCCTGTGTTTGTGTGTTAATATATATGGTATGACAATTGGGGAGAAGGAGAACCAGGTAGGTACCGACTCCACCCTGTGTTTGTGTGTCACTTATGGAGGGCACTAAATGTACTTCCAGATTATGTGTGTAATATCTATGGTATGACAATTGGGGAGAAGGAGAGCCAGGTGGGTACCGACTCTGCCCTGTGTTTGTGTGTCGCTTATGGAGGGCACTTAATGTACTTCCAGATTATGTGTGTAATATCTATGGTATGACAATTGGGGAGAAGGAGAACCAGGTAGGTACCGACTCCGCCCTGTGTTTGTGTGTTAATATATATGGTATGACAATTGGGGAGAAGGAGAGCCAGGTAGGTACCGACTCTGCCCTGTGTTTGTGTGTTAATATATATGGTATGACAATTGGGGAGAAGGAGAACCAGGTAGGTACCGACTCCACCCTGTGTTTGTGTGTTAATATATATGGTATGACAATTGGGGAGAAGGAGAACCAGGTAGGTACCGACTCCGCCCTGTGTTTGTGTGTAATATCTATGGTATGACAATTGGGGAGAAGGAGAGCCAGGTGGGTACCGACTCCGCCCTGTGTTTGTGTGTCACTTATGGAGGGCACTAAATGTACTTCCAGATTATGTGTGTAATATCTATGGTATGACAATTGGGGAGAAGGAGAACCAGGTAGGTACCGACTCCGCCCTTTGTTTGTGTGTTAATATATATGGTATGACAATTGGGGAGAAGGAGAACCAGGTAGGTACCGACTCTGCCCTGTGTTTGTGTGTCTCTTATGGAGGGCACTTAATGTACTTCCAGATTATGTGTGTAATAGCTATGGTATGACAATTGGGGAGAAGGAGAACCAGGTAGGTACCGACTCCGCCCTGTGTTTGTGTGTCACTTATGGAGGGCACTTAATGTACTTCCAGATTATGTGTGTAATAGCTATGGTATGACAATTGGGGAGAAGGAGAACCAGGTAGGTACCGACTCTGCCCTGTGTTTGTGTGTCTCTTATGGAGGGCACTTAATGTACTTCCAGATTATGTGTGTAATAGCTATGGTATGACAATTGGGGAGAAGGAGAACCAGGTAGGTACCGACTCCGCCCTGTGTTTGTGTGTCACTTATGGAGGGCACTTAATGTACTTCCAGATTATGTGTGTAATAGCTATGGTATGACAATTGGGGAGAAGGAGAACCAGGTGGGTACCGACTCCGCCCTATGTTTGTGTGTCTCTTATGGAGGGCACCTAATGTACTTCCAGATTATGTGTGTAATAGCTATGGTATGACAATTGGGGAGAAGGAGAACCAGGTAGGTACCGACTCCGCCCTGTGTTTGTGTGTCTCTTATGGAGGGCACTTAATGTACTTCCAGATTATGTGTGTAATATCTATGGTATGACAATTGGGGAGAAGGAGAGCCAGGTGGGTACCGACTCCGCCCTGTGTTTGTGTGTCTCTTATGGAGGGCACTTAATGTACTTCCAGATTATGTGTGTAATAGCTATGGTATGACAATTGGGGAGAAGGAGAACCAGGTGGGTACCGACTCCGCCCTGTGTTTGTGTGTCGCTTATGGAGGGCACTTAATGTACTTCCAGATTATGTGTGTAATAGCTATGGTATGACAATTGGGGAGAAGGAGAACCAGGTAGGTACCGACTCCGCCCTGTGTTTGTGTGTCACTTATGGATGGCACTTAATGTACTTCCAGATTATGTGTGTAATATCTATGGTATGACAATTGGGGAGAAGGAGAACCAGGTAGGTACCGACTCCGCCCTGTGTTTGTGTGTCACTTATGGAGGGCACTTAATGTACTTCCAGATTATGTGTGTAATATCTATGGTATGACAATTGGGGAGAAGGAGAACCAGGTAGGTACCGACTCCGCCCTGTGTTTGTGTGTCACTTATGGAGGGCACTTAATGTACTTCCAGATTATGTGTGTAATAGCTATGGTATGACAATTGTGGAGAAGGAGAACCAGGTAGGTACCGACTCCGCGCTGTGTTTGTGTGTTAATATATATGGTATGACAATTGGGGAGAAGGAGAGCCAGGTGGGTACCGACTCTGCCCTGTGTTTGTGTGTCACTTATGGAGGGCACTTAATGTACTTCCAGATTATGTTTGTAATATCTATGGTATGACAATTGGGGAGAAGGAGAGTCAGTTAAGTACCATTACTACCATGCTGTTATAGTAACTAAACTAGGTTTAGGCTAGGCTGTAACCTCTGACATTTTGCTGGACATTTCATTCACTGGCAGAGAAGGTTTGTGGACATGAATGCAATAAAGCAAATAAACCAACATTATTTAATGTAGCATATACCAAGGGCACCCATGTTATCAAAATACTTTTATACCTCATCAAAAATAGTGGAGGTGACATTGTAGCTTAAACTGTAGTGGAAATGACAAGCAAAAATACCATGCAAAAAATCAAGTAAGAAAACAATACGGTAATATGTAAAAATATATACGAAAGTAAAAGGACTTAGTATATTGAAAAAAAAACCTCACCAATAAGCAATGAAGCAAGCAAGCTTCACACCCCCCCCCACACACACACATAGGCCTATAGAGAGAGATGGATAACTTCAATTGCCTGGCACGTAAGATAACAGAGATGTGATGATGGAGGTAGAACTTTTTGAATGACCTTCATATATACGTGAAACAGAGTGTTGCGAACTAAACACATACCAAAAAGTAATTCAATATTGGGACCATTGCAACAAAAGAGGTGTCATAATGCACAGAAATAAATTCTAACTTTGACTGCATATCTCAAATTTGGCATATGATGATTGATCAATCATTTTGGAACAAGGGGGGTATTTAAGTGGGGGTAATTAATTTGTGATATGTGTTTAGTTCACAACACTGTTTCACAAATACAACTTGAATCAACTTGTACCCAAAGCATGCATCTGATTTTGGATAAAAGCTTTGAACCATTGTATCAGAAGTAAACCATTAACATTTATCAATATTTTTGCCATAAGTTATGATTTCTTATTATCATGTCATTTCAACTGTTGCGTTAGATCCATTTTAACTTACAGTGCATCATGGCCTAGGATTTTAAGACTTTCTGTAAATTGTTAAAATTATGTCTGATCAATTGCATGAATCCTAATTGTTAAAGAAGATTCCTTTGAAGATAAATAAAATGCAGAATATTTTGCTTGGATTGTACTCTTATTTATTACGCTCTTAATTATTACAGATGGCAATGCAGGTAAATGTATAATGACCAATACAGATGACATGTCAGCTGGTTATTGGTACTCTGCACCATGTAGTAACTTTATGCCATATATATGCGAGAGATTGCGATATGGTTTCACCACTACTGCAGCGCCCCCACCTGTCCCAACAACACCACCAAATAATGTTGGATGTGCTGCTGGATGGATAGGATTTGGAAATAATTGCTTCCAGGTACTCATCTCATTGTTATAAATCACACTGTATGTGTTTTACATGAAACATGATGGTACTTCTCCTCCACCCTTCTATTTGTGTCTTCATCTGTTTTCTTAAATCTTGTTAATTTTTGGTTACCACTTCATCTTCCCTATTTCCCTTCTTAACCCTTCTTCCTCTTTTGCCATTCCTTCTGTCACTTCCTTTATTATCTCCTCATCATTTTCTTGAATTTACTAAGATGTACAACTCTCCATTAAAGCCATATTATAACATTTGCTGAGGAGAACGCCCTCCAAAAACAATTTTATATTCTGTTTTTTACACGATTGTAATGTACTTTAGTTAATAAAGATACTCTGCAAAAATCAAGACTTTAGGTGCTGTAGTTCTGTCAAATTCTGAGATGTTGAATAAAACGCCGGAACCGTTGTTTTATTATTACGATGGAAATATTAGTCGAACACGTATGTACAGTACATACACGGCGTGCGGGATACACATACACACACCCCAGAGGATCGTTCCGTATTACAACCGCGGGAGTAACACGCATTGGCGCTAGTAGTAAATTCCAATTTTCTATGCTTTACCTCACTTGTTCGGCTCAAAATTAAAAGGGACATATCTGACAGTAAAAGCTAACATTTTATGGAAAATAAATACTACTCTATTTTTACAGAAATGTTATAATATGGCTTTAACACCCAGAAAATGTTGTAACCATTTTGTGCAAAACACAAGGTTCATTTAAATTATATTTTTTATTTGTTGATAAACAATTTCATTGTCAAAAAACAAAATGTGTGGTCCATAGTAACTATCAAATTTTGTTAAATTACTCTTTAAGGTCAATGAAATGGATGCTGATGTACGCCTGACATGGTTTGATGCTAGAAGTATCTGTGTAGTGGAAGGAGGAGATCTGGCTAGTTTCCATGGACCAGGTGAGGAGAGTTACATCATTGACTACTATCAACCAAAGTAAGTGATAAGTAAATAATCATAACAAGATGCTAATAACAGTAGTGGGGGTAGGGGGTTTAAAGTGCCCTTCTGACATAACAATGAAAGAGAAAATCAGGAGGGCAAAGGAAACTTGTAGAAATGGGGCAAGGAGCCCCTTTTCTCCCAAAATTGAGCCCGATCATGGGCCAAAATAGTGTAAAATGCAATTTTTTTGCTCGGTATGCATACGCACAATGTAAACATAAAGCCCTTTCCATCCTGATAATAGGCAAAAATAGTGTAAAATACCAAATTTTTGCACGCTACGTGCACACATTGTCCCAATATATAAAGCCTTTTTTATTTTTGAAGCTCGAACTCGAAGACATACAGTCTCTAGATGTATTTATATGATGCAACTGTATTTTTTTTCATCTGTGCCCCAAAAATTTTACTTTGCCCCACCTGTCCAAAAAAGCTGGCTATACCCCTGGCTATTAATAAGCCAATGGGTTGTGAACAATGCTAGAAGTGTCAGTGAACAACATCTCCATAGACTTTACTTTTTACATTAAAAAAAATTCCAAAGAAAAAATAAGAAGCCACAAAGAAAATATGCACCAACCTAAATAAAATAATATTTTGTTTGCCCTCAAAATGCTGTTTTTGACCCTTATTTCCAAAAATTGACCAAAAATTAAAATTTTACTTTCATTGCCAGTTAGAACTAATAAGTAAAGGATTAGGATTTAGAAAAACATGATTATAATATGTCCAATATAAAGGGGCACTTCATAATCCACATCCTCATCCCCCAACATACTCCGAAAAGTTGAGATTTTTACACCATTAGACACTTAGGATTACATAATGTTTGTGTACATGATATTTCCTGCAGATTTGTTCATTTGACAAATGTATTGTCCAGCATGGTGGAACACTGTAATATAGTCATATGCATAACTGGCTAATTTAAAGTCCTAATCAACTGAACATTTATTGAGCCTTACCCTAAACATAGGATGCTAACAGTGGCGGCGCCAGGAAATTTTTTTTTTTCGGGGGGCATTAGGGGGCAAAAGTGAATTTCAGGGGGGCAAAATCAACAAAGTTTGCGCAAAATTACCGTAAAAAGTGGAAATTTTCGTAATTTTGGTTTTTTTCTGGGGGGGCAACAGGGGGCAAGAGTTCTGACTGGGGGGGCATTTGCCCCCCCATGCCCCCCCGTGGCGCCGCCACTGGATGCTAAAATATCCACGTAACTGTGTCATGTGCTTTATAAGTATGGTCTATTATTATTATTATTATTGTTATTGTTATTATCCTCAGTAGGAAGACACAGTGGCATATGTGCAGGACAAATGCAAAATATGTTTCCAAGAAAAATATGCTTGAAGGATATACTACTAATAACAGAGTCAGTACTCCTTCACTATTATCTTTCAGTGGAGCTACACCATTTGAAATTAGGTTTAGGGATTAAACTATTACTGTAACTGTAATAGTTAAAGGGAATCAATATTATAGGTTACATCAAGCTCTAAACTAATGCATCAATATGTAAAACTGAAAATGTTGGGCCATGAAGCTTAAGTTGTACATTGATGACTATGTGAAATAGACCATATCGAACACTGTCAGTGTTTACCATATGCCACATCATATGTCAGTATGTGAAACAGGAGATCCGGGTTTCAATTTATTTATGAAGCATGCTGATCTTGTGCCTCAATATCATCAAATTTGATTTTTGATGATATTTTTGCTGCATCACATAGTGGCGGAGTTTTGTCATACATCATTTTGTGAAATGGAGGATATTGGATTCTTCTGGAATTGCTAACATAGATAGGTCAATTAATTAAAATTATTAATTAATTAAGTGTGTTTGAGCTTTCTTACTTGCTGTACTTGAAGAACTTGATATTTGAAACCATTGACCTAAATTTCAGAACAATTACCAAAATCATTGTACACCACTATTTGTTTCGACCGTTGTATTATTATTATTTTTATTAAGAGACATGTTGGCCAACTTTTCTCTCCTTTTTTCTGACATTTGTGCCTTTGTCATACTATACATTTTCTAAATCCTTATGATGGGAGGAATGCATTGATGTAAAATTAAACAGATTTACCAACTTGATGACCTTTTTATACCATTAAAAACCACTTAAAACCTTCCTTGAAGATTTGATCGTTTGACACAGACATCATTCAATATGTAACACAGTAGTCTATGGGGCACTACAATAAAGGCAATTATGTTGAATTCAAAGTCCGAATATTAAAGCAGAAAGTTTGGAAATGCTTTTTTATGTTGTTGATCTCGATTGAACCATACCTAAAAAAAGAGGTTGCTAGAATTATGAAATACCTTTTTCATTGCTATTACCCATTTTAGTATGATGTGAAGCATCTCTAGTTGTAATGCTACATGCTTTATACTGTGCCTTTATCCTTGCCTCACACCTTCTCTCCTCCAAGTGATACATGGCAACCTATCTAGCTCACCCACTATCAGATAATCTTCATATATACATTAGATTGTGAAAATAACAACACTTATTCTGCAAACAGTTATTGAAGAGAAAGTATTCAAATGTTCTTGTTTAATTTCCAGAGATCCTTTCAGCTACGATGGATATTGGATTGGGCTGAATGATCAGGCAGTAGAAGGAGGTATGCATAATTACATAGTATAGGAAACATCTCTCAAAATGTTCAGGGTGTGATTTGTCTAAATTTCCGGATTTTTTACATCCTTGTTGGCCGGAAAAAAAGTACAGAAAATGAGAAAATTAAAGGAAAATTAAAGAAAGTAAGAAATGCTGGTCGTGGAACTTCTTGTCATCTTGAAACGACTGAGAAATGAGAATATAAGAATTGACACATTCCACAACTCCATTTTTGTTGCTTTTTCTGGCATGTGGTACACTTTACCAAGTCAGCCTAACATCTTGCTCTAACAATATGCGTAGACATTTTTATTCATACTAGTTTTTCTTAGATAGCGTGGTAACTTATAGGAGACCCACTTAAAAGTGGTTTGTCTCGCTAATTGAGGATCCTTAGGGACCAGCTTGGCTATATGTATTTTTTTGTAATTGTAATTGTAGTATGCTTATCTTTATTATGGATTATTAATAAATCAAATCCCAGGTTATGTATACAAGTTTGTTAATAACAATTGGGCTCCAGGAGTAATATTTTATATTGTTAATATTAACCCCATTTGCAAAATGGCATTTGCATAATTTATGCAAAGCTGTATGTTGAGTGGGTGGAGAGAGATGAGCATTGACTGCTTTCTTCAAACGAGTGTGGACTGCTTACTTTATTCCAGTTTGGTTCTCACAGGCAGTGAACACATTTAATTAATTTAATTTTCATGCTTTTCTGCTTTGAGATTGGCTCCACAGGCAATAGATAGGCATCAAGATATGGTCAGGATGCTACCATACAGGCTGAGTCAAAAAGAAGTAATCTCATGTTTGAGGGGCTCTAACTCAAGATCTGCAAGGAATCTGCTAAAAACAAAAATACCACTGGAAAGAGCAAATTCTACACGTCTAAATAAATAAAAGAACTGTTGCAATTGCTCACAGCAAATTAAAGTTATACTCATTTGGATACAACCACCCATTTTAGTAGTTGCACACGGCTGATCCATTTCAATTTCGACGAATCAGCAAAGTGCTAACAGGATTTATTGTTGAAAAGACAACTTTTGCTTTTAATTAATATTCAACAAAGTCCATGACGGTACTTTTAGTTTGTAGGGATAACAATTCAAGTTTTTACGAACGATCCGGCAGAAGCGTGATTGGGGAATATTGGGTAAAGGATTGAGCTGATCTTTGGTCTTGCTGTAATGCATGTCTAACTCTAGCAATGTTCACTTGTGATCTAGCAGATCGTGGTCTGCCTGAAGCTATCGGCTATCTGTTCTTCAGTGTCCCATGCACATTGAGCTTGTTCACATTCTTATATAATGCTCCCTTGAATGAAACCCGGTTAGCTGTAGGAAATTGGAGACGAAAAAGACGCTAAAGACGCTAAACTTCAGTGGGACTCTTAGCTTAATGACACTTCGTCGACAGAAACGTGTACTCCTTTGCGGTAAATTGTGGTGTCATATTGTCATTTGGCCCGTTTTATTATAATGTAGCGCAATGAGGTAAAATTCATATTGAAAAGAGCCCTTTAAGACGTAGGAATTATTGATCGAAACCACACCTGCCACAGAACTTTATTTGCATTTGAAAATCACGCCTTACCAACCAATATAATAGGTAAGCCCCTACTTCAGTACTTGGGAAGTGAAACCGTGTGCAGCTACAAAAACGGGTGGTTGTATTCAAATGAGTATAACTTAAGATTGCTGTAAACAATCGCAAAAATTCTTTTTTTAATTTAGGCGTGTATAATTTGCTCTTTCCAGTGGTATTTTCATATTTAGCAGATTCCTTACAGATCTCGAGTTACAGCCCCTCAAACATGAGTTTACTTCTTTTTGACTCAGCCTGTACATGTAAGCACTATATCCATTGATGTAATCATATCATAAATTTTTCTTCATAGCTATTTTTTGTCTCTTGCCTATTCACTCGGTCGGACATCCGGGAACATTGTCCCCTTTGTCCCCTTTGCACTAGCGCGCGCATAGCAACCAGCTCGAGAAAGGGGAACTGCACATGCGCTGCACATGCGTACACTGGTTTTACAAGGTTATTTCCCCTTTGTGACGTCAGCCCGACCAAGAGAATATGCTAGTAAGTCCGTCCGCTGTATGACGTCTGCAGTCGTCCAAGAAGAGCTGTGTTTCCCAAGTGTCTGGTTTATTCATATTATTAACATTATGTTTCTATTGCAGGAGGGGGTAAAACAGGGGGGTAAAGATGGGGTAAAGGGGGTTTGCGCAATCGAAAATGTTTTATTTATGTTTGAGCTGGGCGAATAAATGGGCGAATAAATGGGTATAGAGATGATGTAAATGTCACTTGCTTTATACATTCTTTTCTCAGGTTATGAATGGGTGATCGTACACAAGTTGATTATACCAATTGGGCTCCAGGAGAACCAAATGATTCTGGAGGCTCAGAAGAATGTACAGGAGTCTAATATCAACACTGGAGGAGGATGGAATGATAATAATTGCTATGTTGTAAGAAACTGGGTCTGCAAAATGCCTAAAGGTTTGTTGCAGGGTGTTTAGTATTAAGTTAAGTAAATGGAGCAGGTCATTCAATCTTATATGTATAACCAGGTTGCAATGATTTGAAAAATAGCAGATTGCCTAATAAAATGCCATATTTTGTGGGAATTGGGCAGAAAAATTGTGAATGCAAATACAGATGCAGATAATTCAAAATTGTACAAAATAATATCATCTTTTTATGAAATTTTAAAAGCATTAAATAAATTCAAGACACTTCTCAAGCTACAATGCTTGCATTATGGTCAGATTAGCTGATTAAAAGCTGTGCTTAATTTCATTTGCAGGACAAGCTCCAAGAACACCACCACCATCCCCAACACCAGGAACAAGTAAGTAAACCAACTCATATCTGTCTCTTAGAAATCATCAACACACAATTTGCTGTCTATTCTATTCTATTCTAATCTATTCCAGATCTGTTCTATCTATTCTATTCTGTTTCAGTTATATTCTATTCCAATTCTATCCAGTTCTATTCTGCTCTGTTCTATTCTATTCCAGTTCCATTCTGCTCTGATGTCATCTCATTGTAAATACTAAGGGAAACATCAAAGAATATCGCAAACCAGGTTTAAAAAAAAAAAAAATCTAGTCAGTGAGTGCGTATTTCCGCTTTATATCTAGTCATGAGAGCACATTGCGTAAGCTCAATACGCATATACTGCAAGATACACGTACAAAGGAAATTTACATATATTGGGCGCATAAAATGCACACAAGGCATAATACGCGAAAAAGTCATCAAATTTTTGTAATGTTTTTCCGGTTTGGCAACAGTTTAAATGCTTTTAAGCATTTTTAAGCATTTAAAAAAAAACTTGTAAGTTTTTTTAAATGCTTAAAAATAATTAAAATTATTTCAATATTTAGAATGACTTAGTGGTATGATAAATTTGTTTTTCGGCTTCACCCATCAGTATGACACTTTGCACACGATAATTTCACGTACCATACTGACGCTGAACCTGATAACTAATATGATCTTGTAGTGTAGTATTCCTACTGCTATTAGGACACTGAACCTACAGACTTACTGAATTCTAATTTTTTTGTATTAATAGTCTGTCTATCTGACCCTGAGTGAACCTACCGTAATTCCTACTGCTATTAGGACACTGAACCTACAGACTTACTGAATTCTAATTTTGTATTTGTCATAGTCTGTCCATCTGACCCTGAGTGGACCTACCGTCATCCATACTGCTATTGGAACAGTGAACCTACAGACTTTGGACGTAAAGGTTGGACAGAAGCAGAGGACTATTGCCACGAGAAAGGAGGACATTTGCTCTCTGTACATGATGATGATGAACAGAGATTTATTAATGATATGGTACGAAAGCTGATTTTCTTGTTTTGTGTTTTAAACCATGCATGCAGACAAACCAAAACAAAACAAAAAAGATGTAAAATCTAACCATTCTTAAATGTTGTTTATAAAATATTTCTATATTTGAATAATTACTTTCTTTATAAGTATACTAATTCTGAGCATTTCTATTTAATATTGCAGCTTCGTTACTTTTTGGTCACTGAATATTGGATTGGTTTGAGAGAAAGTGGATCTGAGTGGTAATTACATGTATGTAC